>NC_136954.1:59007462-59067462 GCF_032717465.1 Coenobita brevimanus | reverse complement strand
TTAAAAACTAAAACGATCCTTCTAGTGAGAAGAGATGGCACAATTGGAAAGGTAATGGCTTCCTTGGGGTGTTGATGCTTGGGCAACTACTGTACTGTATAGTCTTTTTACGATAACTTAAACCAGATTTTTGTCCTTTTATTGCTTAATTTGCACACCTCACTGGCAGAAATAAAAATAAAAATAAATAAATTGCATTATCTACATAGCACTTCTTCATGACCAGCATTGTACTCTAATGTTAATCTTTTGTCACAACATTCTAGGGCAAGCTAGAATTAAGAAAAAAAAAAATAGTCTTAGAAAATTAATAACCTATGGGAATGGCTGAGGAAAGACATAGGTACTTGGTCATGATCTCTGTTTAGGTGTTTGGTGGTTTCAGTGAAAGTTAAGCCTTCATAGCATGTATGGCAGTTGTCTTGTAGGCTGGCTGGTCTTCGTAATTTTCTTTTTGGACTCGAAAGGAACTGGCATAGTTCTCTGTCTCCTCCATGACTTTCTCATCTTCCATGGTAGAGGCATCATGGTCCGAAAATCTTATAGCGATGACCCAAGTCCGGTACCGTATTGTCCTTCCTTGTTCTGGGGCAGGTGGGGAGGGTGAAGTTGAAATACGCTGAGGTACCCTGGTTGGTGTGGGAGATGACGTACGATCAAATGTATGAACGTGTTTCTCTTAATTGGGCTTGCAGACCTACCACCCATCACCAGTGACAAGCAAAGTATACCCAGATCACCACTAGGGCGTCCTTACTCCCATAGGAGGCAATGCTTTGGAGAGCTCTTGTAGTCCTTCTCCTGCAGTTTGATAACTGCTAAGAGCAAGAGGCCACAGAACATGCTACATTCTGAGTCCTAGAGCTGTGTATTACAAACCTGTGCTTGATGTGATGGTCATGTGATCTTGCAAATTTCTTTGTTGGCCCTGAACTGCTGAAACTATAGGTTGCACTGGTTCCCTCAGGACCATTAACATGGGTCATAACCTGGACAGGAGACTCTTAGCATGCTGGGGTCTTGGAGCTCCTTGCAACTCATCAGTGAAAGCCCTGGCAGAGAAAGACGAAGTCCCTTCCTTCATAGACTGAATTTTCTTCTGCCATCTGGGTAGGGCAATAAGAAAGGGTTTTGGAAGACATTACTCCAGGACAGCACCCGAACACTTATAAACTGGATATTAAAGTTCCATTACCATGTCCAAATGTTTACCCCAGTCTCTTAGTGAGTTCAGGCTGGACATTCTGGCAATATGGGATTGCATGAGACTTATGGGAAGATGTTGCTCTTGGTGTGCTACTGCTTCAGGTATGCAGCAATGTGAATTAAGTATAGTAAGTGGTATGCTGAGGGAGCAGCCTGCTAGGTCATATGCAGCAGCAACCTTGCTAGACAAGGTTGGTGCTGCAAGCCGATGCAAGAACATGACTATGGTATGCAACTACTGTACTTGAGTATGCGGAGTTAAAAATAAAGAATGAAAGGGATGGTGGAATAACAAAAAATTCTGCATAAAACAATAGTAGTCATCCACATCCAGTAGGGGAGGAAAAGAAAAAGGAGAGGTGATCCCAGTTGGCTAGGAGCTCCATTCCCATCAGTTGGCCCCACAGGAGTAAGAAGTGGTAGATGACCTGCACTATTTAAGTAGGAATTCATGGGGGAGAGCAAAGGCATGGAGGAGGGCTAGAGGAGGAGAGGGAAGGGTGGTGAGGACAAACAGCACTCCTAGATGACTACCAACTTCATTCATGCAATCTCCATCACAAATAATCCACAAGGGAGAAAAAAAGGAAAAAGTTAAATCCACAAGGAATTCTTAACACGAGAAACTTTGGATAAACATGTAGAGAGCATTAAGACAATACATGGAATGATTGAATATTCGCTCCATTGAATTAAGGTGCGTGTTTCTACATTGCAAATCTGCTGTTGATGAAAGGATGAGCATGGAATAAGTTGCTGTTGTAGGCATTATGTAGTCTCGACTCCAGCATCATTTGCCAGGGCACATCTCCAGAATTTTTTAGGAACTTAGGAACTGTTTCTACAATACTGTACTATAAGGTTGAGCATCTTGTTTCCATGCCTCTCTACTTGGATGTATTAATGTGGCCCCCTTGCTGGTCATACTATGCCTGGAGTGGCAGCATTTCATTAGTTGTTGAAATGACTGACTAGGAAACGTAAGAGACATGACAGGTTGTGGTTTTAGGAGAAAAAAAAAAAAATGCAAGGTTAATAAAACTAGTAATTAGCTTGGCAAGTGCTTAGTTTAGAGGTATGTGAATGCAGTATGTTGACTAATGTGCTGTGCATTTCTGTTGCTAACACTGAATTTATACTAAATGCACGCAAAATTCTGAACCGTGAAAATACTTGCATAGTGAAAATTCACATTTTATTTGCCTCAATGCAGATCCGTCTGATATGACAGTCATTTTGTGATTAATTTTAAAACGCTAAATATTACCAAAGAACGTTAAAAAAAAACAGCAAACGTCTTTGGTTAAGCCAGCCAATGTGAGTACGATAATCTTGTCCTGGACTGATCTTCATAGTTGTTGGGGGGGGGGGGGGGTTGGCGCCATTTGCTCCTGACGTGCTTTTCATAAATTGTCGTCATCTGTGTTGACATTTTCCGATGAAATCCTGCGAATCCTATAATGGCATTTCCTAGATGCTACACTGGAGAATAAGGAGGCCGGCCGCGTGTTTGTGGCCGGGCAGGGGATCCCAGCATGCCAGGAGCTGAGTAAATAGGCACCAGAAGCCATGAGCTCCTTCTCAGGCAAAATAAAGGAGTTCCCGCAGATCTCTGTGGACAGATTCGATGGACGCAATTTGGCCAGCACTGCCTACTTCCTCAGCCATGCTCACTCAGGTCAGGGTTATACAGGGGTCAGGTCAGTTTTGGAATAGTACAGGGTCATTACAAGTTGCAGGGATGGAGTGAGAGCCTTCATTTGGCTGCAGCTGTCAGCTGTGATTGCCGTTGTGGTTACCTTTAGATTATGGTTCATGGTAGATAGAGTTAACACGCAGTTAAATTGACTTGTTGCAGTTATATAGATAAGTTAAAGATATCTTGGCATTGCTTATATTCTGTTGATTATACCGTACTTAATTTTGACAACTACCTTTTAGATACCTGCTGGTTACAAGATTGCTAATTGTTATACTCTGCTTTGAGGCACAAGAAAGGTTGGCCAGTTGTTCTCCTCGGCCTTGAAGCACAGCACATGCTGCATGGTACAAACCATTGTGTTATCTTTGGCAAGAGGTGTTTTTTACCCTCCTATAAAATGGGTGGGTAGGATCTAGGAACAGAAAAAGGAAAATACAAAAGCAAAACTAAGATATGTCAGTCACATAATTCACTTGTTCAGCATGAAAGTTTTGAGATCTTATTTATAATGAAGATTTGTTAATAGATAAATATTGGTCTAATATTCTATCTATCTATAGCGAGAAACCATAATCCTGTAAGGGTGGCCATTTGACTTTGAGTCTGTTTTATGGGGAGTGGCACTAACCCCCTGCCAACCCACTGGTTGACATATAGGGAACACGTATGGATTGATCATATGGTTACCACCCAGCATTGCAAATAGATTCCTGGCTTACAGGAAACCATTAAGCTTGTCACTCAATGAAAGCCACCGGAGAAGTAAAGAGTGACAAGAAAGATGGGAGAGACAGGAAGAGAGGAGGGCAGACAGGAAAAGAATGATAAAGGTGAAGGAAGAAGTAGGCAGCACCACATCAAGTGAGTGGATGATGGTCACCACCACCTACCACCTGGTTTAATGTTAAAGGTAACAAAAAATAGTGGTAACTGTTTACATTATAAATACATTGATGACAAGTATCACTTAAAGGAAAAATTGTGTTGTGTATTGACCAAGTTTCAGTGGTGTTTCTAATGATATGGTAATTATTTCTGGTATGCTTCAGGGAGACGCAGGGCCACCATATTTTGCAGTTTTCTTGATTTTTTTCTTTACCAAAGCCCTTTATGGGATTCTTTGAGTATTCACTGAGTGTGTGTTTTTTAAGTTTCAATGTTTATTACTTCCAAGAGTTGTGTATTGTTTAAAAAGCAGATTTTGTTTACAATCCCTCACAGTGTGGAAGACGGATACCATTTACCTTACAGTGAAGATGGACATGCCGTCATAGAATGCAGTTTTTGGCACAAAATTAAGTCCTTCTCATTGCTGATTTATCCCAACCTAATTTAAATTTTTGGGAGATGGTCGTAAGTCTATTTGAAGATTACCATGTTTCTCTAGATTTTTTTTTTTTTTTTTTTCCTCTCCTCTAATCAGCCCTTTCCTACCCTACTGTACAGTATTTGTAAATACATAACCTTAACTTTTAATTTTGAAAAACTAATGTGCCAGTGTTTTATGAGAAATTATATTAGAAATTAAGGTGAGCTTCCATTTTATAATACTGTACAGTATTGTATTTTCCTTTTTAATCTATTCTATTTTTTTCTATCAATTATCCAATCCTACATTGCCCCATGAGGAGCGTAGGAGCCCGGGACTAGGCAGTTGGTCCCAACATTTAAGATGAGAGTGACCAGCCTCACTCATCCCTGAGTGGCATTACATGAGCAGTAAACCCCAACCATCCCTTGGATATAAACCTTCACCAGCTCAATCCGATTGGAGCGCAATAATTACCCACTAAACCACCAGGTGCCAAAATTTGGTTATATGGTTACCACCCAGCGTAGTTAATGCTTTCCTGGTGTACAGGAAACCATTTGGCTTGTCACTCAGTGCAGAGTCACCTACAGGCTGAAGGAAGAGGATAGAATGAAGGAAGGAAAGACAGAAGAGGGAGTGTAAAGTTACCCGTAGGCAGAAGGACAAGGATAGAATGAAGGAATGTAAGACAGAAGAGAATGGAAGGAAAGAAGGATGGAGGAGAGGAAAGGGCAGACACCCGAGAGCAGCACTACATCGAGTGAGTGGATGGTGAGCGCCCCCACCTACCACTTTTTTTTAATAACATAATTATCAGAGTACTGTATTAGGTTTAAAAGAACCCGTACTGTATTCAGAAGTGTTTGGTTTTGAATTCATTAATTATAAAACCTCATCGGTTTTGCTTGCAGCCAAATTTTTCAGGACCTACCGGTAACCTTACCATGAAAGCAACATTCAGTGGTTCTAGTGTCTACATCATATTAGAGTATTTAAGAACTTTTAACCTATAATCAAATAGCTTTTTTTTTAAACATTCGGTTAGAGGGATTTTATCTCTAACTCCAACATCACAAATTATTGGTTTTATACATAGTAAATAGACAGAGGAGAGAGGTTACAAATTACTAATCAAAAGATTTGCAGTGAAAAAGTTATAGAGATGACTCCTACCTGTTTGATCTGACAAAGGCAGAAAAAGAAAAAAGTACCTGATTATGGGTTAAAACAATATTGACCCATATAAATTTCCACAATTTGGGTGATTTTGATGAATCTGAATCCTCATAACTTTGCAACATGTTGACCGTATATAATTTATCTCTGTCATGGTTCTGACAGGCTGTGGCGACCATCAGCCACTCAGTTGATTATGTGCTGCTTACTTTTCCCTTCTTTTGTTATACTTTTTCTTTGTCAGGTCTCCTCACTTCCTGTGTCCCATCTTTCTCGTCACTTTTCATTACAGTTCTCTTCCCTCCTTTTCTGGTGGCTTTACATTAAGTGACAAGCCAAATTTTTTTTTTTTTTTTTTTTTTTTTTTTTATGCGAGGAAGAAGGAACCAAAGGCCATGAGCCTGCAGTAACAGTTCCCTCCAAGAGAAAAACAAAATACAATATAGAGCCAAATTCAAGATCCGATCATTTTGAGATGCCTGGACACACTGCGTTTGAAAGACTGGAGATCATAGGCAGCAGGAAATACAGACAGAGGGAGACAGTTCCAGAGCTGACCTGTTGCATAAATGAAAGACTGGGAGTAACGGTTAACTCTTGCATTAGAGAGTTGGACAGAAAAAGGATGAGAGTTTGCTGCCAGACGGGTGCTACGCGCCCGTCGTAGAGGTGGAGGAATGCAAGCAGACAGTTCAGAGGAGCAGTGACCATTAAAGTAGCGATAGAAAAGAGATAAAGATGCAACAGTGCGGCGAAGAGACAGAGGTTGAAGGAAGTCAGTAAGAGGAGGAGAGTTAATGAGACGAAAAGCCTTTGACTCCACCCTATTGAGAAGAGCTGTATGTGGGGAGCCACCCCACACATGAGAGTTGTACTCCACACAGGGGCGGATAAAACCCCTGTATAGAGTCAACAATTGCGCAGGGGTAAAGAAAGAGCGGAGTCGGCTTAGCACACCCAATCTCTTGGAAGCAGATTTTACAAGAGATGTAATATGATCTTTCCAAGATAAGTCCCGAGTAAATGAAACCCCAAGCATGTTCAAGGATGATGCAGGATTAAGCTGAATATTATTAAACATTAGTGGGTATACCTGTGGAAGATTTTGTCGGGTTGATAGGTGTAAGAACTGAGTCTTAGATGCATTAAAAACAACCATATTATTTTTACCCCAGTCAGAGATATGAGCCAAGTCAGACATTAGGTGTGCCATAGCCTCATCCCTTGTTTGTTGAAGTAACTGTTGAGATGGGCGTTGCGGGAACCGAATGGAAAGGTGAAGGGTGGAGTCATCAGCGTATGAGTGGATATGGTTAGATGTACAGCTTAGAAGATCATTGATGAATAAAAGGAAGAGAGTTGGTGATAGGACAGAGCCCTGAGGAACACCACTGTTGATAGATCTAGGAGAAGAACGATGGCCGTCTACAACAGCAGCTATAGAACGACCAGAAAGGAAGCTAGCGATGAAGGCACAGATAGAAGGATAGAAACCGTAGGAGGGCAGTTTGGAAATTAAAGATTTATGCCAGACTCGATCGAAAGTCTTTGAGATGTCAAGTGCAATGGCAAAGCTTTCGCCAAAGTCCCGAAAGGAGGATGACCAGGAGTCTGAAAGGTAGGTGAGAAGATCGCCAGTGGAGCGTCCCTGACGGAACCCATACTGACGATCGGAAAGAAGGTTGTGATAGGAAAGATGCCTTAAAATTTTTCTATTAAGAATTGACTCGAAAACTTTTGAAGTACAGGACGTTAAAGCAATTGGACGATAGTTGGAGGGTTGGGAGTGGTCACCCTTCTTTAGGACTGGCTGAATGAGAGCAAACTTCCAGCAAGAAGGAAAGGTACAAGTTGACAGACAAAGACGAAAGAGTTTGCCTAGGCAGGGTGTAAGCACAGAAGCACAGTTCTTGAGAACAACAGGAGGGACCCCATCAGGTCCATATGCCTTGTTAGTACTGAGGCCAGTGATGGCAGAAAATACATCAACTGAAGAAATTTTAATGTCAGCCATGAGGAAGTCAGAGGGGGGAAGTGATGGAGGAACAGCACCGGAATCGTCTAAGGTAGAATTGGAGGAGAAAGTCTGTGCGAAGAGATCTGCTTTATCAGTAGAAGAAATAGCTACAGAACCATCAGAGTAGAAAAGAGGAGGGAAGGATGATGAGGTAAAGTTGTTAGAAAGATTTTTGGCAAGATGCCAGAAGGAGCGGGAAGAATTCGAGTTGGAGAGTTGAGAGCATTTAGTATGGATGAAATTATTTTTAGTAGAGCGAAGAACAGACTTAGCACGATTCCGGGCAGAAACGTAAAGATGATGTGATTCAGGGGTGGGTTGGCTCCGGTACCTTTTGTAGGCCCTCTCCTTGTTGCGGACAGCATTAGAACAAGCGTGATTAAACCAAGGCTTTCTTGCGTTAGTCAAAGGATATGAGAAAGGAATGTATGCTTCCATGCCCGAGAGAATAACCTCCGTAATGCGCAAGGCACACACAGATGGCTCACGGCCATGGAAGCAATAATCATTCCAGGGAAAATCAAAGAAGTACTGCCTGAGGGCCTCCCAGTCTGCGGCTCCAAAATGCCACAGACGACGTTTCCCTGGAGGGTCCACAGGCCGTACCGGAGTGATAGGACAGGTTAAGGTAATAAGGTTGTGATCGGAGGAGCCCAACGGAGAGAAAAGATTAACAGAGTAAGCAGAAGGATTAGTTGTGAGGAAGAGGTCAAGTATGTTGGAGCTCTCTCCAAGGCGGTCAGGGATACGGGTAGGGTGCTGTACAAGCTGCTCTAGGTCATTAAGGATAGAAAAGATGTAGGCTTGTTCACCAGGTGGATCCGTGAAAGGAGAGGAGAGCCAAAGGTGGTGGTGAACATTGAAATCTCCAAGAATGGAGATTTCAGAGAAAGGAGAAATGGATAGAATGTGTTCCATCGTAGAAGTAAGATAGTCGAAGAATTTTTGATAGTCAGTAGAATTAGGGGATAAGTAAACAGCACAGATATATTTAGTCAGAGAATGACAGGAAAGCCGAAGCCAGAGTGTGGAGAATTCAGAAGAATCAAGTTCAGGAACACGAGAGCAAGATAAGTCGTTGCGTATATATACACAACAGCCACCTTTGGCTTTGAAATGAGTATAGAGAAAGTAGGAGGATACAGAAAAGGGTTTGCTGTCAGTTGCCTCAGACAGCTGAGTCTCCGTTAGAAAAAGAAGGTGAGGTTTAGAGGAGGAGAGGTGGTGCTCAACAGAGCGAAAGTTAGAGGAAAGGCCGCGAATGTTGCAGAAATGAAGAAGAAGAGAGTCAGACAGTGGTTCCAGGCACCTTGAGTCGTCATCGGGAGAGGGGCAGATGGTGGGGGCATTTATGGTCCCCCCCCTGGGGACTCCGAGGCTTGATATAACGATGCCATTTTAGGTAAATTTTGAATAGGAAGTGTAGTGTGTACTGTGAATGTAGTTTGGTGAAGATAGTTAGAGAAATTTGTACTGGAGAGCATGCTGGCCTACTCTCTGTGTAACTGAGACACTGAAAAAGTTCAGCAAAGGGGGATGGTCAGGAACTAGTCCTGAGGGCTGATGAAACGGGAGCTCCAGCACTCCCTGTCATCAGCTTTCCATCCACCTCGGGAGTACTGCCCTGCTCGACTGGTGCTACAGTCTACTCCAGTGTCCTGTAAGCCAGGAAAACATGTACAAACCTGGGTGGTAACCTCATAACCAACCCGTATGTGTTCCCTGCATGTCAGCAAGTGTTTTGGCAGAGGGTTGGTGCCCCTCCCTATGAAACAAATGACTCCAACAGCCACCCCTTACAGGATTATGGCATCAAGATATAGGTTGATAGATTCTGACACATCAGTATTTTTTCTGTCATGATTCTGACACATTAGTATTGTGGACCTAACTTAGTTAGTGGCAACATTGTTTAGGCCTCATATGTACAGTACCGTACTGCACAAACATAACATCACACCTTGTGGCCTTAATCGTAGAATGTGTCTGTTCTAACTTGGCATTATTTAGGTGTGCTCGTGTCATCCTTTGATCATACTCTATTTTCACATGAACTATTCTTAAGCTGTCAGACTTAGATGATATGTTGCCCATATGATCAACCATTTTGCCACTCAACATATGCCAAAATTACAGTACAGTGTGAAGTTAAAGTAATTACCTTATAACATTGAATAGTTGTGTTGTTTTACTGTATTATTTTTAGCCACACACATGACCTTTCATCAGCACAAACACTACCAGTGCAGTGACCACTTGTACACACAATGCACAGAAAGTTCACAAGCACTACTGGTACTTTTGGTCAGCAGAAAAAAAAACACTGAAAAAGTTTAGAAACTGCAAACACATAGAGCTTTGAGTCTTTCACTGTAATATGTCCTTCCTAAAGATAAAGGAAAGAGGCAGTTACCATATGATATGTATCATCAGCGATGAAACAGAAAAGGATTAATAATAATGGAATAGTTACAGTTTATCAAAACCCTTAACAAAAATAGGATCTCTTTAGGGTGATAAAAATCACTGGAAGGTAGCCAGAATAAAACAGAAAAATTGTTAAAGTGAAATGGGTAAAAGTATGCACCACCACTCCCCACATAGGAAAAAAAATTCATAGGAGCATAACTTCCAAGTGTCTTGAAGACATCCGTTAACCCTTCTCTGAACATCACCAAATACAGTACTGTATGTACACTTACCAAAAACTTCAAACATCAGTGCTGGATGGGTCCAGAAATGAGCAACACAGGGCTTGCCATCATGGAATAGTTGGTATGCTTGATTGCAAGTACAGCAATTCCTCAGTTATCTGACATAATAGAGCCAAAGGCATGTCAGGATACAGGCAAAATCTGGATATGGAGTAGTATCCTCTACTGTACTCATACCCTGTCTGTACCCAACCTACTACCTATACCCAACCTTTGTGTACAGTACCCCTCCTTATTTTGGCAGTGTTCTCCAGTCTTTCAGCTGTACAGGGACGCCCCAGATTAACGATGCAGTTGGTTAAGTAAAAACCCATTGTTAGGTGGGGTATTGTATCTCGGGGTAGATTTAACATGTAAAGTATAGGGATGCATTTTTGAGCCTTGGGTTTCCCCCCCAACCAAGTCCTAAACTCACCCAAATGGGTCTAAAATCAAGTTTCTAGCCAACCTAAACCCCCAAATAGCTATAAAATAAGCTAACCTAGGTCTAAAAGGAGTTTATAACTCACCAGACCCAAAAATAAAACCTGAAAATCATCAAATATAAGTCTGGAAAAAATCAGACTTAGCAAACTGTACCCCAGAATGACAATGTTTACTCCACCTGTGACTAAAACACATTAATCTAAGTCTAAAAACAGTTCATAAATCAATCTAAACACAAAATTTTAGTCTTAAAAATATCATCAGAATCATTAAAAAAAAAACAATGAAAACCCATTGTCCCAACTGATTTTCCACCACTGCCCCCCCCCCCCAATCCTGACCAATTTTGGAAAAAAAAAAAATTTATGGCTCAAACCTCCGCTTCTGGTGAGAAACATCGAAAATTCATAGAGAAATCGCTCACCTGAGGTTTAAAATACTCTATACAGGTAGCAGTACCCCTAACCTTACTGTGTTTTCTATCAGGGTGGCTCCAAAGAAATTGAGTTCTATGACAAGGTAACTATTCCACACCAGTCATAAACAGTGTTTATTTATTTGATACGAATTTATATGTAGTACGAGAGTATATTGGTTTTCACACAGTAATATAGGCAATATAAGCATTGTTTCACTCACCAAACATATCAACATACCTGACCTTTTTTGGCGACATTACTTGATCATTTCTGACTGTTTCTTCCTCTAATGCTACGTAAACTTTGTCCTCCACATTGTCATCGGTTGGGGAATCATTCTGGCCTTGAATTTTATACCGTGGCACGACATGTCTTTACTGGCCAGGTCACTGGTAACAGGTGAATTGCCATGACAGTGGCATGTGGGGGGGGGGGAGGTCATGCAGTGTAAGGCATTGACCCTGCCTGGCATCTTGTAGAGGAAGGTGTCCCGTGTGTTTTCAGTCAGCTTGTGGGTTGCGGTTTGTGTTACTTTGTATTACTCGCACACGGCCATTGGCGTTCAAGTGACCTGGGTGACCGAGGAACTTTGACCATTTGGTAGGGATCTGGACAGCTATTTTGGCTTAGCATGTGGGTTATGGTCCATTACCTGTGAACGGCTGGTAGCATCTGAGTGAACTGGGTGGCCGGGGAACTCTGACCATTCGGTAGGGATCCAGACAGCCACTTTAGCTGAGCTTGTGGGTTACAGTTTATTACCCATGCGTGAACAGAGAGGCAGGAAAGCTATCTAACCAATTTTTTTAACTTGTCGGTCACCCAGCCACCGATGTCAGGACTTTTATGTTCAGGTACGGACAAATAAATCCGGACACAAATAATAGATCCAAGGCCTAACGTCCGTATAAGGAGCATCCAGATAATCGAGTGAATACTGTACAGTAACCTAATTGTGTTCAATAGTTATCAGCAAAACAGAAAAATATTGTGTTAGCTACAATACAAATGAGAAGCCATTGTTCAGATTTTTTTGTTCATATTAAATTGCCATAGCAGTTCCCAGGCTGCTGCTTCCACCGAGTAATGAAGGGCCTGAACCTGGGAGTAGCATCCTAGGAAGCTGCCCTATCAGTGGGTGCATAATGGTGGGGCAGTTACAGTGCTAAATCGCGCTTGGAGGATGTCCCTGTAGCTGTCCTGGCATGTTGTCCCAAGGCCATTGCCACAGCCACTGGTCATGGCTGGTGGGCTATGGGTCCCAGATCCCCTGCTTAGGCCTGGGACTGTGCAGGTGGGTGGGGCCTGTGGTTTGTCTTTCCCCGTTATTCATTCTCACCAAATAATGACAAGAAAGAAACCGGAAATTCTAAGCAAGCCTGAGGAAACTGATTCACCCAAGGGGATCAGAGTGGCATCATGGAATGTGGGAAGTTTGAGAGGTAGAGCAGGATAAGTAGTTGAGGCATTTGGTAGGAGGTGGGTGGATGTGGGATGTATGCAAGAAGTCAGGTATAGGGGAGGATTAGCCAGAATGATTGCCAGGAGGGATGACCGTTACAAGTTGTTTTGGCAGGGTAGGGCAGATGGACATGGTGGTGTGGGTGTGTTAGTTAAGGAGAATTGGATGTAATATGTCATGAATGTAATGAGAGATGGTGAAAGAATAATAGTACAGGCCCACCCCAATATCCATCAGTGTTGCATACCAGTGGAAGCGGTTGGTCAGCGAGTACAGTATGTCGGGGTCGAACAGTTTTCCTCATACGATCCTGAAGAAAAGCCAGAGATGCATTCCAGGCCCAAACCTAAACTCTCATATACCATACTCAGTCAATAGAGACTGACACAGAAACACCATAGGTAATGTTGTTGTCCTCATAAACGATACTATTGCTAAGAAATGAGACGTCAAACATCACATGCAGGATGGTAAGGTGATGAGACGTGCAGTGTTTAGATGCTTAAGGGCAACTGACAGCCAGCAAGCAGCTGGCAGTGTGCCAAGCATTGGTGGGGGAGGGTGGGGAGATGGGGAGGGAGACAAGCAGGGGTGGGGGAGGGTGGGGGGACTAGAGGGAGTTAAGCTGGGGTGTGGGTGGGGGAGGGAGATAAACAGGGGTGGAAGAGGGTGGGGGGGATGGGGAGGGAGACAAGCAGGGGTAGAAGAGGATGGAGGGGATGGGGAGGGAAACAAGTGGAGGTGGAGGAGGGAGACAACTAAGGGTGGGGGGGGAGGGCAGGGGGATGGAGAGGGAGACAAGCAGGGGTGGGGGAGGGAGACAAGGAAGCCAAACTGCCCTAGTATTCCCCCCTTGTCCCAGTCACTCACTCACTCACTCATACTCACTTATACACTCACTCACTTACTCACCCACCCTCATTCACCCACTCTCACTCACTCACTTCACACACACACACACACACACACACACACACACACACACACACACACACACACACACACACACACACACACACACACACACACACACACACACTTAAATATTTGGAACGACTTAGACAAAGGGGTGGTGCATGAGAAAAGCATTCATGTGTGTAAAGGTAGACTTGATAAATGTGGATATGGAGACAGGACAACACGAGCATTGCTCAATTCCTGTATACTACAAATAGGTAAATACACACACACACACACACACACACACACACACACACACACACACACACACACACACACACACACACACACACACACACACACATGGGAGACAAGCATGGGTGGGGAGGGTGGAGGGATGGAAAGGGAGACAGCCAGGGCTGGGGGAGAGAGACATACAGTGTGGCGGGGGATGGAGGAGGGACCGGGGGAGGAGGGGATGGAGGGAGGACCAGGAGAGCCTCGAGCACCACCACATACGCGTTCAGATGCACTCGTTTCAAACCTAAGGAGGGGTTGAGTGTTCGGACTAGTGAATCGATGGTCGTTCGGATTGTGGGAATGTTCCCCTATTTCTTTTCTTTGATCTTGCGAATTATCGGTTAGCGATGCACCGGATCTCCGGGTATACTTGTAGTGAAAAGTTTGTTCATTGGGATTATGTATGCATTTATATCAGCGTATGCTCCACAGGCAGGTTTGGATGAGGCAGAGAAGGGTACATTCTGGGAGGTGACTTAAGTGGTCATGTAGGTGAAGCAGCTCAAGGATATGGGTTACATGGGGGATGTGCATATGGTATGAGAAATGAGGAAGGGAAAGGATACTTGAGGTTTGGGGGGGCAATGAACATGATTGTGTGCAACACACATTTTAAGAAAAGAGAGAGTAGGTTGATTGCATACAAGTCTGGGGGAAATAGCAGCCAGATAGACTATTTCCTGGTCAGGAGGGCTGATAGTAGGTTAGTGAGGGATGTTAAAGTTATAGAGAGTGAGGAGTGTGCTGCAACACAAGTTATTGAAATGTGACATGGTGCTTGAGGAGTGGGTGATGAAAGGGAGGACCTATGCACCTAGGGGGAAAATATGGAAGTTGGAAAACCGAGCAGTAAGGAATGCCTTCTATAGCGAGATGAGTAGAGTGGTAGCTGAACAGGGAGACATTAATGGAAGTGTTAATGAACAGTAGAGCCATCAAGAACAACCTGTTGAGAGAGAACGATTCAGTATGTGGATGGACAAGGGCCCCTCCAAGACGTAAAGTAACTTGGTGGTGGGATGAGGGTGTAAAAGCTGCGGTTAAGGAGAAAAGAAGGCTTTTCTGGGAATGGAAGAAGTGTGGTGACAGAGAAATACTTGGATAGAAAGGATATTTACAGGGCAAAGTCTGAGTCACAGAGAAGCTTACTTGATAACCTAAATAGTATGGAAAGGAAGAATATGATATTTACGGTGACAAATCAGATGCAGAGGGAGAATAGGGTATAGGTAATCAGATGCAGAGGGAGAATAGGGTATAGGTAATCAGATACAGAGGGAGAATATGGATATCATAGGTGAGCAGTGTGTGAAGGATGATGAGGGAAAACTAGTGGTGAACAGTGGGGATACTTAAGATGCCTGGAGAGCGCACTACAGCTGGTTTTTGAATGAAGAGTTTTACCAGGATGGGGAAGGTTTGGAGCCAGCAGATCCAGTGTCTGGTCCTTGGCCTTTGGTTGATGTTGCTACTTTGAGCCTGGCAATAGGCAGGATGCAGGTGGGGAAGGCAGCAGATCTATCTGGGTTGACTGCTGAAATGTTGAAAGCCTCAGGAGATATAGGATTGAGGTTAGTCACTGATTTGATAAATACTTTCATATATGAGTGTGTTGTCCCAAATGATTGGCTGAAGAATGTAATTGTAAATGTGTGCAGCGGGAAGGGTGATGCCCTGCAAATTGGAAATTATTGAGGCATGAAGCTTTTAGACCAGATAATGAAGGTAATGGAGAGAGTTCTAGAAGGTATGGTATAGAAAGAGTGAATATTGATGAGATGCAATTTGGGTATCAAAGAAGAGGGGGAGTGGCCATGTGCGATCTGCCACAAGGGCATGGGAAATAATTCCATCTTATGCAGTGTTTGTGATAAGGGGGTGCATAAGAGACGTAGTTGTATTAGAGGTAGACTGTAAGTTAATGCCGATTTCATGCATGCGGTGTATTGGGGAGAGCATGTGGAGATTGTCAGACGTGAAAGGATTGAACTTGCTGATGAGTCTTTTGAGTGTGTGGAAGAGCTTTGTCATTTGACTAGCTGGAGCTAGTTGTGTGGCTAGGGTGAAGAGTGGTTGGAAGAAGTTCAGGGAGCTGCTGCCTCTCCTGATATTGAGAGGGCTCTTCCTCCATGCAAAGGGATCTTTGTATGCAGCATGGGTTAGGAGTGTACAGTAATGCTGTATGGTAGTGAGACCTGGGCAGCAAAGGAAGAGGATATTCACAGGCACAAACAAACAAAAAAGGCAGTGATTAGGTGGATGTGCAGTGCATCCCTAAGTGCAGGGGCTGGTGGGGCTAGGTTTACGATGGAAGAGTTGAGAGGTAGGATGGGACTGGAGTTTATTGGTGGTGTAATGAAGAGAGGTAGACTGAGATGATTTGGCATGTGGAGAGGATAGGGTATGATAATTTGGTGCAGAAAGTGAGAAGTGTTGATGTTGGAGGTTGGGTAGTGAGAGGTAAAGCGAAAAAGACCAGGGACGTGGTCATTGAGTTTGACCCCAGAGATAAGGGACTGAGTAGCAAAGGTGCCAGAAATTGAACAGCATGGGGAGCTCCCAATAGGTGACCAAGGGCAATGCATGCAAGCACGTTGGAGCCTTCAAAAATGAAACGACGAATGCTTACAACATTCGAGAATGTGTAGGCAAATGCATACAAACACATGGCCACAAGTCTTCAGCCAAAGCTTGAAAATGTTGTACCCCAAGAACTACTGTAAGAGCATGTTTCATGAAAACTTCATTTCCTAAGATGAGAGTTCCATCTTGGTAAGAAGTATTGGTAATGACCTTTCAATATTATTTGTATTTTCTTCTTGTTGTGTTGGGTCCCAAGGTTAGCGTATCATAGTTCAGTACACTTTGTGGCCTTACATGACTGTAAGACTTCTGGGTACCTTTTGGTAATTGGAACTATGTGCATGACAAGGTCATCACTCCCACTGGAGCACTCTAACTACTGTATTAGACCACCATGTGTCATCAGTTCTTGGTATCGGTATAAAGGTGCTGGTACCCTGCATGCAAAAATTTGTCGCTAGACACGGTTGCCCCGTTTTCTCAGCATTCATTGCAAAGGATGGGAGGACAGTGCAGAATCAATTGTTTAATGGACCTGGACACTGTTCTCAAAGCAATTCCAGGGTGCCTGAGTAGTGTACATGTAAGTAAATTCCTAATTAAAACCAAATTGAGTTAAATAAGATAAAGTTCAGAGATTCAATGAATCACAAGACTTCGTCAGGTTGAAGCAGTAGGGTCAAGTACAGTACTGGTATTGGATAACCTCTTTACATATGCACCTTTCCTCTTATGGCTCTTGATATTTTTGTCTTATACATATTTTGCCTTACAGATCATATGGTTGGTCTGAGTTCCCCCCAGTTCTTAGACCACTTGGAGAGTAACAGTGGTGTGTATCTCTACTGCTCTTCTATCACGGCCCGTTTTCTTCAAGCCTCAATTCGACACCGCCCCCTAGACCCCTTTGTACGCCCTCTGCCCCCAGAAGAACCTGTCAAAATCACTGTGCCCAATGTTGCGGAGGAGGCTAGCCACCAGCTTTGTGTCACACTCATCCCTGCAGGACACTGCCCAGGCTCAGTCATGTGAGATGCAGTTCTGTTTTGTTTACTTACTACCATGTATCTTTGCATACCGGGTATTGTCCACTTCAGTCATTCATTTACACTTTTCATGCTTGTGACTCTGGACTTAGGGTCTGGAACAGTTTCAAAGATTCACTAGCTCATCTGATGTTACACATATTTTCCACATGTATCACTGTTTGCACTGAGAAAATGAAACATATCTATTGCAAGACTAGAGCAATCATGCAGTACAGCCATTATCAAGAATGCAGTATGAATGTATTATTTATGCATGTTTTGGTAAATAGTAAGTTTGATTTACCACATCCCTCTGCTGTCTTCCATCACCAGAAAGTAGAACTGAAGTTGAGTTAGTACTTACATTAATGAATGGGTGTGAGTCATTAGTATAGTATGAGTCCCAGTTGATATGACTGAGGTATGAAGTAAAAAAAAGAGTAAGAGCAGTAGAATGGGATTGTTGAGGAATTTATGGTGGTTGGGTGGACTTGATACTAAAAGGGATATGAAGATTTATGGAAGATATAGTGTCATTAAGTCATATGGTCAAGAGGTGTGTGTGTGTGTGTGTGTGTGCTTGCGTGCGTGCTTTGCTGATACTCTAAGATTGGGTGATGGACAGTATTCTTTTGTATGATATATCTGAACTGAGTCCAAAGCAACCACTTGAGTCTTGAGGCACTATAAATTGTAAATGTCAGTTGGCTGAGAGTTTAACATGTACTTTATATCAGACTTTTATGATATACAGTATTTATAAACAGTACAGGTCATGGAATTCCTGTAGAAGTAAATTATTCTAATGATCTATGGTAAAGATTTTGTTGTTGTGTCCAGTATATATATATATATATATATATATATATATATATATACTTACTGTATATATATCCATCCATCCATCCATCCATCCATCATCCAATCCCACATTGCCCCATGAGGAGTGTAGAAGCCCGGGGCTAGGCAGTTGGTCCTGACATTTAAGATGAGAGTGACCAGCCTCACTCATCCCTGAGTGGCATTACATGAGCAGTGAACCCCAACCACCCCTTGGATATAAACCTTCACCGGCTCAATCCAATTGGAGCACAATAATTACCCACTAAACCACCAGGTGCCAAAATTTGGTCATATGGTTACCACCCAGCATAGTAAATGGTTTCCTGGTGCACAGGAAACCATTTGGCTTGTCACTCAGTGTAGAGTCACCCACAGGCTGAAGGAAGTGGAAAGAATGAAAGAAAGAAAGACAGAAGAGGGTGTGTAAAGTCACCCATAGGCAGAAGGACAAGGAAAGAAAGACAGAAGAGAATGGAAGGAAAGAAGGTTGGAGAGGAAAGGGCAGACACCTGAGAGCAGCACTACATCGAGTGAGTGGATGGTGAGCGGCCCCACCTACCACAAATATATATTACACACACACACACACACACACACACACACACACACACACACACACACACACACACACACACACACACACACACAGGTACAGTAAAAGATCGATTAACCGGAATGCATGGGGATTCTTTCATTCCGGATATGGAATTTTCTGGATAATCGAATGTTACTCTTAGAAATTTTCTGGGTGGTCAGACAAATGAAATAGTACCAAACTTGAGACTTTATTTCATGAAGTACATTATTCAGTATTTTCTACAGTACAGGGTACACTCACGTTCACTAACATCTGCCCAGGGGTGTCCTCTTCCTACCTCAGAATACCTAGGGAAGAGGGGAGGGGGGGACAAAATGAGCTCCACCTGCCACTACCCCAGCTCCCAACCATCCCCTATACCCCTACCCAACCCCCCACCCCACCCGTCATTCTTAACTAGCAGTTACATCTCAGGCCGATTTCATGCTTAACACACTTGGTCCCACTATTAAAACAAACAAAGAACATTAGGATGTGTTAAAAGAATATAACTACAGTCATCTCTTAACATTCACAGTTTTAGCATTCATGATTTTGAATATCCGCTGGTGGCTACAGAAAAAAAAAAATTATCTCATTGAACTCTGCTGACACTGTAACATTATCCCAGGCACAGTTCGTGGCTGTTTTATTATAGTAATGGCATTATCTAGTGAATGAAATATACTGTAACACTCCTCCTTTTGAAGGGAGCTGGGATGAGTGCAGTTGTCAGAAGAGGCCATGCAGGAGTACACTATTCATTATTTTCAACTTTAGTGTTCTTGTATTAAATAAAGTAGTTGTTTAGTGTTCTTGTACTTAATAAAGTGGTTGTAAACATGCCCATAGGGTTTTTCTGTAGTTATACGGTATAAGGAAATGGGGGGTCCAGTGTTGTTTTTAAGGGGGGGCAGCAGATATCCGCAGATTTTTAACATTCGTGGGTGTCTCTGTTACCTAACCTCCAAGATTGTTAAGGGACGACTGTATCAACATGTTGCAGCAAGAAATTAATGCATTATGACGACAGGAAAACAAAAACGTTAACAATGGCCACTTCAGGCCTCCTGTGTTGGGTGCACTGTTTTGCAAACACACACACACACACACACACACACACACACACACACCCAGCGCAGGAGGCCTGGGATGGCCGTTGTCAACGATTTTTTTTATTGTCAGCATTATAATGCATTAATTTCTTGCTGCAGCATGTTCATTATCTACATATCCTAGTGTTTTATATTAGTAATGTGACTATGAGTGTAAAGTATGAGGTTCGCTTGAGATGTAACTGCCAGTTAACCCCTAGGGTATGCAATTCTCCAGCCTCAACTGCTCCCCAGGATGCAAAAACAGGCCTATTTTTCGACTGTGTCAAAGGTTTAAAGTTTTATGCCCAATTTGTAGAGCTTGAATTTACACACCTGAAAATGCAAACCCCACCCTCCTAGACCCAATGGTTACCAAGCTGTGACCCGTCAAAGTTTATAATAGTTACCTGTCGCAGCCCCGTCGAGAAAGAAAATACGTCGCTCGCACCTGTTTTCTTCACAAAAATCACCAAAATAAATTGTTTTTTGGTATGTATAAATGTTATAAACCATTGTAATGTGCTTAGAAAAAAATAAAATGGTGACAAACCCCCTAAATAAATATGATAAATAATAAAAATTATCCTCCCCTCCTCTCCCCTCCCCATACCTCCAGTCCCCTCCCTCCCTCCCTCCCTCCCTCCCCTCCCCTCCCCTCCCCTCCCCTCCCCTCCCCTCCCCTCCCTCCCTCCCTCCCCTCCCCTCCCCTCCTCCCTCCCCTCCCTCCCTCCCTCCCCTTCCCTTCCCTTCCCTTCCCTTACCTCACCTCACCTCACCTCCCCTCCGAGCTGTCAAATCTAGCTAGTTTTCATTTTGTTTTGTTTTTGAAGGCTCCAACATGCTTGCATGCATCAGCATAAAATAAAATTTATTTTTCGAGTGGGTTTCGAATAAAGACAGTAAAGTAATTGTGGTGTGCATATCTGTATGCAAAGACACGAATAAATTACAGGTAATGATTCAAAAACATGCGCCACAAAGCGTTAAAAATTTGCAAAATATTTGAGGCTGAGGAGGTAAAGATACTGCATGCTAGGGGGTGGGGGTGGGGTGGGGGGAGGTGGTGGGAGATGGTAAGGCCATGAGGGGGTATATGGGGATGGAGGGATGGGAGGAGGCCACCACAAGACACAAAGGAAGGGCCCCAGTGGAGTACAGGGACATGGAAGGAGGGAAGGGGGGAAATACCCTTCCCCCAGATGACTGGTGGGGACATGGGGGGGATCCACATAGGAGGGGGGAGATGCAGAGAAGGGGGTGGGAGGGGTGGTGGTGGTGGTGGTAAGAACGGTGGGAAGTAGGGTAGTAACAAAGTAGTGGGGTAGAGGGACATGGCGAGAGGGAAGTGGGGTGTTACGGCCTGGGTCCCCCCTCCTGTGTGTCCAACACTTAGTTCTGATTGGTTAGAAGCCATCTACATCACAGCTGGGGTGGAGCCAGCTGCCTCCAGTTTTTTGTGGATGTTGCACGATTGGTATTGCTCGTCCTTTTAAGAAATTGTGCAAAAAACTCGATCGATGAGCTTAGTACTTTAGGGGTTAAGAATGACGAGTGGGGAGCTGGGAGGGGTAGGGGTTATGAGGGAAGGTTGGGAGCTGGGGTAGAGGCAGATGGAGCTCATTTTGTCCCCCCCTCCTGTCTGCCCTGGGTATATGGGGATACGAAGGTGGCATCCCTGAGCAGAAGTTAGTGATTGTGAGTGTACACTAGAATACACACAAGAAGACAGCAAGAGAAACTGTACAGGACTGAACACAAACCAGCAAACATTACCAAAAATTATTTAACCCCTACACCGCGGGCTTGTTTACCAATGACTTGCGTGTGCCGCGGGGTTATTTAGGCTCCGACAGACTCTCAAAAAATATTTGCCAAAAATCAGTTATTAGTCCTAGAATAATAAAATTACATATGCTTATGGCACATACCTTCAGCTTTCTCCTGGAATGATTGTTGAGCCTTCGTCGGTTACCGTAGGACTTGTGGAGACCTCTGAAGTAGGGTAACGAAGTCTCCACTTTACACTTCCCGACAACCCGTAATATGATTACCACAGCCAGATACAAACACTATAAACACTATTCTACAATTTTCAAGTAGTTTGGGATCCATACTCAAAAAAAAAAACACTGTGAAAGCAATGGAAATTACGGGCGCGTCTGATCGTCGCACTGGCACTAGTTCGCTCTTGGTACTCTGTCATTTATTATTCATAAAACCCCTCACACTTTATATTTCTATTACTATATAACACTTATATATATCTACAGTCTTTATCCATAAGTTTCCTTCAGTAGTATTAGTTTATTGTCACTGTAGGGATTCAATTTCTTTCAGTAAAATACGTAGCATTCACTTTCTCGTCCTGTATACTGGCATTGAGAATGAATGTCACTTTCATCTTCACTCTCATAACTCATAGTATTCAGACATGCTAGAGTGAAACTTTCACTTTCATTACTCCTAGGGTATATACTCGTATTCTTATAATACTACTCATTTACATTTCTATTTACGTTCTCTATTTTATTTACGTTATTTACATTTCTATTTTATTTACACTGTGTTGTGCACTGTCACTTGAAATAACTTATAAAACTATTTTCCATTGTTCACGTATATTTACATTCATTACTTTCACTTGCTGTTTACACATTATTTACACATTATTTACAATTCCACTTGCACTGTTTTACTCAATAGAAAGATCGTAGTCACTCTTTTATCAATTGTCAGCCCTTTACCTCTTTCCACACGAGGTTTAGTAGGGGGTAAAGGTCACAGGGCCATTTGCATGGGGGTGAAAAAAGGCCTTGAAGTCAGCAAGAAGAAACATACGTACCCTCGCTTCGGAAGATGAGAGTAAACTGATAACGGAGGGCCAGCATGGAGGCCTGCTTAGGGGTTATTCAGAGTTACCAATATTAGTTCTTGAAACAGCTAAGTCTAGCACTGATATGATTGGCAGGAAATCTAGACAATACATTATAAATTTGGTAGTTCCAGGTGAATGTAAATATCACTTAGGCTTCTCCCTTCCCTCCTTACATGTATATTTATTACGGAAATAGATTAGAGGCCTACTTAGGAGATATATATTCAGAGCTACCAGTGTTAGATCTTGAAACAGCTTTGTCTAGCACTGAAATGATTGGCAGGAAATCTAGACAATACATTATAAATTAGGTAGTTCCAGGTGAATGTAAATATCACTTAGGCTTCTCCCTTCCCTCCTTACATGTATATTTATTACGAAAATAGATTATACGGCATATTTCAAGGGGAAAAAAACAGCGAAAATTAGCGAACAAGTGCACGTGAGGTGTTGTCAGGTGATAATTAGCCAATTCCAGTTGTATGGCACTCTCACTTACCTTATTTCTTTCTTGTATATATTATTTGGTATAAGAATAGGACATAGGGCTTATTTCAATGGATGAAATCAGTGAAAAATTCCAGGGAAGATTTACTTAGCGTAGCACGGCCGGCAGGCGAGAGGATAGGGTAATGGAGGGGGGGTAGGGAGGGGAGTCAAGAACGGGGAGAAATGGCTAAATTGTCAACAATGGATGGGAGTACAGATGAGATTAGGAGTGCTGACTAGTGTTGGACATTGGCAGTACTGATAGATGATACAAGCCCCCACTTGGAAGCCCGGGTGAATTCAAAATAACACAGAATCACAAAAGCGAATGAAAGACTGACTAAGAGGGTGTATGTAGGTGAGGTGGAGGGAGGGAGAGGGAGGGGTAGACCGAGGATGAGGTGGAGGGATGGAGTTGAGAGGTATATGAGGGAGGGGGGGGTGAGTTGGGGGGAGGGGAGTCAAATGGTGGGTGACAGAGTGACTTGGAGGCGTTTTGTCTGCGGCCACCCTTTGCGGGATTAGGGCGTCGGGCTATAGATAGATAGATAGATAGACAAAAGCGACGCCCCGCGGTATGATCCCTTGCTCCCAAGCGTCACGAAAGTGATGCCCCGCGGTTAAGGGGTTAACGAAAAATTTAGCATATGTTACAAGCCAAAATAATTTTGAGAACTTAGTTGCATACACTACTATATCCTGTACCGTGCAGAACTAATCAAGAATGATAGGGGGACAACCAGTATCCGGAATATTTTTGACCCCATGCCAGATCAGATTTGTGTTCCAGTATATGGATGTGCTGATGCATTGGGTGCCGGTTAATCGAGCTTTTACTGTATCTGCATTAATTTTGCATACTTCCAGTGGGAGTTCCTCAGCCAGAATCAGGATAACAAATGCATTTTCGACTTTTTCAGTAGGGACAGTGAATCTGTCAGATCTTGCTGTCTCTAGTTATAACTTCATAAATAAATCTTAGGTACAGACAAAAAATTACTGCAGGTTATAACTTCTTTGCAGGAAGATCAGGGAAAGGAGTGCAAAATCTTTCCTCATCTAATTCTTCCTGTAAAAGTGTATCTGAGTTCTGTCTATCTATCTATTGCCAGACGCCTCAATCCCATTTGGGGTGGCCACAAACAAATCGCCTCCAAGTCGCCCTGTCCCCCGCCATTTCACTGCCCTGCTCCCAACTCACACCTCCCTCTCTCATATACATTTCCACCCCATCTCTCCATCTCATCCTCAGCCTCCCCCTCCCTCTTCCCCCCTCCACCTCACTCACATACACTCTCTTCGTCAGTGTTTCACCCTCCATCCTCTCCACATGGCCAAACCACCTCAGTGTGTTCCTCATAACGCTTCCTATCACATCCACATCAACACCACAACGCTCCTTTATATCCTCATTCGTCAGCCTGTCTCTCTATGTGACTCCACAGGCCCCTTTTAAATTACTCATTTCCACTGCTCTCACTCTTGACCAAGTTATGACGAGGAATCAGTTGGAAATATGTTTGAGAATCCCACACCCGTATTCCATTTTCATTCTTCGTCTTCATTTTTACCTCATTTTTCCACTCAGGTTCCTGTTTGAGGGACGTGGTGGAACAGTCCTGTACACTGGTGATTTCCGTACCAGCGTGGGAGATGTGGAACGGATCCGAGCTCTACACACTTCTGATGGAACAGCCAAAACGGTAGACTCCCTCCACATAGACACCACATTTTGCCACCGGGATATTCTCCACTTCCCCACAAGAGAAGAGAGTTCGGCTGCCATTGGTGACCTTGTGGAAGATTGGCTTGCGAGGGGAAACAATCATCTGATTCATCTTGTGTGTCCTGGTTAGTACTTAATTTTGTCTTCTTGTCTTTTCCAGTTGTTTCACCTGTTGTCCATGTGGGATTTACATTTTATTCCCCATTTATTTTTTCTAGCTAGTCTTCCTTTTATTATGTTTTATTTAACAACAAAGAAGAATGGTACAGCATGGTGGGATGAAGAGGATAAGAGAATAGTGGAGGAAAAGAGGAAAAAGTGGCTAGAGTGGATACAGGACAGAGGTTCAGTTGAAATAACTAAATATATTGAGAGCAAGAAACACATAAAGAGACTAGTGAGGAGGAGAAAGGAGGAGGTATAGGATTATTTAGGAAGAAAAATGAAAGCAAATTACACTGAAAATGGGAAGTTATTCTGGAAAGAGGTGGAGAAATATGGAAGTGACAGTGGAAGGAAATGTGAAAGTGTGAAGGATGTAAGTGGTTGATTATTAACCCACGGTGATGAAGTAAGGACCATATAGAAAGAATATTTTGAAAGTCTAATGAATGAGAGTGGAGAGAACAAAGCAACTTAACATGATTGGTTTCAGGGGTTTACAGAGAAGGAATGCAGTGCCAGGAAACGTGACACTTGCATAGGTGAAGAACGCTGTGAAGCGGCTGAAAAATGGGAAAGCAGCTGGGATGGATGATGTGTATGCAGAGATGATTAAGTTTAGTGGAGTGAGCGGAATGAAGTGCATGTTGGAGGTATGTAAGAAGGTATGGACGAGTGAAACTGTGCCAATAGAGTGGAAAAAAACAGTGATTTTACCCCTGTACAAAAAATAAAGGTGAGTGAAGTGAGTGTAAGAATTATAGTGACATAAGTCCATTGAGTGTTGTGAAGAAGCTGTATGGGAGAATTATTGTAGAGAAAATAAGAGAGAGATCAGAAGTCCTAGTGAGTGATGAACAGGGTGGCTTTATGAGTGGAAGAGGATTTATGGATCAGATATTTGCAGTGAGACACAGTGGAGAAGGCTTGTTAGAAGGACTATAAGGTGTTTATGTCATTTATGGATCTGGAAAAAGCATATGACAAAGTAGACAGAGAAGGATTGTGAAAGGTTTTGCACATGTACAGTGTTGATAGTGAGCTGCTAGGTGTGGTCAGGAGTCTTTATGATGGTAGTGAGGCATGCATAATGGTAAATGGACATCTAGGTGAATGGTTGACAATCAGTGTGGGGATGTGACAAGGTTGTGTGATGTCCCCATGGTTGTTCAGTATATATATGAATGGGGTGAGGAGAGAAGTAATAACACAAGTAGTGGGGAGGGGGATGGTGTTTGTAATGAATGGTGATGGATGGAATATCTGAAATTTGTTGTATGCTGATGATGCAGTGGTACGTGCAAATATCTGACGAGAGCTTGGTAGATTAGAACAGTTCTGTTGATGTTTGTGAGTGTCGTGCCTTGAGAGTAAATGTAAAAAAGAGTAAAGTGATGGTTGTTGAGAGAGAATTTGACCCGCATTGTGATGTTACAGTGAATGGAGAGAGTCTGGAATTGGTGAGAGTTCAAATACCCAGGTACAGTGATAGAGAAGAGAGGAAAATATGCAAAAGAAGTGGAAAGTAGAGTGACACAAGGAAGGAAAGTAGCTGATGCTATGAAGGCCATGATAAGAAACAGAGGTTTGACTGTTGCAGCTGCACGAGGCTTACATGAAAGAGTGTTGGTGCAAACTTTAATGAACAGATTTGAGACTATGGTGTGGCATGAAAATGAAAAGTCAAGAGTAAGAGCACTGGAGATGGGACTGTTGGGGAATGTATTTGGAGTACAGAGAGTGGATAGGATGTGGAATAATATGATTCATGAAAGAGCGGACTAAGGAAGTCTGTGGGCACCAGAATCAAAGAAGGTGTACCAAGATGGTATGGTTATGTGGAGTGAATGGATGACAACAGAGTGGTGAAAAAAGGTATATCTTAGTGAATTTGAAGGAGGGAGGAGGCAAGGTGGGCCAAGAAGATGGAGGGATATGATGGATAAGTGTGTGAGGAAGAGAGGTACAGTATGGAAGTTGGTGAGTTTAAGGAACTGACAAGAGATCGTGCTGTGTGGATTTTTTTGTAGAGAAGTGCATGACCAGGGATTTGGCACCCCATTTTAATGTGACAGGATTTGGATTGGCTCTGTCAGATAGGTACAGTATATGTGAAGCTTCAGAACGTGGTGAAATATTTTTTTAGTTTGTCAGATAGAGCCAGGATTTCAAGGGCTTGAATGATGAGTGAATGGAAGTGTGGCCCATTGAATAGGGCAAATTTTGGCTGTCTGTTGTTGCTACTCCTTACCCAGCCCAAGGGTGGGAAAGGAGGTCTGGATGATGATGATGATTTGTCCAGCTAGTCTTCCTTTTACCTTCATTAAGTTTTGTCTAGCTAGCTCTCCATTTACCTGCATTAAGTTCTGTCCAGCTAGTCTTTCTTTTACCGTCATTAAGTTTTGTGCAGCTAGTCTTCCTTTTTACTTCCATTTAGTTTTGTCCAGCTACTCTTCCATTAACCACTTCACTTCTTGTTCCTATTGTCCATTCAGGATCTAACATTTTAACTACTTCTGTTCAAGAGATCATTCCTAAGCAGAATAAAATTGTCTGGCACTTGGGAGAATAGTATTGTTAAAGTCATCATTGTTATGAGGAATTAATGCTGGATTTTTTTAACCCTTTCAGGCCACAAAATGATAGTATAGAAAAATTTAATCCTATGGCAGTGTTGAAAGGTAGAAAAATTTTAATTCTTGTGTTTGAGTTAAAGCTTTGTGACTGGTTAAAGGTTCCCACAATTCTTCCCTTCCCCCTCCATTGTGGGAAAAAATATAATAGCCAGATTTATATACAGAAAGGATGTTAGTCATAAAGGGTCACTTGATCTATGACCTCCATTCCCCTCAAGCTAGTCTACAGGAGATCAACCACGTGCTAAGTCTGTTCTTTGCTCTGCTAAAAATAATTTTATTCTTACTAAATGCTCTGAGCTCTCCAGCTCTAATTCTTCCTGCTCCCTCTCGCACCTTACCAAAAACCTTTTTATCAACTTAACTTCCTTCCCTCCTCATTTCCACTCTGATAGCTCTGTAGCTATTTCTTCTACTGATAAAGCAGAACTCTTCGCTCAGACTTTCTCCTCCAGTTTCACATTAGATGATTCCGGTGCTCTTCCTCCATCACTTCCCCCCTCAGACTTCCACATGGTTGACATTAAAATTTCTTCAATTAATGTATTTTTTGCCATCACTGGCATCAGTACTAACAGGGGGTATGGGCCCGATGGGGTCCCTCCTGTTGTCCTCAAGGACTGTGCTTCTGGGCCTACACCCTGCCTAGGTAAACTCTTTTGCCTTTGTCTGCCAACTTGTACCTTTCCTTCTTGCTGGAAGTTTGCTCTTATTCAGCCTGTCCCAAAGAAGGGTGGCCAATCCCATCCCTCTAGCTATTGTCCAATTGCTTTAACCCGTGGATTGCGAGCCACAGCTCAGGCTGTGCTGACCGTGCATCACTGCTAACTATTCCACCCATACCCAAACTTACGCGTGGTACTATGCAAAGACAGAGAAATTTTTTCTCCTTTCACCACATGATGTCCTGGATGTTTATCTTCAGGTTTATAATAAACAATTTTTTTTTTTCAGCTACCCTACGTAAACTTACGCATGGCCCTACGCAAAGACAGAGAGAGAGAGATTATTTTTTTTTCACCAGATGATGCCCTGGATGTTTATCTTCAAGTTTATGATAAAGAAAAAAAAAAAAAACTTTTTCTTCTTCATTTTTTGTGCACCACAGGGTGGGATAAAAAATGGTAATTGCGCAATCCACGGGTCAGCATCATGTGTTCCAAAAGTTTTTGAGTCTATTCTTAACCAAAACTTTTAAAGCATCTTTCCTGTTACATACTTCTTTCTGATTGTCAGTATGGGTTCCGCCAAGGATGCACCATTGACGATCTTCTCACCTACACTTCAGACTCCTGGTCATCCTCCGTTCAGGACTTTGGCGAAAGTTTTACCATTGCTACTTGACGTCCATGGTTTTCAGTCAAGTCTGGCATAAATCTTTAATTTCCAAACTTCCCTCTTATGGTTTCTGTCCCTCTGTCTGTGCCTTCATCTGTAGCTTCCTTTCTGGTCATTCTGTAGCTGCTGTTGTAGAAGGTTACCATTCTTCTCCTCTAGCTATCAGTTGAGGTGTTCCTCAGGACCCTGTCCTATCACCAACTCTCTTCCTTTTATTCTTCAGTGACCATCTACGCTGTATATCTACCCTTATCCACTCATATGCTGATGACTCCACCCTTCACCTTTCCATTTGTTTCCTGCAGTGTCAATCTCAGCAGTTACTTCAACACACAAGGAGTGAGGCTATTGCACACCTAATATCTGACTTGGCTGATATCTCTTATTGTGGAAAAAGTAATCTTGTTTTTAATGCATCAGAAACTTAGTTCTTATATCTATCAACTGACAAAATCTTCTGCAGGAGTACCCTATAATTTTTAACAGTATCCAACTCAATTCTGCCTCATCTCTAAACATGCTTGGGGTTTCTTTCTCTCGGGATTTATCTTGGAAAGATCATATTACCTCTCTTTTGTATAAAATCAGCTTCCAAGAGATTAGGTGTGCTAAGCCGACTCCGTGCCTTCTTTACCCCTGCACAGTTGTTGACTTTATACGTGGGTTTTATTTACCCCTGCATGTAGCACAACTCTCATGTGAAGGAAGGCTCCCCAATTAGGCACTTCTCAACAAGGTGGAGTCAAAGGCTTTTTGTCTCATTAACTCTTCTCCTTTCACTGGCTTCTTTCAGCCTCTGTCTCATTGCCACATTGTTGCATCCTTATCTCTTTTCTGTCACTACTTCAGTGGTCACTGCTCCTCTAAACCATCTGCTTGCATCCCTCCACCACTACGATAGGTGCATAGCACCCTTCTAGCAACAAACTCTCGTCCTTTTTCTGTCTAGTTCTCTAATGCAGTAGTTAACCATTACTCCCAGTCCTTCATGTGTGCAACATGTCAACTCTGGAACTGTCTCCCTCTGTCTGTATTTGCTACTACCTATGATCTCCAGTCTTTCAAATGCAGTGTATCCAGGCATCTCAAAATGAACGTATCTTGAATTTGGCTCTCTGTTATCTTGTTTTTTTTTCTTGGAGTGAACAATTTGCAGGCTCCTGGCCTTTGGTTCCTTCTTCCTTGCATATAAAAAGAAAAAGAAAAAAGAAAAAGACAATTTCTTCTCTTCACCTCCAGACAATTTTATTAGAAGAGAGTTTTTGAACTGGAAAAGTTATAGTCTTCATCCACTTGTTTAGTATAGGATACTTTTCAAATATTTGATAAAATGTCTGGTAGTGGCAAGGATGAACTAAAATTAGTTCACCAGATTACAGGGTTAAAGGGCCCTGTTATTGAACCTGATATTGCAAAGAAGACAAACCCCCATTTTCAACTTGTTCATAGAATGCTTGTACAGTAAGACCTTACTATAATGGACTAATTGGAGCCCAAGCCATTTTGAAAAATGCAAAATTCCAATAAAAGCGACATCTGGACTTCCACTTGCTAACCCGGACTTTTTCCGATATACACTCAACCCTCGGCTATCACTCCCAGTTGGTCTTGCTATGGCTGCACTATAGCTGAAACCGTGATAGCTGAATTGAAGAACTTATGGTAATAATTCTAATTGGTGCCATGACCTCATTTTTTTTTTTTTTTTTTTTTTTTTTTTTTTAATGCGAGGAAGAAGGAACCAAAGGCCATGAGCCCGCAGTAACAGTTCCCTCCAAGAGAAAAACAAAATACAATAGAGAACCAAATTCAAGATCCGATCATTTTGAGATGCCTGGACACACTGCGTTTGAAAGACTGGAGATCATAGGCAGGAGGAAATACAGACAGAGGGAGACAGTTCCAGAGCTGACCTGTTGCATGAATGAAAGACTGGGAGTAACGGTTAACTCTTGCATTAGAGAGTTGGACAGAAAAGGGATGAGAGTTTGCTGCCAGACGGGTGCTACGCGCCCGTCGTAGAGGTGGAGGAATGCAAGCAGACAGTTCAGAGGAGCAGTGACCATTAAAGTAGCGATAGAAAAGAGATAAAGATGCAACAGTGCGGCGAAGAGACAGAGGTTGAAGGGAGTCAGTAAGAGGAGGAGAGTTAATGAGATGAAAAGCCTTTGACTCCACCCTATTGAGAAGAGCTGTATGTGGGGAGCCTCCCCACACATGAGAGTTGTACTCCACACAGGGGCGGATAAAACCCCTGTATAGAGTCAACAATTGTGCAGGGGTAAAGAAAGAGCGGAGTCGGCTTAGCACACCCAATCTCTTGGAAGCAGATACAGGTATACCCACTAATGTTTAATAATATTCAGATTAATCCTGCATCATCCTTGAACATGCTTGGGGTTTCATTTACTCGGGACTTATCTTGGAAAGATCATATTACATCTCTTGTAAAATCTACCCCTAAGATACCTTTTTGTACCACAAATTAATATATAATAGTCTAAAAATGAGCATGTTTTATGATGTGATCACGATTCTTATAAATACCGCTCACAGTTGATTCATTGATGTTATGTTTCTTCCCAACACTTTGCTTGGTCTCACCATTCTCTATAAGTTTCACATTTCCAGTTTATCTGCATTACTTCGGTTCTTCTTCTTCTTTATTTCCCTGCCAGGTGCCACAGCATTATGTTGGGTGATGGTAGGGGTACGGGGAGGGGGTATGTTGGCCATGGTCATATAAAAAAGGTTATTGTTCTCGCTATCACTGTTCACAGTCTGAGGGCACGCACTTGAAAGGTTTAGCGGGCAGGAGACTCGGTCAGGCGGCCAATCATCTCTCGGCTGGCGCTGACGTCACACGACCAATCATGGAGTGAAGCTTTTGTTGGCTGGACGGAGCACTGGAGCCTGGCCTATTTGAAATTTTCGAACATTTGCGGTGCGCGATAGCAAGCATTTAGTGGATGATAAAGGTATTTGGGTAGTTTTTTATATAGGCGTGATAGCGAGATACACTATAGCGGAACCTGTGATAGCCGAGGGTTGAGTGTATCAGACATTAGTCCGGATCGCACGAACGGTTTTTAAACTGTTTTGACTACCATTGCTGTAGAGATCTGTGTTATAACTTTACTACATTAATCAAATGGTATAATATATATAATAATACTGTACTGTACACTGATAAACATGTCTTTTATTTACCTTATTGTGGTGAACATTGCTGAAGTGGTCAGGGAGTCCAGACTGCTTCTGACGTTATTGGACTTTTTCCGATTTACTGTATAGGAATTTAGTCTGGTAGCTCCTCGAGTCTGATAAAAACGAATTCCGGTCTATTGAAGTCCGTTATATCAAGGCTTTACCGTATTTAGTAGATTTGATCAGCCTGTATTACAAGTGGCAGTGTATACTCAACAGTGTTACTTAATGTAAGGTCAGACATCTGGTGTCAGCATAATTTTTTTTTTAGAAAAGTTGATAAAAAATTAAAGTCATACAGTATCTCATTACACCTCATGTGAATGCAGAAGACAGGGTTGAAGTGATAATGATAGGATTGTAGGTTTAGAGTGTTGAATCATGTGGGGAACAGGGTTGGTGTGATAATGATAGGACTAGTGTTGAAACACTGAACACGATGTTTAGTAAATAGCTGTTTCTTTTCGTCAGCCAAGTATGGTTATGAGTACATTTACCGGAGCCTCCATGAGCGATTCGGGATGCGGGTCCATGTGAGTCGATGGAAGTACCGCATGTATGACACCGTACCAGAGATACAGGATGCCCTCACCCCTGATGCCACAGAAACATGGATCCATGCATGTGATTGGAGGGTAAGCTTTTAGGGAATGGATGGTTATGGCAATAAATGAGATTAAAATTTACATAAAGTACTGTGTGTATTGCTTATTTATCCAATATTGCTATTTTGAGAGCAGTGATCTGCATCTCCCCACTCTGTGTGAATGTGTGTATTTGTTATGCCATGTGAGTGAGAAAGTTGTGTCTGGGGCTTCCATTCTCTAGTAATAATTGTCCCTAGAGAGGGAAAAGAACAATGCTTAGATTTCCTGTAATTATTGTCCCTAGAGGGAGAAAAGAACATCACTTTAGAAACCCTACCTCAAGTGCTTGTGGGAAATTGTGTTAGAATGGTGATGATGATGATTATTATTGATATTCTTAAATGAACTCTCTCCAAGTTAGCATGCTGTGATCTGCTATGGTAGTGTAGTTCCTTCACTTTTTCCCTCCTACCCTCCTTCTTAGTAGGGATAATTACATTGTCCACATAATTGTGACATTTCCCAATGTCTCTTCATACATAAAAATTCTTTTGCCTAGGATGATTATGTGATGTACAGTAAACTCCCAATTATCAGTCATAATTCAGCCAAGACCATGTGAGATCATGCATTTTTTTTTTTTTTTTTTTTTAATAATGCAGCCCCCCCCTCCCTACCCATGGCCTCTCTATACTTTATAACTATTTTAATGTAGAAAAACACAGTCCTAAATAGTTTTTCATAATAAATGGTATCTTATAGCAAAATATACAGCTGCTGTATACTGTACTCACTCTTACACATTATACTGTAGTACTGTAAAAGATTTTGTTGATTATGCCCATGTGATTAGAGGTTCATTGGTGGTTAATGCCATAAAAATGGATTTTGCATTAATTCGACAAGGTTTTTGCTTGTCAGATAATGATGTTTGTTGGTTAATGCAGTGTCGAGTAATTTGGAATTACCATCAGTTTTTATTAGCTAAGCTCAGTATGGATTGGTGGAGCACTGTTGTTTGCATTTACTTTAATCAGATAAATGAGGTTGAGGAAGGAGAGGACCAGACAAACCGTCAACTGCCGTGCCGTTGTGTGCCATTTGGGGTGGACACAGCGCCCAGCATCCGTGTCATACGACCCTCTGCTATGTTCTATACTTTCTACCAGTCAGCCAAGGTCAGTCACTCCATTCATAGATGAGATGAGGATTTCATAGATAATGTACATATACGATTACTGGCTGCAACATTACAAAAAGTCTTTGTTATGAATTGAATCTTTTTTTCATTTTCTTAGCAGGACAGGTATACCCCGAGATACAGTGCCCCTAGATGCGATACCCCGGCTTAGTGATCTATCTGTCTGTCTATTGCCAGACACCATAATCTCGTAAAGGGTGGCCATTTGACACTGAGTTAGTTGTTTTACGGGGAGGGGCACTAACCCTCCACCAACCCACTTGTTGACACGTAGGGAGCATGTGTGGTTTGGTTATATGGTTACCATCCAGCGTTGTAAATGGTTTCCTGGCTTACAGGAAACAATTTGGCTTGTCACTCAATGTAAAGCCACCTGTAAAGGAAAGAAAAGCAATAAGAAGTGACAGGAAAGATGGGAGAAATAGGAAGAAAGGAGGGCAGGCACAGAAAAAGAATGATAAAGGCTAAGGAAGAAGTAGGCAGCACTACATCAAGTGGCTTAGCAATGAGGGTAGAAATACCATCATACCCCACCTAATAATGGCTAAACCCCGGTTTAACGATGGATTTTTATTTTTTATTTATTTTTATTTTTTACTGATTTTGATTGTATTTTTTACTTAAATTTTGATTAGGTCATAGGTGGGGCGAACATTTTCATTTTGGGGTACAGTTTACTAAGTTTGATTTTTTTCCAGACATATTTGACAATTTTCAGATTTTATTTTTGGGTTTAGGTGAGTTATAAACTGCTTTTAGGCTAAGTTAAGCTTGTTTTAAAACTATTTGAGGGTTTAGGTTTGCTAGAAACTTGTATTTGGACTCATTTGGGTGGGTTTAGGACTTGGTTAGAGGGGAAACCCTAGGCTCAAAAATGCATCCCTTTACTTTACATGTTAAATCTACCCCGAGATACGATACCCTGCCTAATGATGGGTTTTTACTTAACCAATTGCATTGTTAAACTAGGGTATACCTGTACTGTGCTGTACTAATAATACAGTAATACTGTATACAATCAGGCCTCAATATACATCATTTTGATGTGTGGTAAATTGATAGGATGATGAACCAAATGTTATACTCAGTTTAGCGATAACAATGGCGAAATTCTCTGATATGATAATTGTGGTGACTGTGTACAACAGTTCTGTGCAAGCTGAGAGACGTTTGAATCAAGATGATTTCCCAATGCTTACAATAGCTGTGACCATTTCTCTTTACTTTGACTTTCATTTTGTGTGTGCAAGGTCATTGAAACACCATTGATATCACCAGATAAGTGGAGTCATAATGTGTGAAATACTGAAGCTTGTGACATGAAATCATGTCTGGCAAGGATGCTACCCTGAGTGGTGCTGCCAAGGGTGCTGAAGGCAAGCCTAAATGGGGGGGGGGGCTAGTTTTGGCCTGCAGTCCACTGGGTTTGCATTCAGGAAAACCTGGGGTTGCAGCTACTACTATCACTATCACTGGTGTGCAGATTCTGGATAAATTTATGTTCTTTACATGATGCTCCAGCCTACTTTACAATAAGCTTAAGTAGACTAATTGAGGGGAAGCCTGATCTGATAAAGCTGATATTCCATTATATCCAATGGATGTGCATATGGTACAAGAAGAGGAAGAGGAAAGGATACTTGAGTTTGGGGAGACAATGCACATGACTGTGTGCAACACACATTTTAGGAAAAAGAGAATAGGTTGATTACATTTGAGCCTGGAGGAAATAGCAGCCAGATAGACTATTTCCTGGTGAGGAGGGCTGATAGGAGGTTAGTGAGGGATGTTAAAGTTATAGGGAATGAGGAGTGTGTGCAGCATCACAAATTATTGATACATGACATGATGCTTGAGGAGTGGGTGGTGAAAAAGATGACTTATGCACCTAGGAGGAAAGTATGGAAGTTGAAAAACCAACCAGTAAGGGATGCCATCTACAGCGAGATGAGTAGAGTGGTGGCTGAAGAGGGAACTGTTGACAGAAGTGTTCTTGAACATTACAGAGCTCTCAAGAACAATCTCCTTAGAATTACTGGTTCAGTATGTGGATGGACAAGCCCCCCCCAATCCGAGACATAAAGTAAATTCGTGATTGGATGAGGGTGTAGAAGCTGTAGTTAAGGAAAAAAGAAGTCTTTTCCGGGAATGGGAAAAGAGCGATAACAAAGAGGAATACTTGGCTGCCAAACACAGGGTTAGAAAATACATTTACAGGGCAAAGTCTGAGTCTCAGAGACTTTTACTTGAAAACCTAAATAATGTGGAAAGGAAGAATGTGATATTTAAGGTGGCAGACCAGATGTAGAGTAAAAACAGGGATATCATAGGTGAGCAGTGTTTAAAGAATGATGAAATAAAGGTAGTGGTGAACAGTGGGGATATTGACCTGTACCATCCCAGGCATTTCTGTAATTTTATACCCACCCAATCCCAGACACTTTTTCGCGACATCCTGACTCTATGACAGGCAGTGGCCAACTGATGTTACCCACCCACCCATAACCAAACTCAGTGCTACAAGTGCTTGGGCACAGTGTTGCCAATACATTAAGGTACTCCTTAGCAAATAATTAGGTAGACTGAAGCAATTTGAGATGCTACAGGGCTCGAATTTTGCTGTCGGCTCCATCACTTCGGTGGGATTAAGTGAGACTTTTTTTTACTGTCGGCACCATGCCGACGGCAGGATTGTACAGGTTAAAGATGCCTGGAGAGAACATTATAACTGGTTGTTGAATGAAGAGTTTGACCAGGACAGGGAAAGTTTGGAGCCAGCAGATCCAGAGTTTGGCCCTTGGCCTTTGATTGACACTGCTACTGTGAGCAGGGCAGTAGGCAGGATGCAGGTGAGGAAGGTAGCAAGTGTGTCTGGGTTGACTGCTGAAATGTTGAAAGCCTCAGGAATAGGAGTGGGATTAGTCACTGACTTGATAAATATGATTATATATGAGTGTGTTGTCCCAGATGATTGACTGAAGAGTGTAATTGTATACCATATGTGTGCAAGGGGAAGGGTGATGCCCTGCAAAGAGGAAATTATAGAGGCATAAAGTTTTTGGACCAGATAATAAAGGTAATGGAGAGAGCATTAGAAGGTATGATTAGAGAAAGAGTAAATATTGATGAGATGCAGTTTGGTTTATGCCAGGCTAAGGGACCACTGATGCCATATTCACTGTTGACAGCTTTGGGGAAAATATATAGGAAAGAAAAGGAATTTGTACTTTTGTTTTTGTTGAGTTGGAGATTGCCTTTGACAGAGTCCCTAGAGAGATGGTGAGTGGGCAATGAGAAAGCTTGGTATTGAGGAATGGCTGGTTTGGATGGTTATGACTATTTATGTGTTTGCTTGCATCCAAGAAAGGACAAATGGAGATTTGAGTGAGGAGTTTTCCATGAATGTTGGTGTGCATCAGGAGTCTTGAGCCCCTTATTGTTTAACATGGTACTTGAAGCCCTCTCACATGGCTTCAGAAGTGGACTCCCGTGGGAGATGTTGTATGCTGATGATTTGATGCTGATAGCAGAGAATGAAAGGTGGTGGTGGAAAGACTTAGGAAGTGGAGAGATGGTGTGGGGCACAAGTTCTTAAGAGTAAATGTAGATAAAACAAAAGTGATGGCATCTAGGTTTGGAACTTTGGTTGCAGTACTGTCAAAGAGGAGAGAGAGTGGCCATGTGCAATTTACCACAAAGGTGTGGGAGGTAATTCCATCTTGTGCAGTGTTTGTGATAAGTGAATGCATAAGAGATGTAATGGTATTAGGGGTAGACTGTGAGATAATGCTAATTTCATATGTGCAGTATGTTTGGGAAAGCTTGTGGAGATTGCCAGGCATGAAAGGATTCCCAATCCTCTCTTCCTTCCTTCCTCTACTGTCTTTCCTTCATTCTTTCCTCGTCCTTCTGCCTACAGGTGACTTTACACTTCCTCTTCTTTCTTTCCTTCATTGTTTCCTCTTCCTTCTGCCTATGGGTGATTCTATACTGAGTGACAAGCCAAACGGTTTCCTGTACACCAGGAAACCATTTACTATGCAGGGTGGTAACCATATAACCAAATTATCGCACGTGGTGGTTTAGTGGGTAATTAAGGTGCTCCAAACCTTTAGCCTGTGTAGGTTTCTATCCAAGGATTGGTTGGGGTTTGTTGCTCATGTAATGCCACTCAGGGATGAGTGAGGCCGGTCACTCTCATCTTAAATATCAGGACCAACTTGCCTAGCCCCGGGCTCGTACGCTTCTCATGGGGCAACCTAGGATTGGGTGATGGATGGATGTACATATATATATATATATATATATATATATATATATATCCCCTGGCCCAGATTTGTGTTTGTTTACAGATTATTTCACAAAGGAGTGGAGGAAAAAGACAGTACTGTGGCTCTACAGCTTTTCCATACCACCTCCTTTATGACTAACCTCTGTCTCATCGCCTCACTGTTGCATCTTTATTTCTTTTCTCCCATTACTTAAATGGTCACTACCTCTCTGAATTGTCTGCATGCATTCCTTCACCACCACAGTGGGTGCATAGCACCTGTCTAGCAGCAAACTCTCATGCCTTTTCTGTCCAGCTTTCTAATACAAGAGTTAACTATTACTTGCAGTCCTTCATGTGTGCAACAGGTCAGCTCGGACACTGCCTTCCTCTGTCTGTATTTCCTACTGCCTGTGACCTCCATCTTTCAAGCATTGTGTCCAGGCATTCGGAAGTGAATGGATCTTGAATTTGGCTCTCTGTTATCTTTTTATTTATTATTATTATTATTATTATTATTTTTTATTTATTTTTTTTTTTTAGAGAACAATGTTGTGGGCTTCTAGCCTTTGTTTCAATCCTTGGAGGGGGGGGGGGGGGGGAAAATGCTGCTTGAACTCCAACACCACAGTGATGATCCGTCACTGACACACTCGCTGATGACTAGTGCAAATCCCATCCTGGAACTGGCAAATGAAAATGGTGATCATATATCATATATCATCTAATGAGGCTTCGTATGGGAGCTAAATCGTTGCGTAAATGAAAATTCTCATGTATCAAAAAAATTGACCATGGTAATATCAGTATGGTTGTAGGGTACGCTCCTACAAATGAGGCTGATGATGAAATGAAGCATGACTTTTATGAGAAGCTGCAGGATGTAGTAAATAGAGTGGCAAGACATGATGTGTTAGTTTGCATTGGTGATTTTAATGCGATTGTTGGCAGTAATAGGGATGGCCTTGGAGATTGTATGGGTAAGGAGGGTGTTGGTATACAAAATGAAAATGGGGTGCAATTTGGAAGCTTTTGTTTGGCAAATGACTTTATAATTGGTGGAACTATCTTTGAGCATAGAAAAATACATAAGACTACTTGGATTTCACCATGTGGTAAATATTGTAGCCAGATTGATAACATTGCAATTAGCAGAAGGCATAGGAGTTATTTGCAAGATGTTTGCGTAAGGAGGGGGGCAGATACAGGTAGTGATCATCAACTTGTTGTGTCAAAGATTAAAATAAAACTTAAAAGAAATGTTACTGGTAATTGTACAGGAGGTAATAATTATGATTTTGATGAGCTGAGAAGTGATGAGAACACGAAGGAAAAGTTTCGATGGGAATGTACGAACAGGTTTCTAGTCCTGATGACTTTGATGGGATCTGAAGACAATGATATTAATCAAATATGGAGAGAGGTAAAAGAGGTTTTGCATGAGAGTGGTAAGGTTACTATTAAGAAAAAAGGAAAAGCGAGAAGGAAAAAGTGGATGTCAGATGAAACATGGAATGCAATTCAGAAAAGGAAAGAGACGAAGTTAAGAACAACATGTTGATGGCCAGGTAGTTGAAGTTCTTAGAGAAAAGTACTGGAGTTTACATTCTGAAGTAAAAAGACTTGTTAGCCGTGATAAGAGGAGGCTGTATGATGAAAAGGCAACAGAGACAGAAATTAAATTAAGTAAAAATGACGGTCAGAGCACAAGAGCAGCGTATCAGGCCATAAAAGAGTTAACTGGGACTGAAAAGAGAAGGAAGGAAATACGTGTACGAGATAGAAATGGTAATTTGATGACTAAAGATTTGGATATAAAAGGAAGGTGGAAAGAGCATTTTGAATCTGTTCTAAATAGACCAATCCCAGCTGAAGAGGACATTTTGCCAGCCGAGAGAGATTTGCAGATAGAAACAGGGGATATAACCTTGGAAGAGGTAGCAAAATCTATAAAGGAGTTAAAGAATTTTAAGGCCCCAGGAGAGGATGGAATATTTCCTGAAATGCTTAAGGTGGAAAATGATGAGTTGATGAATGCGCTTTTGAAACTTTTTAATGTGGCTTGGGATAATGGTGGAATTCCAGAAGAGTGGAAGAATGGAATGATTATAAAAATACCAAAAAAGGGAGATTTAAATGTGTGTGGCAATTGGAGGGGGATAACTTTGACACCTGTAGTTGCAGAAGTCTTTTCCAAAATTTTGTTGAACAGAGTAGAGCCAGTAATTGATAAAATTTTAAGAGAAGAACAAGCGGGATTTAGAAAGGGTCAGGGTTGTAATGATCAGATTTTTATTGTAAGGCATCTAATGCAACAAGCTAATGAGATGAAAATGCCACTTAGTATGTGTTTTGTGGATTTTGAAAAGGCATTTGATAGTGTTTTACATGGAACTGTGTTGAAAATTATGAGATTCTGTGGTATACCAGAAAAGTTTGTAAATATTATTAGAAGCCTGCATGAAGGTACATTTTGTAAGGTAATGGTGGGTGGTTCTTTGAGTGATCCATTTGAAGTTAGGTCAGGTGTGATTCAAGGAGGAGTTCTTTCGCCATTGACGTTTGTTTTGGTTATGAGAAAGGTTGTAAGGAGAACAGGTGCAGGAATTAACTGGAAAGAAAATAAGAAGCAGATGGATTTGGACTGTGGTGATGATGATGTACTGATTTGCGGAAGTATTTATGAGATGCAGAGGGTGCTTGATTGTCTGGTGGAGGAAGGAGAAAAGGTGGGATTGGTAATAAATTGTGGAAAGACTGAAATTATTAATATGAACGTGGAGAACCAAATCGATTGTGTAATTGGGAATAATGTAGTGAAGAATGTATAAAACTTTAAATATCTGGGAATGATTATATTATCTATTGGATCATTAAACAATGAAATTGAGGAGAGGATTAGACAGGCTTGGCGAGCTGTTGGAATGTTAAAATCTGTTTGGAATAATAATATGCTTTTGGGACACACTAAAGTGAAAATTTACAAGTCCATGGTTAGACCAATTTTAATTTATGGGCATGAGTCATGGTACAGCACAATTGCAACAGATCAGAAAGTATTAGGATATGAGAATAAAATACTGAGAAGGATTCTTGGGGTAAAGTGGCAAGACAGAGTTACAAATGAAAGAGTAAGGGATATTACGAGAGTGGAACCAGTTAATGAATATGTGAGACTGTCTCGCTGGAAGTGACTGGGGCACATATACAGAAAAGAAGGTAGTTTAATACAGGATGTGCCAGAGTGGACTGCTAGAGGAAGAAGAGGTAGAGGTAGGCCGAGGGAAACCTGGTTGAGGGCAATGAAAAGAGAAGCAGGAGAATAGTGTTGGTGGGACCTGAAGGAGATGGCAAGAGACAAATATTGGTGGAGAGAGTTCATCAAGGCCCTATGCATCCCATGGGGTGCCACAGGAAATGATTGATTGATCGAAAAAACGTCCTGACTTTTTTGTTTTCGTTGAAGCAGTTTATCAAATACTGGTTCATGTTGTAATGAGGATCTACTGTATTCCAGTGTTAATCTCCTCTTACAACTGAACAATGGAGATGGAGAGATGGCAGTTTTAGTCCAAGTTAGAGTATAATGAGTATAGTATAATGCAGGTGAGTCCTGCTATACAAGCATCCGGTCTAAGAGAAACTGATGATATGAGAATGGGCAGTTTAGAACCAGAATTAGTGATGTGAGCAGGGGCTGTTAACCTAACCAAATTTTTCCTGTAAGTTATGTACTCCATTATACAAGTTTCATGACTGTCTTGCCCACATCCATCAGACGAGTTTCTGCTGTCCAAGCAGTCCTTCATTAACGTATCCCACTCGTGTAGTGGCATCTGTCTGTAATTGAATTTTGCTGCCGATAGTAATGTGTGTCATTCTCTTGCTTCCCCATTAGGAAGTGAAACAAGTGAGCCGTGACGGGACTTTCTGTCGTGTACTGTTGTCCATGCATGCCTCCTGCTCGGAGGTTCTTGATCTTGTGTCATACCTCCGCCCCAGGAAAGTGTACCCCAACGTCATACCTACCAATTCGTCCAGAGAGGAGGTGAGTTAAGTACTGTATAGGTCATCCACATTAACTTGGCAGAGATATTTATCATTTTGCTGCTCATTCACATAGTGGCAAAATAAGAATAATGTTTATGGCTTCACATCTTATCCATGGCACTTTTTCCTGACCAGCACCAAATTTCATTGTTAATCTCATGTAACAGCACAGCATTCCTGATGGATACCGGTAAGTGGTCAGAGTGTAGTTTATGTAGAGAGGGATACTAACACCACTGTAGTGAATCCTTAGAATAATAGTCTTGGTTAATGACTAAAGTTGAATAATAAATACTTACATACACTTTTTTTTTTTTAAATCTGATTCCCAAAGTCTAGTACTCCACATGTTGCATACAGTACCAGTAAATTGCTGATCCCCAGCTTGCCTCAGGCATCACCACCTTGACACTAATCCCCACTAGCCCTGTGTGGATACAATAGGGAAATCACATTTAGATTTGGTGTTGTGGCAAATGAAGAAGTGAAGGAACATTGTGGGTTGGATGTGGATGTGGTTGAGAAAATTAGGAGAAATACACGGAGGTAGTTTGGACGTGTGAAGAGAATGGAGAATGAAAGCCTAACTAAGAGGGTGTATTTAGGTGAAGTGGAAGGAGGGAGCGGGAGGGGAAGACCGAGGATGAGGTGGAGGGATGGAGTTGAGAGGTATATGAGGGAGGGGGGAGTGAGTTGGGGGGAGGGCAGTCAAATGGTGGGTGACAGAGTGACTTGGGGGCATTTTGTCTGCAGCCACCCTTTGCGGGATTAGGGCGTCGGGCTATAGATAGATAGATAGATAGTTTTTATGATGAAGTGCTGGTAAGACACTTCATAGCAGCAGCTGATGTGAAACTTTCCTGTCCAACCCCATAATCCCCCTCCCCCCATCTCTCTCATTTCTCTCTCTCTCTCTCTCTCTCTCTCTCTCAAAAGTGTCGTGGCTGTTATGATTCAGAGGGGAGGGTGGAAGTGACTGTAGTTGTAACTCATTGCCAATTCATGTCTAAAAATAAAACAGCTTATGTGGAAGATGAAATAAGATTTGTGAATGGGGATTGTGGTAGGTAGGGGCATCCATCATTCACTCAGTGTAGTGTTGCCTTATGGTTGCTGCACTGAGGGACAAACCAAATGGTATCCTATTCTCAGGAAACCATTTACTACACTGGGTGGTTTGGGCCAGGTTAAGTGTCCCCTAGATTCCCCTATCTAAAATCTCTAAATTATGTCAGATGTTTTAGAGAGCCTCATAGGGTCCAATACCTGCCCATTGCCCCAACCAAATGGGCAGATCTGCATGGCCGTGTGGAATGTGAAAGATGTGAATCAGGAGAGCAAGAGGGTGGAGGTAGTGAATGTGTTCAAGAGTGCGAGATATGCAGTGATACCATTGTGTGAAACAAAGATGAAAGGGTGTGAAGTGGAGGAGTGGGAGGGTGTAAAATATGTAGGGTTGGGTGAGGAAGATGCAAGGAAGGAGTTGCTTTGTTGTTGAATAAAGTGTGGCAGAGTGTAATGAGAGACTACAAATGTGTCAGCACAAGATGTATGTATGTCAAGTTCAAGTTTGAGAAGGTGAAAGTGGCATTGATTGTAGTGTATGCACTGTGTGATGACAGGAATGAGACAGAGAAAGACAAGTTTTGAGATGAGCTGGATGAAGTACTAGGAGAAGTGCCCAGGAGTTACGAAGTGTATGTAATGGGCAATATGAATAGGAGAGTAGGCAATGGTCCTGTCAGTGATATAATGGGTAATAATGGAGTACCGGGAGAGAATGATAATGGGAAGCAATTGAAGGACATGCGCCAGGAAAGGAGGTTGTGCATTTCGTTTTCATTTTTGTTTTTGAAGGCTCCAGTTTAATTGCATCTGTCAGCCTTGGTCACCTAATGGCTGCTCGATCTCTGGTAGCTTCTGGTGCATATTCCCTTAACCCTAAGGTCACAGTCAGTGATCTTGTCCCTGGTCTTTTTCGGTCTGCCTCTCAGTACCCTACCCCCAACATTAACACTTTTCACTTTCTGCACCCATTTTTCATCCCCCATCCTCTCCACATGCCCAAACCATCTCAATCTACCTTTCCTCCTCACAGCACCAATACACTCCAGTCCCATCTTACCTCTCAACTCTTCCATCCTATGCCCCCCAGGCCTTGCACTCAAGGACGCACTGCACATCCACCTAATCATTGCCATTTCTGTATGTTTGAGCCCGCGAATATCCTCTTCCTCTACTGCTCAAGTCTCACTACTATACGACATTACACTCCTCATACATGCCGCATACAAAGATTCCTTAGCACGGAGGGAGAGCCCTCTCAGTGTCAGGAGAGGCAACAGCTTCTTGAACTTCTTCCAACCACTCCTTACTCTAGCCTCAGAGCTAGCTCCTGCCCCACATGCAGCACATAACATGTCTCCCAAATAACAAAACTTCCACACACTCAAGAGACCCACCAACAGGTTCAATCCTTTCATGCCTGGCAATATCCACATGCTCTCCCTGACACACCGCACACATGAAATGAGTACTGTTGTGCAGTCTGCCTCTAAGACCACTACATCTTGTGTACACCCACTTGTAATTCTTATTTTGAACAGATATGCACATAAATATCCATGGTATAGAGAGAATGGAGATTGTGTTGAAAGGAGCCTGATTTATTATGTGCTCGTAGAGAAATCAATGCCGGGAAATGTTGCTGACATGAGGACAGTGAGAGGACGATGTGGAAGCTTGTCACATCCTATGATTGTGGTATGCAAGATCAAGCTGAGAGGAATGAGGTGGACCAAGAGAAAGAGGAGCAGACAGGGAGAGAGACTGAAAGTCGAGAAGCTGAAGCTCAAAGGAATGGCTGATGAATACAGGGCCCAAATAGGGGAGGAGTTAGAATCAGTGAATTGGAATAGGTGGGGGCACTCACCATCCACTAACTCGATGTAGTGCTGCTCTCGGGTGTCTGCCCTTTTCTCTCCTCCCTCCTTTCCTTCCTTCCTATTCTGTCCATCTTTACTTCATTCTTTCCTCTTCCTGCTGCCAACAGTTGACTTTGCACTCTCTCCTTTGTCTTTTGTTCATTCTTTCCTGTTCCTATTGCCTATGGGTGACTCTACACTGAGTGGCAAGCCGAATGGTTTCCTGTACACCAGGAAATCATTTACTGTGCTGGATGGTAACCATATAACCAAATTATGGCACCAGGTGGTTTAGTGGGTAATTGCGGCACTCAAATCGGATTGAGCTAGTGAAGGTTTATATCCAGGGGGTGGTTGGGGTTTATTGCTCACGTAATGCCACTCAGGGATGAGTGAGGCTGGTCACTCTCAGCTTAAATGTCAGGACCAACTTGCCTAGCCCCAGGCTGCTACGGTCCTCATGGGGCAATGTAGGATTGGATGATGGATGGATGGAATGAAATGGATCTGGACAGCTTGTGGAATGCATATAGGGATTATTTAGGAATGCTAAAGCTGTGTGTGACGTGGCAAGAGTAACAAAGAAGAAAGGTACGACATGGTGGGATGGAGAGGATAACCCCTAAAGACTGCATTTCTCTGAAGTTATGTTGCACCCCATGTGCAATTTGGGGCTGATTATTCAGCTTTTACCAAGGTAAAATTTTTTCTTACAGATTTGAAGAGCTTGAATATACTCACCTGAAAATGCAAGTCACAGTCCCCTAGGCCTAATGGTTACCACAAAACCACCCGTCAAAGATTATAGAAGTCACCCCTGGCAGTAAGAGAGAAAACAAAAAATGCTCGGAAACCTAATTTTCCCCAGAAAACCATGCCAAAATCAGTGAAGTCAGTGTATAATATGTTTCTATTGATGAAACTAGGTGTATGGGTCAGCATGAGAATACAGTATAGAAAAAAAATACATTAAGAGAAAATAAATAAATTTTTTTCCAGACTCAAAAAATTTGGCAGAAACTTAATTTTTGCCAGAGAACCTTACCAAAATCAGTTAAATCAATGTAAGATATGTTTCTGTTGATGAAAGTAGGTGTAGGTATCAGGATGAGTAAAAAAAAAAATAAGAAAAAGAAAAAGAATAATTTCCAGACTTGAAAAATTCGGCAGAGACAATTTTCACTACAGAACCAAAATCAATGAAAAAACAAGAAAATTTGGCGAGAGTAGACAGACAAGCCGATCATGGCATGGGAATTTCCACATCATATTCGGGAAAAAAGATAGGGAGGAAGGAAGGTGGAGTTGGAGGTTGGGGTTCTCTGATGGGGATGAGGGGGGATGAGACACACCCCCAATGTTGGGGAGATGATGTGGGGGTATTATGATGGGAGGAAACATGCACAAAACGATCATAATAGGAAGTTACCACACTGCTCGATACAAAGGAGGGGGAAGGGTGAATGGGCATGAGACACCCTCCTATACAATGTAAATGTGGTATTGGCGAGTAGTTTGGGTGGGAGAGGACAGAGCAGGCTGTATCCAATCGGCAGAGGGAGGTTGAGAAGTGGCTGGGGGAGGAGGATCCCCCCACAGACCTGGTGAGGGGGCAGACTCCTTCTTCCCACCACCTCATTCCCTAGTTCTGATTGGGTAGGAACCATTCAAGTCATAAAAGGGGCTGGTTTAATGTTCGGCAGTTTTTGGCAGACTTTTTGTAAGTCATAGGACTCTGATGTGGCAAACTTGCAAACTGACGATTGTCAGTTATACAGTAGTTCTTTAGGGGTTGAGAGAGCAGTGGAGGAAAGAGGAAGAAGTGGCTAGAGTGGATACTGGACAGGGGTGAAGAGGTTAAGAGAGCAGTGGAGGAAATGAGGATGTGGCTATAGTGGACACAGGATAGGGGTTCAGTTGAAATAACTGAATGTATTGAGAGCAAGAAGCACTTAAAGAGACTAGTGAAGAGGAAAAGGGAGGTAAATGATGGTCTTGGAAGAAAAATTAATGCAAATTACTCTGAAAATAGAAAGTTATTCTGGAAGGAAGTGCAGAAATGTAGAAATGACAGTGGAAAGAAATGTGAAGTGTGAAAGATGTAAGCGGTCGATTATTAACCCGTGGGGATGAAGTAAGGACCAGATGAAAAGAATATTTTGAAAGTCTGACGAATAGAATGGAGAGAGCAAAGCGACTGTTAACATGATTGGTTTTGGGGGTGTACAGATAAGGAATGCTGTGCCAGGAAATGTGACACTCACAGAGTGAAAGACACCGTGAAGCAGTTTGAAAAATGGGAAAGCAGCTGGGTTTGATGAAGTGTTTGTGGAGATGATAACATGTAGTGGAAAGAGCAGAGTGAAGTGCTTGTGGGAGATGTGTAAAAAGGCATAGATGAGTGAGACTGTTCCTGTAGAGTGGAAAAAGGCAGTGATTGTACCTGTGTACAAAAATAAAGGTGAGCGAAGTGAGTGCAAGAATTATTGTGCCATATGTCTATTGAGTATTGTAGGGAAGGCATATGGAAGAATTAATATAGACAAATAAAAAGAGATCTCAGAAGTCCTAGTGAGTGACAAACAGGGTGACTTTAGGAGTGGCAGAGGATGTATGGATCAAATAATTGCAATGAGACAAATAGTAGAGAAGGCTTGTTAAAAGGATTATAAGGTGTTTATGGCATTTATGGATCTGGAAAATGCATACAACAAGGTAGATGGAGAAGGATTGTGGAAGGTTTTGTGCATGTACAGTGTAGATGGTAAGCTGCTAGGTGCCATCAAGAGTTTTTATGATGGTAGTGAGGCATGTGTAAAGGTAAATGGGGATCTAAGTGAATGGTTCACAATCAGTGTGGGCGTGTGACAGGGTTGTGTGATGTCCCCATGGTGGTTCAATACAGTACATTATATATATGGATGGGGTGATGAGAGAAATTAAAAACTTGAGTAATGGAGTGAGGAATGGTGTTGGTAATGAATGGTGATGGATGGAATATTTCAAATTTGTTGTATGCTGATGATGCAGTGCTACTTGCAAATACTGGACGGGAGCTTGGTAGACTAGTGCAAAGTTTTGTAGATGTCTGTGAGCACCGTGCCCTAAAAGGATATGTAGAAAAGAGTAAAGTGATAGTTATTGAGAGAGAAGGGGACTCCCAGTATGATGTTACAGTGAATGGAGACTGGCGTTAGTGAGAGTTCAAATATCTGGGTACAGTGGTAGAAAAGAGAGGGCAATATGCAAAAGAAGTGGAAAGTAGAGTGACACAAAGAAAAAGTAGCTGGTGCTATGAAGGCCTTTATAAGAAACAGCGGCCTAAGTGTTGCAGCTGCGCAAGGCTTACATGAAGGAGTGTTAGTGCCAACTTTAACATATGGATGTGAGACTATGGGATGGCATGAAAATGAAAAGTCAAGTGTAAGAGTGCTGGAGATGGGATTGCTGAGGAATGTATGTGGCGTACAGAGAGTGGATAGGGTACGGAATAATGTGATTCATGAAAGATGCAGAATGAGGAAGTCTTTGGACACCAGAATCGAAGAAGGTGTACAGAGATGGTATGGTCATGTGGAGAGAATGGATGACAATAGAGTGGTGAAAAAGGTATATCTTAGTGAATTTGAAGGAGGGAGGAGGCGAGGTAGGCCAAGAAGGTGGAGGGATATGGTGGATGAGTGTGTGAGGAAGAGAGATATGGAAGTTGGTGAGGCTAAGGCATTGACAAGAGATCAAGCTGGCTGGATGAAGTTTGTGCAGAAAAGAGCATAACTAGGGATTTGGCACCCTTTTTTAATGTGACAGCACTCGGATTGGCTCTACCAGATAGGTATATTTCAAGCTATAGAACGTGGTTAAATCTGTTGGAGCCAGGATTTTGGGGGCTAATATGATGAGTGATTGGAAGCGTGGCTCATTGAATTGGTCAAACTTTGGCTGTCTGTCATTGCTTCTCCTCACCCTGCTATAGGGTGGGAAAGGAGGTCCGGGTGATGGTGATGATAGTGAATGGGTGGATAGGATGCAGAAATAGGAATAAGAAATAGCAAAAGTAGAAGTACAGTGTCCACAGCAGCCAGTGAAGTGAACCATACATTCTTTTATTCATCATTTAAGTTTTTATAAATTCCAGCTTCATCCCACAGGCATACTTCATCCATATACTATAGTAGATGCTGGCAGCCACTAACTCCAGGAGGCACACCATACAATGAATGGTTTGTGCCAACAGGATTGGTTACTACACTGTTTTCACCATAATTTGACATAGATTTTTGTCCATTTGCAGCTTATTTCACATAGCTCAGTGATCGAAAGATGATGCCATGATTCCACACCCTTTTCAGAACACTTCATGACAAGCATAATATTCTGGTATTATAATCTGTTGTTACAACTTGGCATGCAGTATGAAGAGATGGTGATTTTAGGCCAATTTTAGAGAAGAATGGATATAGTCATACCATCATCATTTGTAGGCAGGAAACTCATCAGCTGGTAACCATGATTCAGTTTCACAAGTTCTCACATATCTCAGGCATCCCTGGGAACATTGGCATTGTTTTCCTGAATCTCTCCTTTCCTCTGCCTTAGACCTCTTTTTAAGGCAGTGTTTTCAGGCCTGTGATAATAATGGATCATCTCTCTGTTGTGTAATATTCTCTTGGAATAAGTGTTTGTGGACATTGTTTTGTTTTCGTTTTTGTTTAAAAAAATATTAGATAAAGTATAGCATCCATGAAAAAAAGAGATTATGGAGAAAGAATAACGTCCCTTTTGTTCTTTTATGTCATTAAGTTGAATGAGTAGGACTGTGAATCTCAGAACCCGTGTACCCAAAAGAAGGTATCTGTATATGTAAAGAGGACCCTCCAGAAGAAGGTGTAAGATGGTAATTATTTGTATGTACAGGCAGGACCCTGTATGTGATCAAATTGTTTTTGAAAATCCAAGCACATACCAGGAGTGTTAGAACAGGTTCAGTGATACATCAGCAGGCCAGCCGGGCCTACTCATGGGTGAATTACCAAAGTACATAAAGTTTATGGTCACCTAATAGCCACCTAAAACACAACTCTCACAGAAGTAGTAGAGTATAGCATTGAATATCACTGCAATTCAAATGAGCAACTCAGATATGTATGTGAGAATAGCATCTTTGGTGGCAGCCTGGATGTTTGATAAATAAAACAGCCATGATTGATTATCAGGTAACAGTCATGATGTGCACCCTGTGGATGAAAAACAATAACTAATGGGTGCTACGTTTATGCTTTCTTCATCGTAGTGATTGTCAAAACAGGATGGACCAATTGTCTTGCTGGAACAGAGTGTTGAAAACAGGCAGTTATTAACCTCTTCTTGCAGTGACATGATTTGTGCCACAAAATTACCTCCTGACGTTGCACAAGGCCATGAATCACATCAAATTGACATTTGGATTTGAGTCATAAAAATTTCCTCCTGAAGTAGCACATTGGCGTGCAAATCTTGTCACAGAACATGGGAAAACAAATTTTAAATAGAAAAGGTTATACAGCTGCCAGTCAAGCCTCCTCCATCCAGGAGAGCATTGTGTATAGAACAGTCCTGTCAGAAAATTATGGCATGTGCAGAGTGGTTAAAATGAGAAATAAAAAATCAGGATGTTGTATACTGAGTCCTGCCTGTATGTTGCACATATTAAATGTGTAACAGAACATCTTAATCTTAATTTTGATTACCTATTGTCTTGCAATGTTTTTGTTGCTGCTGGAGTGGAGCACCTTCACATGATGGCACCAGTATGTCCAGGAGGCCCTGCCATCTGGTTGTACGCTGTTCAGTACAGATGTCCTTCAGCTCTCTCCCCATCCCCCAAAAGGAGGGCATTGGCCTGCAGGTGGAGGGCAGCTTCAGCCTACAGTCCACTGGGTTCACATCTAGATGAAGTTGGGGCCACAACAACATTTTTGTTAGGTTCATTATAGCTTTGAAGGAGAAGAAAGCTTTTGGTTTTGACTGTGAATCTCATATTACATTGTGGTATACCTGTTAGGTGCTGAAGCTGCTTCACGAGGCATTGAATCGGTCAGGAGACCACTACAGCATTGAGTATGGTGGGAGTCAGCGTCGTAGCATGGGGTCCTTCAAGCGTCAGTTGCACAGTGACAGCAACAGTAGCACACTGGAGGCAGCCATGTTCGATGGGTATCTTAGCTCACCCAGCAAGCGAAGACGACACAGTGACAGTAACATGACTTTAGTGCTGCCCACCCCTCGAGGCAACATGAAGGGATCACTCAGTCTGGAGGGTGAAGCCCGCTGTGATGCAGCTGAGGGTACCTCAGGCACTGGCTCAGTCCCTCAGGGTTCACCCAGCACCAGTTTAGAGTGGGTTGACCCATACACTCCTTCACCAGCATCATCATCTTCACCTTGTAAATATCCTGATACGCCCAATTCTAGTCACGAGGACCAACAGGTGGGTGTGAGACCCATTAGTACTGCCAAAGTTAATCTGTGTAGCAAGTTTGGTGCTTCAGTCACTGTAGTGAACACTCACAATGATAGGAATGTAATAGTGAAAGTGTCTCCTCCCCTAGTGACCAGTAAAGTAACAGGTGTGCGAGGTGATGTTTGCAGGTCAGTTGGCTTCAACTCGCAGCAAATGAGTGTTGATGTTGATGATGATGGTGACAACCATAGTGTCATTAGTTTCATCAAGACTCATGGAAGCCAAGATAGTATAGAACTGGCCAGTGTTTTCTCAGAGGACACCCGGGAGGGATCGGTTACAGCAGGGGATATTCGTGATGAGCGTCCAGCGTCATCGGCGGGAGTAGCTGGAGAGAGTGCAATTAAACGCAGTCGTAAGATGTGGTATAAGCACAAGTACTTCTCGACGCCAGTCCATGATGATGTGGAGAAGCGGCTCAAAGTGGAACCTAAGCCTGCCTTTGGTCCACGGTCCTCTTCTCTGCCCCTTCCAGAGCCAGATCGGGAGGGCATCATGTCCCCAGACCTGTTCCCCAGCCCTGAAGCAGATCGTAGTCTTCCCCTAATCACGGTGTCATCCCCCTCCGACCAGGCAAGTGAATCCCAGGTGTCAGATGAAACTAATGTGACGGTGGTGCTGAGTGGCAGCTCGGGGGAACCCTCTGATCTAGATGTGATGCTGGTAGATGATCTGCCAGCTGACCCTTCCGTGGCTCACACCCCGCCTGCCTCGCGTCCCTCTGTTATCTGTGGGCCCACTTTCCTCACCTCCACCCAAGAACGGGAAGGGTCTGGGTCAGAAGGTGAGACTGGGCCCCGCCTCTCCTGCCCTGGAACTGGACGCAAATCACCTAAAATGGTAGAAGCGAGTGATAGTGACTGCACCCCGGAGCTAGAGGAGCTGTTGATGCGGTCTCGCCATGTGACAGTCAAAGCGGAAGAGTGCTCTGAGCGCTCTTCCTGCCTTATGACCACAAGGCGCAAGGACAATGAAGTGGAGGTCATCACACTAGATCAACAGTCTCTCTGAAGCATATTGTCAATATTTAAGATTTTTGTACTAAGGTATTCAGGTATGGTTCTCATTCATATTGTTTCAGCACTGTTGAAACTGCACTCCAACTCTCCAGTGTGTGAGACAAACATTAAAGCTTAAGAAATTGAAAAAATAAAAGTCTTTTTGATAATACAGTACTGTAATACTGGCTGGGCTTACTAATACAATACCGGTGTTGTGACATTGGAGTTTATTTCAGGTAGCTGATGATGCTGTAGCAGGACATATGAACTGGCAAGGGTAATATGAGTTAATATCTGGTGCTGGCATTTGAGTAAACAGACTTTCTGCTCCAGTTAATTGTAGTCTTTGATATTCGTTGCTGTTGATGTATAATCAATAGCTATACAACAGTAAGCACAGCTTTGTAACATCTGAGAAGTCAAGAGTTTGTTGCATGTCTGACCTCTTGTGAACAGGACTTGACGACAGTCAACCCTACATGAGCATGGATTTCCCACAGTACTGGCAACTTTTATTCATACATTGATATACCCTTTGAATTTGTTATAGAACAGCAAAACCCAGTGTATTTTTCTCCAGTGGTTGTAGTTTTCTTCAGGAATGGCTTCTTTCCAGAAGATTGCTCATGTGCTCATGGAAGGTTCACTGCACATGTAACTGGTTAGTATTTATCTGCTCATCTTCCATTGTCACATTTCTGTCCCTTTAGCTGCACTCACCAGTTTAGGATACTTGATTTTATTGATGGTAGATTCTGTCAAAAGGATATACTGTATTATTAGTTTTATTTAGTTTGAAGTGTCCATTCATTGTAAATGTTCAAAATCTTCATATATCAATGCGCAATGTTTTGAGGTGGATGCTTTTCCAGTAATGTAGGTGACAGACTGTTTTGACCTGTGTGCTGTATTATCTTGCCAGAGGAGGTAAGCACAAAGAATATATCTGTGCATACAGATTTGCTCCCCCAGAAGAAAGGGAGCCGTAATTGACTTTGACGACTTGGTTTTCAATTCCTGAGTTTTGAAATGATGGAACATAGAGTAAGGAAAAGAAACTGAGGTTTGGAATCCTGCTTCATTTACCGTACTTTAATATATAAAGTCAGCCATATTCATTTTCTTTAATATATACTGTAAAGTCATCCCTATCAAACAGTGTTTTGGAATGGGAGTGGTGTCAGACAACTGTGAAATGTTGGACACTGGGTAGTTCTGATTGTAACAGTGTATTAGTGAAATCTGACCTCCAGAATTGTGTGTGTGTCTGTGTGTGTGTGCACAAGAATGCATATGTGCATGTTATGAATATGAGTCCTTACTCATGAACTACCATTGGAGTTGAAGGTGTTAGGTACAGTATGTGATACAAAATGAAGAGGTACCTGTACCTTAGAGTTAGTAAGAAGTTCTTTGCAGTGTGCTTTATGTACATGGTAGTGGTATGGATTTTTTTTTTTTCTTATTTATTTGTTGTTGTTATAATTTTTTTTAAGGCTACCTGGGAGTATGAAGTTTAAGAATTCTTATACCAAAATTCATGTGGCGAACTTTAATGAGGATCTCAATGACACAGTCAGAAACTTTCATCAGCCACCACTTTTGTTGTGTGAGAAGGGTAATTATAGAACACAATTTAATGTTAAAATTTTATACCTTGTACATGAGATGTGCTTCTGTTTGTTGAGAGATACGTGAAGTATAGCATTTGCCAGACATTATTACAGCGGTCCCTTAATTACTAGTAATTCAAGAAACTGGTTATTCGTAATGCATGAATAAAATCTTTATTGCCATTCTAAAGCATCTTTTAACTCGTTAATTACGATGATGTATTTTTTCACTCAGTCCAGCTACTCAAAACACTTTTCCTCAGCTTAGGAGGGCCTTCAAACTCTCCATTAATGCTCTCAATCTGGGAGGAGCTTTAAGTAGAATAAGGTTGGCAGTAGCAAGAATAAAATAGAATCATCATCATTGTGAAGTGCTTAACCATTTCTAACCATTATAGGGGCTACACCCACCATCTTGAGAGGCTCCCCAGCACCTCTTTCTTTGTCGTTAACCCATGGACTGTGGCAAGGGGTCATGTGGACATCCCCTGTGGTGCAGCAAAATGGCAATTTCGATCACTCTTACCCATTTCCATAAAATGTATGTCATTGGCTAGGAAATTGCATCGTGCAGCTACCAATGGAATTTTTTTTAATTGAAAATGGAGTTTTGGAGAAATAATTGTCAGAAATTGCATTTCTGACAGGAACATGAAAACTATACTTTGGGGGAGAGGGAGAGAGAGAGAGTATGCATATTGGGGCAGACGAGACAGGCTGTAAACAGGCATTTTCCAGTCTCCCTGCTTGCCAGGTGGATTGCCAGTTCTCTCCGCCCACTGCAATACGAGCTTAGGGCGCCACTTTTACACCCACTACTTACCACCCTGCTTCTGTTTCATTACCTCATATTGACCTTACATTTTATTTTATGTTATTCTGAACAATTTTGACCCTCGACTGCCTTTCCTGGGGTGATAATATTGTGGAAAATGTGTTACGAAGTGCGTACTTTTGGGTCATTGGTACTGGTGCAACTTAGCTTTACTCAAGATAGGGAGTGACCAGTTACCCTAATACCCCATAAATATTGCGTCACGCTGATCCTTCTAGAACCTTTCTGGTGTGTTGTTGAAAATCTCGCTCATAAGAGGTATGTCACAGCTTTACGAGACATCCCCACATGAGGTATGTTGCAGTCCACGGGTTAATATTGCACATTGTAAGTTAACTGCCTCTGGCATTTTGATATGAATTGCATCTTCTTTCTGTGTCTGCCAGAGGTGATTCATGATGAAAATTTTACATAGAGCTTTGCTTGGCAAGTTTTCTAGGGATATGCATTATATACTCAGAGTTATTGAAAATGCACAAGTAGGTTATCTGTGGTTTATTGTATGTATACTTCAACATAGCTAAATGTAGTTCACATAGTGAGTCCATCAGTGTCTCCTACAAGTTGACCATAGAATGTAAGGGCAAGAAATCCATTACTGTACATGTAAGGGCAAGAAATTCATTACATGGGCAGTCATCAGTACGTTTGTGATGACCTCTAGACAGGCAATTCCACACTACGGGTTGTGGCCGCTACTTGCAGCCACGCAAGATGTACTCCTGTGCCTCATACTGAACACCAGTTCACTTAGTATGTATTGTGGAAGGTTCTCCCACTCATCTTGCACTGCCTGGATCAGTTGTCGTCTGTTTTATGGTTTGGGGTCACGCAATGATAGGTGCCTATTATGATAATTTCACCCATGTTCAGTTGGGTTTAATCAGGTGAGAAAGCAGGCCATGGCAGTACTCATGTGTTTACATTCTCAGGCTGTATAAATTCAGCTGTGACATGAGCAGCATGTTGACGAGTGTTATCTTGTTGCAATGTTGTTATACCTAGATTGTTACGCAGAAACAGGATCACATGGGGCCTGAGAATGTTGTTGAGGTATCCTCGAGCTGTCAGGTTGCTGTCTATGATCATTAGAGGTGTTTTGAAGTTGGCTGGAATGCGTGCCCATGCCTTGATGCTGGGTCCACCCCAGCAATCACCCAGTCTCACACAACAGTTAGCATAACGTTCATTTCGTCACCTCCAAATACGCAGACGTCTGTCACGGTGATCTACAAACAAACGACGTTCATCAGTGAAGAGAACAGCATACTATCTTCTGGTCCAACACCACTGTAGTGCGTTCCGACGACAGGCGAGTAAGAGATCCAAACTCTTTACATGTCTACCTGCTTTTAGGCCAAACGACTGCAGTTGTTTTCATACAGTGGACCTGCTTATCCGATGATTATGTCAGTTAGGAGTCCCATGCGGTGTTTATGCTGCTGACCAGAATCTGTCCTGGAGATGCAGCATCCAAATGTGGTAATCTTGACATTCTGTTGTGATATACAGTATACTCTTCCAGGACACTGTCGGTCGTCAACTGAGCCTGTTTCATGATGCCTCTGGATGAGCCTAACAATCATCAAACGATGACATACCATTCACCGGGCTACCTCACTTTGTGCCATGCAACCCCCCACCATCCTTAAGGCGTGATGATGTTCAAGGCATGACAAAAGTGAGACAGTCTTTCAAGAACTAACAGACTGTATTCCACTTACACACAGTCTAACGTTCGTCCCAGGTGTAAAACAACCACATGTTCCATTTCCACCAATAGTCATCAAGTGGAATGGGTTGAATAGAGTAATCTTGTCTCTGAGAAATTGCTTCGTGAGCAAAGCAATTCATTTTGTTCAGGTGGGTGTTGTATGAGTAAATGATCATACCAGTCAGATAAGTGATGGAAATAAGCAATGTTATGTGAGTTTTTGCAACTGTATTAGGTGGTGCATTCCCGTTGACTTTCAGTATATTTTGCGGTGTCATATCTGGACATTGTTTCCCAAAATAAAACACTCAAAAACTCTGGAGTCATGGGAGCCATACCAGAAATTTCTAGATTAAAGTTGCCATCAGTGGTACTGTCATAGATTTGAACTAGTTACTTAACTGTTGGTCAGATATGTAGTCCAAAACTACCATTAAAAATGCATAAAGCACTGCTTCTTCGCACACACAATACTTAAAAAGTCATGTACAGTCATTACTCGTTTTACGATGTTTCGGTTTACGATATTTCACTACAATGATAATAGAAAAGTTCCATCCCAAGATTCGATTTACAGTAAATTTCCTGCTATAATAATTTTGCCCTCAGAAAGCGCCAGGCACACGCAAGGTGACCGTCGCTTGTCTCAGGCCAGATGGCGGCCGTGGCATGCAGGCATTGTTATGGTTCAGGTCCCGCCACCCCTTCAAAGCCCTGTCTTTTCAGCTTGTTCATGTGTGCCCCCCTGTTATCGTCACCTCTTAGCCAAACATCATACTACAGTACTGTGGATTTGTGTGCCCAGTGGTAAGGTCAGTGCCAGTGTGTAGGCCCCAGTGCTATGGTTGGTGCAGGTATGGATCCCAGTGCTAAGGTTGGTGCAGGTATGGGCCGGATTCTCCTCCCCCTAACCTGTTCCTGTCTGACTCAGAGGCTAACCACTAGTGCCTCTAAGCACAGGCTGTCCCCCAGCCTCGGGGGGGATGACTTGGAGACGACTTGGACCAACACAGGAAGGAATGAAGGTGGGTTGTCATTTATGGTTCAGTCTTGGTTAGGTGACTTTGGGATGTTGAGTTGATGTAACCCCCCTTTTATAATGGGTTTCAATGTACCGATTTACGATAAAATCGGTATACGATAAGGTATGACCTGACGTAACCCCATTGTAAAACGAGTAATGACTGTACAAGAGTTTCAAGCTACGAAGTTGAGATTTTATTCAAGTAGTAAAATACTGTATAGTCATGGTTTGTCTTATCAGTTTCACTGAATGTATGTTAAAGAGCAAAGTTATGAAGCAATTGATGTATGATGTGTGCCAACAAAAACCATTTATATGGGGATGGGGGAGAATGGGCCTAGAATGAAACTACCGGTAATTATCATATCTTTTGTGGGAGGGATTAATTCTCTTGTATGTTATTTATATAAGTTGTGTAAGTATTAAGTAATACAGGAGAGAATATTAAAGTGTAATATGCAAAAAATCTCAAAGGAAGGGGTGCTACAAAGTTGATCAAACCACAAAAATACAAGCACAGCCATCAGTGCTAGGTTCCATTGTACTGTCCAGGATTGTTCTTTTACATGCCCTTCTCCTGGTAATGGTATCAGCCAGTCCCATATTTCCCCTTCTTGATGTGTAGGGGGCCCAAGGCTAGGCTGCTGTTTACGGAGTTGCAAATTGTACTATACACAGAGTGTGGGTGGTGGCTGTAATATGGCAGTTTGGTGGAGGTTTGGAGGTGTAATGGAAATGTTTAACAAAACTGTTTTGTAAGCATTTGAGTATGAAAACTGAAAGCTATTCTGTCAGTTTAAGATAGTTAACCAGATTAACTTTACCAAACTGCATACAGGTAGTGTGTGTGCATGCACACACATTGCATATATTTTATTTTTGCCATTAAAATGCCTACTGTTGTTCCAGGTTTATGGTTAATTTTCATGCAAGACCAGTCAAATGTGATACTGTGAATGTGAAGTTATCTTTACTAAAATTTACTGCAATGGTTTTTCTGTTGAGTGTAGGTAAATGTAGGTAATATGTAATACAGTGGAAATGGTGCCATGAATAACTGTTAAGACAGATGTAACCATGACTTGTGATACTTTAGGAAGGACAGATATCTTGCATTAGAGGCAGCCAGTTTTGATAGCCTCATGTAGTGCAGTAAAACCAGAACATGGTTATAAAATTAAAATACAATCAGTCAGAGTCAGTCATTATTATATCTAACATTAATTAAAAAAGTACATTTCTTCAGACATTGTCTACATTACTAATGTATTTCAGTAACAGTATATGTTTAGGACATTTAACGGTACTGTATATATTTTATTGGTGTTTTATAAATCAAATTTACAGTACATTTAACTGCTGTAGCTTTGCCTTATCCCCCTACACCTTGAAGGGGTTAAGTATAGGCTGTGGGGCTGTTTGTTTGTGAATATATATATATATATATATATATATATATACACATCATCATCATCAGCCATTTGAGTATCCACTGCAGGACCGGCCTATCCCGACCAAAGTCGGGACAATACAGCCAATGTATCGCTACCAAGTGGCTTAGGCTGTCTGGTAGAGATTGTATGTAGGGTGAGAAGTGCTTGTAAGTGTAATTGAAGTGTTGGAGTGGCTTTGGATGTGTGTGTAGTCTGTGAACCAAGTGTAATCGGCCCGCGCAAGCCGATTGGATGCAAGCATACTTTATAGTAAGCGACACTGGTTCAACCACAGCACCCCTTGTGTCTGCCAATGCAGTATGTGACTGGGTGAACACTCCCAAAGTTTATTACCCTGGCGGGTCGCGAACCCTGGCTCACCCGTGTACGAAACGCACACTCTACCACTGTACCACAGAGGCTCCTATACATACATATATATATATCTTAAATGTCGAGACCAACTGCCTAGCCCTGGGCTCCTAAGCTCCTCGTCGGGCAATTTAGGGTTGAATGATGGATGGATATATATATACATGGAGCCTCTGTGGTAGTGGTAAAGTGTGCGTTTTCATACACTGGAGAACAAGGGTTCGCGCCCCTCCAGGGTTATAAACTTTGGGAGCGTTCTTCCGTCCATGTACTGCTTTGGTG
>NC_136954.1:58989962-59002462 GCF_032717465.1 Coenobita brevimanus | reverse complement strand
GCTTCTTCTACCAGAGTGTTGGTGGGTACTGATCAATAGAAGAGGCCACATTCATCATCATTATAGACTTGACCAGGAGCGAGGCCCTCCTTCTCAGTCAGGCCCAACAAACTCTGCCGAAATTCCATCACTTCCTGCTCACTAGCGTCCAAAGCTTTGCCATGAGTCTTATTATTGGTAAGGCCATGTTGAAGCTTGAAACTGAACAACCAACATTCGGATGCCTTGAAGTATGGGATGTTGTGAAGGTGGGCAGACTTCTCAGCAGCAGCCTTCATCTCGGCGCCTCTCACTAGCATGCCTGCAGCCCATTGATGCTGATACCAGATCAGTGTCACTTGGTTTCAATTTTGCATGCCCAGGTAAACTCAGAGTCTTCCTTTTGGTATTGCATCTTCTTCCGGACAAAGTCTACTGTGTACTGGGTGAGTTTGTCACAGCGCCTTCCTGATGTCGTGTATGGTTGAGTTGGCCAGGTCATACTCCTTACTCCTTACTTAGGATCTCCTGCCTCTTCTCCAGAGTCAACAGTACCCTCTTCTTTTTCCCTGGTGGAGGGACCATCATCATCACACCCTAGGAAGAGGCATGCAAGAAATATCAAGGCTCGAAGCAGGTAGGGAACCACCATGACAGCTACCATGAGCGCCACCATAACAGCGGTCCAGGAAAAGCTGCTCACTACACAAGCGAAGTGTGGGAACTCAGAGCAGGCGAGGGGGGTCTCTGGCAGACGTAGGGTAAACTAACCAGCCCAACATGGTAGCATCACTGGGCTGTTCTCACCTGCCCAGGCATGTGCGACCATAATTTTGAAATGGACACAAGCATCTTGTTTGGATAGTGGGAAAAAAACATATGAATAATGGTTTGGAACATCCAGATAACAGTGTCTGAGTAATGGATGGTCCAGGTAATGGCCATCCGGGTAATGGAGAGATTAATATATATATATATATATATATAAGATTAATATATATATATATATATATATATATATATATATATATATATATATATATATATATATATATATACATACTTGCGATGGTTTGGGCATGTGGAGAGAATGGATAATGAGCGATTGGTGAAAAAGATAACTAGAGCTGATGTGAGAGGTGTAAGGCTGAGAGGAAGACCACGAACAGGATGGATGGACAGTGTGAAGAGAGCACTGGATGCGAGAGGGATGTCTGTTGAGCAAGGAAGAGTGGCTGTGCGTGACAGAAATAAATGGAGAGAAATTGTGTATGAATAAGTGATGACGCAGCACTGAGGGGATATTCTCCCGCATTTGATCTGATCAGCTAGTCAGGTCAGGTGCGGGTAAGGGATGGGTCTGTTATGATATGGCAGGGATAAACCAGCTCTGCTGTTGGGCCCTGCTGCGGATGTCACTGATTGCATTGTGCAGTTGACCCTTGTGCGGTGTGGTGTGGTGAGGATCTGTCCGTTCTCCCTTCTGCGGCTAAGATGCGAATGAATGTGTTTGAATGGATGAGTAAATGGGGAGTGTGTCGTCCTCTCTCGGCTACCTCCCTTTCCTTGGGGGAAGCAGCCTAGGTATATGTATATATATATATATATATATATATATATAAATGGAACCTCTGTGGTACAGTGGTAAAGTGTGGATTTTCGTACACTGAAGAACGAGGGTTCGCGCCCAGGGTAATAAACTTTGGGAGTGTTCTTCAGGCCACGTACTGCATTGGCGGACATAGAGGGTGCTGTGGTTGAACCAGTGTCGCGTACTATAAAGTATGCTTGCACCCAGTCGGCTTGCGCGGGCCGATTACACTTGGTTCACAGACTACACACACATCCAAGGCCACTCCAACACTACAATTACACTTACAAACATTTCTCACCCTACATACAATCTCTGCTAGACAACCTAAGCCACTGGGTAGAGATACATTGACTGTATCGTCCCCACTTCAGTCGGGATAGGCCGATCCTACAGTGGACACACAAACGGCTGATGAAATGAGATGATATATATATATATATATATATATATATATATATATATAGGAGAGGAAGAAATCAGTAGGATGGAAGTTGTGGAAGCAATGAAGAAAGTTAAAATGGGGAAATCCCCACGAATTTATGGAGTGTGTGGTGAAATGCTGAAGCATAGGGGAGAGATAATAGTAGAATGGATGTGGAAGATGTGCAGATTGGCCTGGGAGGAAGGTAGAGTCCCGGAGGATTGGAAGTCAGGTATAATTTTTCCCCTGTACAAAGGGAAAGGGGAAAAAGAAGTGTGTGGTAATTATAGGGGCATTTGTCTTCTCAGTGTGATAGGAGAAGTATATGGTAGGATATTTATTAATGGAGTTAGGGAAATAACAGAGGAATTAATTGGAGAAGAACAGGGAGGTTTTAGGAAGGGAAGAGGTTGTGTAGATCAGATATTCATCCTTAGATCTTTAGTGGAAAAGTTTCTAGATAAGGGAAAGAAGTTGTATGCGGCCTTCATGGATTTGGAGAAAGCATATGAGGCGTCTAGAATCACAACATCGTAAGCGCTGTCACGGGTGAAATGGAGTTATTGTTACTAGGCAACTCCCCAAACCCTCCTCTGTCTTGTCATGGTGGATTTACGATTATGTGATCCCAGCAATAGAGTCATTTTTCTTATACAAAGTGTATAGAACCCTGGTTCTTGTTGCTGTCAGACTCTCCCTGGATGGAGCGCTAGAATCACAAAAATGTAGCTCACATGGGAAACCTTCCAGCCAATTACAATAGCACAAGTCCGACACCCCCCACAGCCAGCCAATGGTGGTTCAGCCAGTAGGAGTCAGATGCCTATACCTTCTAGACTGCATGTACTGAGTAAAGTGGGAATACTGCCTGCTGTCAGCCAATCAGGGAGCAGCTTATATGAAGCATGGGTAGCGTTTCTAATTGTTTACGCAGGTTTAATGGAGGCAATCTTTTTGCAATACGTGCTGCATTTACGCCTGATTTTTTGCATATTTTGCGAGTGTTGTAGTGTTTATTATGCACCATGAGTGATACTGAGCATGCAGAAGTGTCTTCTAGTGATGAGGAGAAAGAAATAGAGGAGCCTGGCCCCTCCATCGTTAGAAAAAGAAAGCATAATGTGAGTGAGTGGAAAGTACACAAAACTAAGCGTTTGTGTGACACAGGGAAGGAATATGTTGGTTGTAACACTGGAAATTATTCATGAGTGAAATCCTCTCACCGGAAATACCTTTCCGCAGAGCTCAACATGCAGGCTTTGTACAGGTTGTACCTTGATTTTATGATGACAAAGTTCCCTGATGTTCCAAAAGCCACTGCCAGTTTTTACACACGTGTTTAAAACGGAATTTAACGTGGGATTTTCACCTGTAATGGTCGACACATGCAGCAAGTGTGATCTGTTCAAGGCTAAAATGTAGAGTTTCTGGCTGGATGGAAAAGATTACTGTGTTTCTAGCCTTGAGAGGAGGGAAGAAGTTTATAATGGTGAGTATTAGAATCATTGTTCATGGAAAAAGGGTTACTATTATATTCCAGTCATATTAGTATTATTGTGACTGAAAAAAAAAAAAAAAAAAAAAAAAAAAAAAAGATAAAACTAGTATGTTAATAAAATAATGTTTATTTTTTCTCAGCACGTAATTTTTCATAATCACTAGAAAAAATAATATTATTAAATAATAATAATATTGTCAAGGAATATACAGGGCCTTACATAAGTAACTTCTTCTACATTGTTTTCCTTCAACAGTGTACTGGCTCAGTTAACATGAACATTTTTCAGTGATATTACAGTAATATGTTGATGCCTTTGACCGTATTGCAGCTAACTTATACATACTTCTGTTGCACCTGTGCATCTGCACAGGTGCAGAATGTAATGAAACTGACTGTAAAGACATCTAAGGGATGTATCTCTTTAAAGAAACAAAAACCACTTCAATACCTTCAATGGTTATGTTGTGACAGATCAGAAACTTTAGGTGGCATTTTCTCGTTTTTTAAAAAGTGGTGCTTACGATGTTGTGATTCTAGACACCTCATATGACAGGGTGGATAGACAAGGACTGTGGAAAGTATTAAGAATATATGGAGTAGATGGGAAGTTGCTGAAGGCCGTGAAGTGCACGTGGATAGTGAACTAAGTGAATTTTTCTGTTTGAAGGTTGGATTGAAACAAGGATGTGTCATGTCTCCATTGTTGTTCAGTCTTTATATGGATGGGGTTATAAAAGAGATACAAGGTAGAGCAGTGGATATTGGAGCGGCCCTAGTGAGAGAAGGCAGTGTTTGGAAACTCCCTGTACTATTATTTGCAGATGATACTGTGTTGTTAGGTGAAGACGAAGGGGAGTTGCATGGCTTGGTGGTTGAGTTTGGGAGAGCGTGTAAGAAACGGAATCTAAAGGTGAATGTAGGGAAGAGTAAAGTTATGGTCTTCGAGAGATGTGAAGTCAGTGAATGTACAGTGAGGCTGGATCAGGAGGAAATGGAAAATGTGAGTGCGTTTAAGTACTTGGGAAGTGTGATGAGTAAGGATGGAAGTTTAGAGGGTGATGTGCTGGAAAAGGTGCAACAGGGAAGTGAGCATGGAAGTGAAAAAGCTACCACATGACAGTATTGTGATACCAACTCTAATGTATGGAAGTGAAACTTGGACCTTGTTGGAGGGACAGAAGTCAAGAGTGAGAGCAGTGGAAGTGAGTTATTTGAGAGGAGCATGTAGAGTCACATGGGGAGACAAACTGACAAATGAGGAAGTGATGGAGCATTGTGGTGTGGATGTGGATGTAATAGGAAGCGTTAGGAGAAACACACTGAGCTGGTTTGTACATATGGAGAGGATGGAGAGTGAGAGACTGACGAGGAGAGTATATGTGAGTGAAGTGGAGGGGGGGAGAGGGAGGGGAAGGCCAAGGATGAGATGGAGGGATGAAGTGGAGAGGTATATGAGAGAAGGGGGTGCGAGCTGGGAGCAGGGCTATGAAAAGGCAGTGACAGGGCAACGCGGAGGCGATTTGTTTGTGGTCACCCCTCACTGGATTAAGGCGTCAGGCAATATATATATATATATATACCTGTATATATATTTGAACCAGTGTTGCTTACTATAAAGTATGCTTGCACCCAATCGGCTTTCGCGGGCCGATTACACTTGGTTCACAGACTACACACACATCTAAAGCCACTCCAACACTACAATTACACTTACAAGCACTTCTCACCCTACATACAATCTCTGCCAGACAGCCTAAGCCACTTGGTAGAGATACATTGGCTGTATCGTCCCGACTTTGGTCGGGATAGGCTGGTCCTGCAGTGGATACTCAAACTGCTGCTGCTGCTGATGATGATGATATATATATATATATATATATGTATGTATATGTATATGTATGTTTGTGGAGCCTCTGTGATACAGTGGTGAAGTGTGCTTTTTCCTACACTAAAGAACAAGGGTTCACACCCCACCAGGGTAATAAACTTTGGGAGCGTTCTTCTGGCCACGTACAGCTTTGGCGGACATAAGAGGTGCTTTGGTTGAACCAGTGTCATGTACTTTAAAGCATGCATACACCCAGTTGGCTTGCGCAGGCTGATTAAACTTGGTTCACAGACTGCACACACATCCAAAGTCACTCCAGCATTACAATCATACTTACAAGCACTTGTCATCCTACATACAATCTCTACCAGACAGCCTAAGCCATTTGGTAGAGATACGTAGGCTGTATCGTCCCCAGTTTGATCGGGATAGGCCAGTCCTGCAGTGGACACTCAAATGGATGATGATGATGATGTATGTGTGTGTGTGTGTATGTATATATATATATATATTCAGTAATACCTCAATATAATGGACTTCATTAGACCGGAATTCGCTTTTATTGGACTTGAGGAGCTACTGGACTAAATTCCTGTATATCAGAAAAAGTCCAATAAAGCCAGAAGCAGTCCGGACTGCCTGACCACTTCAGCTATGTTCACCACAGTAAGGTAAATAAAAGACACGTTTACCAGTATACAATACAGTATTATTATATCTGTTATACCATTTGATTATTGCAGTGAAGGTATAATACAGTTCAGTACAGCAGTGGTAATGTAAACAGTTTAATAACTGTTGGTGTGATCCAGACTAATGTCTGATGTATCGGAAAAAGTCTGGATTAGCAGGGGGAAGTCCGTATGTCGCTTTTATCGGAATTTTGCTTTTTTTGGAATGGCTTGGGCCCCAATTAGTCCTTTGTAGTGGGGTCTTACTGTGTGTGTGTGTGTGTGTGTGTGTATATATATATATATATATATATATATATATATACTGTATATATATATATATATATATATATACTGTATATATATATATATATATATATATATATATACAGTACCCTCGCATCCAACACGTGTTAGTCCAGCACGATTCAGGTCCAGCACGGAGAGCAAATAATTAGTATTATTAAATACGATTTAATTACTGCAACCCGAGTGTGTTAGCATAACGCGCACAGAGCTCCGAGAAGTGGGCGAAATCCGCAGAGTTCAACTCTAGCACAATCACCCCCGGTCCAACACGATCATACTGGACATTCCCATGATGATGATAGCCAATGAAAACTTCTGATCAAGTAGCCTTCCCCGCCCGCTATCGTGACGTGATCGTGATGCCGCCCAATTAAAAACGCTTCTGGTGTCATGTGATGTTTTGTTTAAATTTCTCCCACCACAGAGCCACTTAGTCGCATAATTGCATTGGAAGGTGCTTTTTTCTTGCTGCATTTTCTGCCCTTGTTACTGCATTTTACCCTGCTCACGATGCCTAGGAAGCCTTCTGAGAACCCCAAGAAGCGTCGGCACCTCCCTCAGGCCACCAAGCTAGAATGCATCGAGAGGAAGAAGAAAGGGGAGAGGAAAGTTGACATTGCCAAGGCTTACGACATGAATGAAGCCAACGTGAGGATCATAATAAAAAACTAAGACAAGATCCTGGCAGCCGAAGGCTATCACATGGCACTTCATACCAGGTTTGCCGAGGATACGATGGTAAATCGGAACGGTAACGTGGTAAAATTGCCGATGATACTACGGGCATTTGGAATTCATCTGGATGGATTCCTGCTGAGGATACGATGGGCAAAACAGTGTGACCAAAACCCAGGCGACTCGACAGAGAATGTATCGTACTACAGCATTGAACATTTAGCCTAACACTGAATACATATTAATATTTTAGAATAAATATCAATTGTTTTGAAATCCTTCTCATCGGCGTGTGTACCATGTGTTTTATAAAACAAAAGTTGCTTCTCCTTATTCTCTACCGAGTCAGCGACAGCGATCACTTTCCACAGTCACGAGACGGGGCTCTGGCAACAGTGTGAGAAGCTTGCCATTTGCCGAGGATTACAGAGTGCTAGGACAGGCAGAAGCAGGACCTTCCATGGCTGTGGACGAAGATAGTGATTCTGAGTGTGATTTCGAAGGATTTATGAGGGAGGTTGAGGAGGAGCAACAGCCATTACCCACTAGTGACGCCAGCAGCCATCCTCCAGGGACCCAGTGGGACTACCTACAGCCTTGGATACCACCTTCCATTCCCAGCAAACCCACCAACACTATCCTAAAAGGTTAGTTATCATTCATAGCACAGTACCATTTATTATAATTACAGTAGTACCGATATATGTATAGGTATATGGTAGGTATTTAGGATGACTTTTCCTAGGGTTGCTGATATAATTCATTTTTCCCCATAAGCTCTGTTGTTAGTCCAACACGTTTTTGGTCCAACACGTGACCCATGCATGACAATATTACCGTGTTGGACGCGAGGGTACTGTGTGTATATATATATACACAGTACCCTCATGTCCAGTATGGTATTTTTTGTCAGACAGTACTACTGTACTGGATTAAATCCATACTGGACAAATAACAGACCATATGGGAAAAATGAATAAAATCAGACAAGGCTTGAGAAAGTCCTCCCCAAATTCAACGTAACTACTGTACATTTTAACACAACTAAGATTTTACCAATCTTTAAGGTGAGTGATGATGGGCTTGTGGAGGAAGAGGGAGGGGTTTCCGAGGCTGTAGAAGTCCCTACTGACCTCCTGGAGGAGGGCCTTCAGGATCCTGAGGAGGCTTTTCTGCTTCAACCTCCCTCATAAATCCCCCATCGTTACACACTGGCACATCGTCATCAGGGGGAAGTGCAATACAGTACTGCAATTTGACTGGCGCACTTCACGAGTCACAAGGAAGGCGTACTGGACTGGCGCGGCAGTACTAGGGAAATGTTCCTCGGTGTTGGCCATCTTCCCGTGCATGCATGGGTAGTAGTACTGGACACATCACATCAGTACTAGAGAAGAACTCCTCGGATTTGGCCCACTTGGCGCGGCCAATCTGTAGTAGCCCAACAAACCCTTACTACAGTAATAAATTATTTAATTTTTTTGTCGACTGTACGGGACGAGAATAGTACTGGACAAACGCGTACTGGACGCGAGAGTACTGCATATGTATATATACAGTATATAGAGTCACCGCTTGCATAATGCGGGAATACTGTACCCTGAAGCTCCCGCTTTATGAGAATTCTGCTTAGAGCCATATGTGTACATGTCAAAGGGTTTCATGGTACCCAAGCCTTTTGGGGCAATTTACATTTTTTTTTTTTTTTCCTGGACATATACCTACCTAATAAAGACTTCATTACCTAAAGGATTCCTCACATTGAATGGAAGAGGTTGTGGGTTTGCTGAGGGGATATTGAGTGGAGTTCCATGGGGGGGCGAGGAAGCAAAGATCACACAGAGTATTTGAGCAAGGGGAGAGGGTAGGCTCATCTGGGACAGGAATGCTCAGTGGACCGTGACAACACCCTACACAGACACGTGACAGCCATATGTCATTGGCTGATGCAACCTGCACTATGACTATCACTGGCCGCGTTATGTCTGTTCCCACAGCGTTATGACTTTGAACCATAATTTGGGGCCTCTGCCCGTGTTATCTCTATTGTCACTGCGTAGTACAGTTTTAAAAAAAATGGCCAGCTTCCTCCACCCACGTTGTCTCGTTTTCGTGTTGTGGTCATGAAGTATGGCTGGCCGCGAATTTGCCCTCTGTGTTTTGAGAGTTTTATTACTAAGATCCAACAGCATTGTCTGAAATCAGACATTAAAGTATGTATATATATATGTCATATCAATCACTCCAATATCTGGAGTCATAGAGCCATCGGTATGTAAATAACTGAGTTGTTGGTTACATCAGAATATTGACCCAGCTTATGGACTTGTACTTATGGACCCTAACTCAGAGAAACACCTATACAACTCCTCTGGACATGCATAGCACTTATTTAACACCCAAATCACATCAATAAGGCACATAAATGACTGAAATAAATGCAAAAGAAACATAAAATGAGGGTTTAGAAGTATGTTCATACATTAATAAACATTCTGGTACTTATGGACCCAAACCGAACCTAACTCTGAAAAACACATTCCTACTGCACATGCATGAGGTAAGTATAGTATGGAAAAAAGTACATAGTATAGAGCATTCTGGTAAGTATGAGTATGGAAAAAAGTACAGTATGAAACATTCTGGCTACTTACAACAAGTCCCTGACCACCTCACGATGAATAACCGCCTCCTCTCGGACTCTGACAGTAAGAACGATTTCCTGAAGCACTTGCAGTACACTCTTCCTGATGTCTTGCACTGAACTTAGTCAATAACACACAGAAGTCCGTTCTCTTCACAGTGTTCACTTTAGTCCAAATAATATTCCAGTTTAATTTAGTGTTGCACATTAACTTTTCCCAATTTGTTTTTATTTTCCAAAGCCAAAATAAAGAAGGTTATTTACGTTAAATTTTGTTTCCACTGAGTCTTTTCTCTCATTTTGAAAACCTTAACACAACACACCGTTTTTTTCACTGCACAACACTCAAAATTCCCGTGTGGTCTAGTGGAGAAGTTCTTGCTGTTTATTCACTGCCAGAGTCCGAGAGTATCACTGGCAGGCGACCAAGGGGTGCATCGCTGGGTCGTGGTGATGGCGTACCGACTGCAGAAGACTCTGAGGAAAGCCGCAAACTCACGTCGAGCGGTGACTCCACTGTAGCTGATGTGCTGGCTGTGGCTCGGAGCATGAGGGCCTGTCTTGGGGGAGGCAACGAGGAGTGGAGCCAGGGCTGGGCACAGCAGGGTCACGGGCCTGAAAAAACTGTCAATGCCCGTTGCCTGACGCAAGGACCACCGACGATTCTGGCGATTGATAGTGCGCTGCCTGAAAGCACGCACTTCCTCCGCGAGTCTAGGGCCCCATCTCCCTGTGGCAATCCGGGTGTTCCAGGTAGTCTTGGATGAACTCTAGATGTTCCCGGTGCGCGCTCAGCAGGGATGGCTGGAGTAGTGTCCTGCTGAGAGGAGTCCGCATCATCGTCGCCGTCTGCGTCGGAATCTTCAAGTTCGGGACTGACACCAGCAACCGAAGACGCGATCTCGATATCAGACAACGTCTGATACCCAGGATAAGCCCTAGGTAGGTCGTCCAACCACTCACGAACATCGTCCACATCAACTTCAGCCGCCCCGTGCGCATCACGTAGCCGTGTATGGAAGTCATCCCCGTCAAAGCCCAGAAAATCGTACTCCACATCTGTTCCGAGAAGCAGAGCAAGGGACCAACCATTTTCAGAAGTTTTCACAGGGACTTCCTTCCATGCACTAGCCCAGCTCATGCACAGCGCAGACTTGATGTTTGTGGTTACTGAAAGATTTTCAAAGTCCGCTTGCCTCGAGTGTCACGTCCTTCCCTGCGCTCGTCCTCGTCCTCGAGAACAACCATCACCTCATCCAGGAACTTCCGACGGTACAGGCAGCTTTGTTGCCACGATCACTCCTTGGTCCATGGGTTGAATGAGAACAGTCGTGTTCAGGTGGCAGAAACATGCACCTAATAAAGCCAGTCTCAGCAACCAAGTCCTTGTCACACGGGTGGGCAGGTGCATTGGCGAGCAGAAGGGGAAGCCTTTACCTGGTCGCGAGGATTCCCTGTGTCTTCGTCTGGTACTGGATGACCTCCTTGGCGAAGTGACGGTGAAGCCAGTCTTTGAAAATCACAGCTGTGAACCATGCTTTCAAAGAATGGTACCATATGACAGGAAGGACATCCATCTTTACACGAAGGCACCGGGGCTGCTTTGCACGGCCAACAACAACGGGCAAAGCCGGTTATGCCGTTAGCACTGGCACAACACAAAGCAGATATCCGTTCCTTAGAAAGCTTGCGGCCAGGTACACACTTCTCCGTCTCTAAAGCTACAAGTGTTCGTTGGCACCGAAAGCGATAGAATAGACCAGTTTAGGTCCTGCGTTGTGAACTTGATCGAGAGTGAGGCCCTCCCTGTCGAATGACCTTTCACCTTGTGCCGAAACTCGTCAACTCCACATCCTGGTTAGCGTCCAAGGCTTCGCCATGTGCTTCACAGTTAGCCAAGGCCATGTCGCAGCAGGCAGAAGAGCCAGCCCTCGGATGCCTTGAAGTCTAGGGCGTCATGAAGCCTTGCAAACTTCTCCAGCAGCAGCCTTCAGCTCCGTTCCACGTGCCATCACACCAGCTGCACGTTGCTGCCGGTGCCAAATCAACGTGGATCGGTCGATTTCTCACAAACTTGGGGGTAAACGCAACCTTCCTTTCCACGTTGCGTTTGCTTCTCGGCGAGAAGTCAGCCATGTACTGCATGAGTTTGTCTCGGGAATGTTTGATATCGAACAACCGGGCCAGATTTTGCTCGCCGGAGAAGTGCGGAAGAAGACCAACCCAGCATCAACTTTCTCCAATATCTCCCTCTTCTTTTCCAGAGTCTTTTCCACTCTCTTCCTTTTCTCAGGTGGCGGGGCCATCATCACACACACTAGAGGAGGCCGAGAGCAGCAGGAAGGCCTTGCAGCAAGTACGGCACCACCACAGCCGAGCACGTGGGCAGCCATTGCGAAGAGCGTAGGTCCAGTCGTGGTGAGAGACAGGCAGGAAGTGGGGAGGATGCAGTGGCGCTCTATCGGACGTCGGAGGAATGACGAACCAAAACAATGCTCTCCCGCAGCGCGCGTGGCAAGTTCAAATTACGGACGGCAAAAAATCGATTTTTTAAAATTTTTTTTTGGGTTTTCGGACCATTTTGGGAATGTTGGATCCCAGGACGATAAGGTCCGGGTAGTGGGGATGTTCGGTTATTGGGCGTCCGGATATTAGAGTGATTACTTATTTATAAGTCCTTCATTCCAATGACGTACATTTCGTTTCATTTTTGCTGCTTCCCGACGATTCTGTTCAACTTGGAAGAGACTTTTCGGACAGGAGGTTGGATACAGCCTTCATCAACCCCTCCAGGGGAAGACGTCTCACTGAAAGTTTATAAAAATCGACTGGAGGAAGCAACAATAAAATAAAAGAAAGCGTCACCAGGCTGAAAGGG
>NC_136954.1:58729562-58989862 GCF_032717465.1 Coenobita brevimanus | reverse complement strand
CCTACAGCTGGCAGAGAAGTGTCTACATACTTTGCTCATGCTCAGGACAGGATTTATGCAAAACATTTCATAGCCAATGGTTGTGTACGGCGGGCCAGTTGTCTATAACCTTAGTCGCTTTACTCGAATCTGGCGAAGATGTCTTCTTTCAGAGCTGACGGCAGCAGAAACTGGTTGTTTGATACGATTACTAATCAAAGTGGACATCTCGTGATTATCATGAGTGACAAGCCAAGTGGCTTCTGGCTACCCAGGATATAAGTTACTACACTTGGTGGTTATATACAACTAGACAGTCACGTGGTGGTGTTAAGCGTTACAGCGCTCCAGCTGGATGTGGCAATATCCGGTATTAAATTAGTCAGTAGCTAGTCCCAGGTCTCTTCACAAAATGGGAAACAAAAAATTGGTGAATGACTGGGTGGCTGTGAATGTGAGGTCCAGCATCTGATAGATGTGAACAAAGTGTGCAACGTCTGGCTTGCAATATCCACTTAAGAAGGTATGCCCAATCCTTGAGGCATTGCCTAGGCCGTAAAAAATAAACAAAAAAAAAACTGGCCATCAAACACAACCCCCTCATAGAGCATTCCGCCCCCTTACTGTACGGCCACAACGTGATTATTGCAAGCAAGGCCTGAGTGCATGTTTACCTATATAATCATCCACCTGTGTGCCACTTATCCTTCCAACATATGCAATGATGGACTCCTTCTCACTGTCCGACGGCCCTCATTACCCATGTCAAAACGGATATATATCATGGCACACAATGGTGGGTTGTGTGTGCTGTAAAAGTATTGACCCAACCCCCCAGGCATCCCCAATCCCCCAAAACCCCACTAGTAGCAAAGGGACTTGGGGCCACGCTACACGACAGTATTATGACAACTAATTCGGCACAAAATTTTTAAAGCTTATTTTTACAAAGCGGACTTTTCGTTCATTTACTGCCGGCGTAAAACTTTAATCTCCTTGGTCTGACGTGGCGCATATTTTTACATTCGTACTTAGCGTTCTAACTTCCAGCATAAAACTTTAATAATTTATACATTACTCTGCTGCCTTATGTATTATGGTAGTTATTCCCACACCATACTTGTTACTAATCTTACTCAACTTTGTAGCATGCTTTTATAAGTATGTCCAATTTCCATCTGACGTTAAGAATACAGTAATCGCTTTTCCTGCCACACACGCTTTCATGGAACAATAAGGTTAACTGCATACAAAGGGGAATCGACAGGGTCGCGGTTTGTAAACAATGAGCATACAACTAGACAGTCACGTGGTGGTGTAAGGAGTTACGGTGCTCCAGCTGGATGTGGCATTATTACATCAGTCAGTAGCTAGTCCAAGGTCTCTTGCAAAACAGGAGAAACAAAAAACTGGTGAATCACTGGGTGGCTGTGAATGTGAGGTCCAGCATCTGATAGATGTGAACAAAGTGTGCAACATCTAGCTTGCAATATCCACTTAAGAACGTATGCCCAATCCCTGAGGCATTGCCTAGGCCGTAAAAAATAAACAAAAAAACTGGCCATCAAACACAACCCCCTCATAGAGCATTCCGCCCCCTTACTGTACGGCCACAACGTGGTTATTGCAAGCAAGGCCTGAGTGCATGTTTACCTATAAAATCATCCACCTGTGTACCACTTATCCTTCCAACATATGCAATGATGGACTCCTTCTCACTGTCCGACAGCCCTCATTACCCATGTCAAAACGGAAATATATCATGGCACACAATGGTGGGTTGTGTGTGCTGTAAAAGTATTGACCCAACCCCCCAGGCATCCCCAATCCCCCAAAACCCCACTAGTAGCAAAGGGACTTGGGGCCACGCTACACGACAGTATTATGGCAACTAATTTGGCACAAAATTTTTAAAGTTTATCTTTATGATGCAGACTTTTTGTTCATTTACTACCGGCGCAAAACTTTAATCTCCTCAGTCTGACTTGGCGCTAATTTTTTTAAAAAGCATACCGGTACTTAGCGTTCCAACTTCCACACAGGGGAATCGACGGGCCGAGGTTCGTAAACAATGAGTAACGCCAGAACTGCAGGGTCGATTGGTGTGGGTGATTTAAACGGACAACATAGCGACAATATACACAAGTATCAAACAACTGGCCATAAAAAAATCTGGCCACTGTGCATCAATTACAATACAAACATCAACATAATAATCAAGCAATAATCATATGCATAATTCACTTGGGTGTCTTCTAGGTGGCTCAGGAGGCTTGCTAAGAAATCACGTTAGGAAATCACCCCAGCCAGAAAGAAGACAAGCCACTTTGACTGAACTAACACCAGACACTGTTCAACTGAGAGAAACACTACTATAGTCTGACAAATCTAAACGTAGGGTTTTGGTGGAGTCACCCCCTCCCTGCACTGTTGCCACGTTTCCGAGCTGACCTCTCCATCAGCGATGACCTTGACACTGTTTCCCTCTTGTGATCTCCGTTTTTCTAATACCCCCTATACCCCTGCCACCAACACCCCCTATACCCCTACCCCCAACAACATCCCCATCAACAACACCCGCTATACCTCCACCACCAACACCTCCTATAAATATAGACCCCCACCATCAACACCTGTATAATAATTAGCCGTTGATAATTGCTATACTTTTATTGAGAGCATACATTCTACCCTATTGCTCAAACTCCCTAATCTTACAATCCCATCTGTCTTAATCCTTCCCACTGCCTTTGTTCCTAAATCCCTTAATTGATCTATTTTTAACCTAAGTGTCCCCACACCTTTTAAACCATTTACCTCTCTGTCACTATTCTCCACCATATGTATCAACTTGTATTATATTGTGTATAGAACTTTCATACTGTATGCTGTACTACTGTATAATGTATAAGAATACCCACTGTTTAGTGGAAATAAAGTTTTATTATTATTATTATTATTATTTCTCTCTCTCTCTCTCGCTAGATTTTGTTATGTGTCATCCATGGTTTTTTACTTCCATTTTTATGTATGGATTATAATTTTGACTTTATTTCCGCACCACCCTTGAGGTAAAAGTCACGGCGCGTTTTTTTTTATAGAGGTTTCCCCAATAGGCCTAAATCCTGTAGGGGGTTGGTGACCTCCCATAGCGTACACACAAACACGTGTCGCGTGAGTGCTGCCACCCCAGAGCTGTTTGATATATTTATTCTAATTATGAAAGGATCGCCTCTTCCCACTTTTATCCCTTCAAATTTTCTTGCAATTATACTTGCTAAATTAATTAGCAATGTTAGAAGTGTTGGGGAAGTAAATAATAATTAGAATATTTTTAGAGCAACACTGCCAAATTTTTATGCCACGTTTCTCTATTATCGTATAATATAGTATGCAGAATAGTTTTATTCTTCCTTGATACATGTCAGCACTTTCATTGCAGTTATATTAGTATGAGTTATGTTTATGTATCATTCCTACTACACAAACCACAGGCGTTATACATCGTAGGGTTAGGAAACATGGCAATAGTGTAGGGAGGGGGTGACTCCACCCAAACCCTATGTTTAGATTTGTAAGACTATAGTAGTCAAAGGCATCAAAAATAACATGAGGAACCTTTCCATCACAAAATTCTTGCAGTATACCGGGTATCTACCTAGCTAACACTTACTGCAATATATCTACTATCTATGTGTATCTGTGTAATGTTTACCTATCTGTGTACTTTATCTATCAGCTTGAAATATTGCTGAGCTGAGGCAACACATTAGCAAGGAGACATGCTAATCATGAAGTGCAGGGGAAAGGTTTCAAAACTATCTGCAACTGGTAAACCTGGGGAATTTACTTACTGTACTCTTGTTACTCTACCCAGGCATAAAATAAGCATCTTAGCAATAGTTTATCAAGCAGAATGCTAGTCATGAAGAAGTGCAGTGGGATGGATGTAGACATCTAGTACTGTGTTATTCTACCACAGAGATATATGAAAAAAGCAGGTGAATGGACAAATCCCAGGCCACGTTACGGTGCAAGAAGTATGATAACTGAACATAGACGAATATAAATAAGTTAAAAATCCATCCAATCAGCCATCATCCAATCCCATGTCGCCCCACAGAGCAGCGTAGGAACCCGGGGCTAGGCAAGTTGGTCCTGACATTTAAGATGAAAATAAGTTAAAAATAAAGCTCACTATTATCCTTAGACCCCTAATGCATCACTCTCAGTTGAATAAAACCATCTGGTGTTAGTTGGAATAAAGACAGTTGCTCTCCCACTTACGAACAAGAGCTAAGAAGAATTGCTGTTGAGATTAAACACTTATCGGCTTGAGATTTCATTCGGCTGTGTGGTTGCCAGCCTGACAGTGCCAGGGATTGACTCCTGGCACTGCATCATCCTAGCTTATCATCAATCATCGTCGTCATTGATTGGCCAGTAAAATCAGCACCTAGACTAAGTTAACTGGCCTTCTATATCCTAGTGGTGGAATGATCTAGTTATGGAGCCTAGCACTAACTATTCTATCATCAATCATCGTTGTCATCATCAATAGGCAAGTAAAATCAGTACCTAGACTAAGTTAACTGGTCTTGTATACCCTAGTGGTGGAATGATCTAGTTATGCAGCCCAGCACTGCCACTGATCATAATTAAAATCATCATTAGGCATTATCATCATCATTCCTGACTCCTCTTCCCACCCAACGATGGGGTCAGGAGTTCTCTGTTAAAATATCGTAAGTAGGGGAGCAACTGTTATACTCTGTCCTTCTCAACTTGGCTTAAAAGTGATCTGGAAAGGATGCAGAGCCACAGTATTGCTAGCCTTGTCTTGCTCTGCTTCTGGCTGATGAAATTAGGCTGCCAAGGACAAAACTCTCCGCCAAGTCAAGGTGGACCAACCAAAAATTTTCTAACTCACATTTCAGACGAGTGGTTGTAGCTGTAGTTGTAGTAGAAGGAACTGAGATGTAGAAAGGTTTTCAGGATCAACAGCGCTGGGAACCTCTATATCTATCAGAAGTATTTCCCGAGTTTTGAGGCCACTGAGTATTTTTCAACATTCACCACACAATCTTGTATCGCCCTATGAGCAGCGAAGGAGCCCAGGGCTGGGCAAGTTGGTCCCGACATTCAAGATGAGAGTGACCAGCCACACTCATCCCCGAGTGGCATTACGTTAACAATAAACCCCAACCACCCTTGGGTATAGACATTGCATGATGAGAAAAATTGAGCCAGCACCACCGGCTCCAGCAGGCAGCACCACCAGGATCAACTCCAGCAGGCAGCACCACCAGGATCAACGCCAGCACGGCAGCACCACCAGGATCAACGCCAGCACGGCAGCACCACCAGGATCAACGCCAGCACGGCAGCACCACCAGGATCAACGCCAGCACGGCAGCACCAACTCAGCAATCGCAGGAACAGCAGCCTGAGTAACACAGACGGACCCTGAAAATAAGGCAAGGTTTTAGGAGATAATCTCAAGTGTGTTCAAACTTAATCCTTTTGTCTGTGGAGGAGTTCAATATGGATCTTAATTAACCCCTAGTGTATTGGTGCTGGATGGGGGGGGGAGGGCTGCCTGACTACATTTACACTTCTCAATGCCACACCTATCCCGCAAGAGGAGAATGATGGACTCAGCCTGCAGTCCACTGGGATAATGTTCTGCTGTGCCTGGGGTTGAACTACTACTAGTACACAAGACCTAAGATGAAAAAATCCATTTTACATCATCTGTCTAGCTCAATTCCTTGGTTATAGTCCCTCAAGTACTTCCTTATTCCCAGCAGAACAAGAAATTCCGACGGCTCTGCATTAATTACCGAACACTTCATGACTGGCTTTATTCCTGTGTTAATCTTTTGTTACAACTCAGCACTGAATAAGGACAGATGGCAGTTTAAACAGATAGATAGTGGGAAACTGGGTAGTAGATAGATTCCTTCACAATGATGGCCGTCTCCTAATATAAATGAAAGAGTCTTGTGGTAGCAAGTATATTATGACATGAGCAGAAGGCCTCATACTACAGGTCCCTTTGGCAAAATTCAAAAAATTCACAATAGGACGCTTACCTGAGAGTGGAGGCAGATGGTTGGTATTACCTTGATTGGGCAGCTGGTTGGTATTAATTTGGCAGCTGGTTGTGGCTTTCTTCTCCCCTTTCTCCGTCTCTGTTGGCAGTTTCCACAGCTGGGTCAATTAACACACCTGAAAAAATAGTACACATTAGTCCCTTCCTTCCAAACCTTGATTAACAAAAGTATCTGGTTAGCAGCAAGAACTATATAACCTGGGAACAGTAAGGTTTAATTACATGGCAGTAAGAATTTGCGAAGTCTGTAGTAATAATAATAATAAATAATCTATCTATCTATCTATCTATAGCCCGACGCTCTAATACCGCATAGGGTGGCCGCAGACAAAACGCCTCCAAGTCACTCTGTCACCCACCATTTGACTCCCCTCCCCCCAGCTCACCCTCCCTCTCCCTCATATACCTCTCAACTCCATCCCTCCACCTCATCCTCGGTCTACCCCTCCCTCTCCCTCCCTCCACCTCACCTACATACACCCTCTTAGTCAGTCTTTCATTCTCCATTCTCTCCACATGTCCAAACCACCTCATAATAATAGTAATAATAACAGTAATAATAATAATCGTTTCATTTTTAAAGGCTCCAACATGCTTGCATGAGTCAGCCTTGGTCACCTAATGGTGGCTCTCCATGCTGCACGATCTACTGCAGCCTCCCTGTTCAGTCCCTTAACCCTGAGGTCACACTTAAAGACCTCGTCCCATGTCTTTCTCGGTCTACCCCTCATAACCCCACCCCCAATATTAACATTTGTCACCATCCTCACCCAATTATCATCCCCCATCCTCTCCACATGCCCAAACCATCTCAATTTACCTCTGCTTATCACAACACCAATACATTCCAGTCCCATCCTACCTCTCAACTCTTCCATCGTAAACCCAGCCCCCCCAGACCTTGCACGCAGGGACGCACTACACATCCACCTAATCACTGCCATTTCTGTACGTCTAAGCCTGCGAATATCCTCCTCCTTTACTGCTCAGGTCTCACTACCATACAGCATGACACTCCTAACACATGCTGCATACAAAGACCTCTTAGCACATAAGAAGAGTCCTCTCAATGTCATGAGAGGCAAGAGCTCCCTGAACTTCTTCCAACCACTTCTCACCCCAGCCACAGAGCTAGCTCCAGCCCCACCTCCAGCACACAACATGTTTCCCAAATAACAAAACTCTTCCACACATGCAAGAGATTCACCAGCAAGATCAATCCCTTCACGCCTGACAATCTCCATCTGCTCTCCCCGACACGCCGTACACATAAAATCAGCAGTATCTCACAGTATACCTCTGACAGCACTACATCTCTTGCACCCCCATTTATCACAAACACCGCACAAGATGGAATTACTTCCCATGCCCTCGTGGCAAACTGCACATGGCCACTCTCCCTCATTTTTTACAGTACCGCCACCGACTGTAGATATCATCACTTTTGTTTTATCTGCAGTTACCCTTATGCCCTTGTGCCCCATACCATCCCTCCACTTCCTAAATCTTTCCTCCGCTTCCCTTTCATTTCTGCAATCAACACCAAATCATCAGCATGCAACATCTCCCACGGGAATCGGCTTTTGAAGTCATGTGAGAGGGCTTCAAGTACCATGATAAACAACATAGGACTCAAAACTGATCCCTGATGCACACCAACGTTCACGGAAAACTCATCACTCAAATCTCCATTCACTCTTACCTGGGTGCTACCTGGGTGCAAGCACCCACATACATAGCCATAACCACCCTAACCAGCCACTCCTCCTAGTCATGCCTTCTCATTGCCCACTTCACCACCTCTCTAGGGACTCTGTCAAAGGTCTTTTCCAAATCAACAAAAACAAAATACAGATCCCTTTTCTTACCAATATATTTTTCCTGAAGCTGTTAACAATGAATATGGCATCAGTGGTCCCCTTACCTGGCATAAACCCAAAATGCATCTCATCAACATTCACTCTCTCTCTAATCATACCTTCTAAGACTCTCTCCATTACCTTCATTATCTGATCTGAAAGCTTTATACCTCTATAATTTCCTATTTCCAGGTCATCACCCTTCCCTTTATACACATTTACAATTACACTCTTCAGCCAATCATCTGGGACAACACCATCCATCCATCCATCATCCAATCCTACATTGCCCCATGAGGAGCGTAGGAGCCCGGGGCTAGGCAGTTGGTCTCGATATTTAAGATGAGAGTGACCAGCCTCACTCATCCCTGAGTGGCATTCACTCATAAATAATCATATTTGTCAGGTCAGTGACTAACCGCACCCCTATATCTCCTGAGGCCTTCAACATTTCAGCAGTCAACCCAGACACACCTGCTGCCTTCCCCACCTTCATCCTGCCTATTGCCTCACTCACAGTAGCAGCATCAATCAAAGGCCAAGGGCCAGACACTGGATCTGCTGGCTCCAAACCTTCCCTGTCCCAGTCAAACTCCTCATTCAACAACCAGTTATAATGCTCTCTCCATGCATCTTTAATATCCCCACTGTTCACCACTACCCTTCCTTCATCATTCTTCACACACTGCTCACCTATAATATCCCGATTATCCTTTTTCATCTGATCACTTCATCACCTTAAATATCATATTTTTCCTTTCCACACTATTTAGGTTATCAAACAAAAGTCTCGGTGACTCAGACTTCGCCCTGTATACCTCTCTTCTAGCCCTATGCTTGGCAGCCAAGTATTCCTCCTTGCTATAAAGATAATTATCATCATCATCCGGGCAGGGTGAGGAGTAGCAATGTCCAGACAGCCCAAATTTGCCCAATCCAATGGGCCACGCTTCCATTCAAGCCCCCAGAATCCTGGCTCTGTACGATACACCAAAAACATTGACCACGTTCTGTAGCTTCACATAAACGTATCCGACAGTCAATAATAATAATAGTAATAATAATAATAATAAAAATGCAGTACCCCAGTCTGCAGTCCACATACAGTATACACTGGCTACAGTTTACATACTGAAGAGACAAAAAAAATGTCACCATATGCTGAATTAAAGAAATCTGTCTATATCACACTCCAGGGGTTATTGCTGTTGATCAACCCTTGCCTGTCTAGATGAGCAGACCCATCAACTGCAGGGAAGCAACTGCCCTTCCCATGCATTGAGTCTGTATTCCCTTGCGGCTGACAGTGGGGAATAGTGTAAAAGTTTAGTTCCTGGATGGATGTCACATTTGGATAATTCCACGAAGATGTCAACCTTTTGTGTCAAAATCAGAATTGCTTAAAAGTATATAAATTATACATCATTTTAAAGCTTAATCATTGAATTTTATGAATCTGAAGAGAAAAGAGAGCCTAAACTGTCAACTTGGGGAGCTGCATAAAAAACTGTCACGTTATGTCACCAAAGAAAAACCAGTGCTGAATATAGCAACTTTCATAACATCATTGACCAGAGTATGTTATTGTTTGGAATGCTGACACTGTGTTTTACTGAAAATGTGTCTATTTGAGTTGAGATTGACACTACAGTTGTCTACATATACTGTATGTTGTGGTCAGAATGTAGCATGACCTTTAAATGGAAGTATTTCAAGAGTAACGTGTCTCATGTTTTTTCCCCATTTTTCCCATACACAACTAACAAACTGGAGAATACCAACATAACTTTATATTATAAACAGGCATCCCAAGGCCTTAATAATGTAATGCTGGGATACTTTGAAATAAACCCTGGTAAGCCATATGGTCTGTCACACACGTTACATGCCCACTGTGAGGAACGTTACCTGAAAATGATGTAAAGTTTCTCACGCACACCTTTGAACAAAAAATCAAAGTACCTGCACTGAAGTCCAATGATAAAACCCCTGTGTTTGTAATTTAGTATGTTATCTTTAAGTTTTTATTCTTTCCAAACAGTCAATTGATTTTGCCTGGTACCTGGTGTGTGTGCTTTACCATCATGTCTCCAATGACTCCAGCTGATTATTTGAATTCTGCTGGTATTCATTTTACACATGTATCATTGTGGACTGATGGGGCAGCAGCCCACTTCAAGAATAGGTATTCTATGGCAGCTCTAACCTCTTACAAAGCCATCCACAACTGCACTGCTAAATGGAACTTTCAAGAAAGTTATCATGGCAAGGGCCCTCATGATAGGATTGGGGCTTTACTAAAACGGAATGTCTACAAGCGAGTTTTGCAAGGTCGCTGTACAGTAAGGTCTGCTGTAGAATTTTATGAGGAGGCTGAACAAATAACAGATAAAACTGAACTAAAGTATGTGTCTACTGAACATATAAACACTGAGAAGTCAAGATATGTACAGATCTGGAAAAACTGTAAGGCAGCAAAATCCATTCAGCAGTGCAGGTCAGTAAAACCTCTTGGCCACTGTAAAGTAGCATTGTATCATTTGACTGCAGACCAATGACCTTTTAAGCAATGCTAACTTCAGGAGACTGGCTATGACCCACAATCTGACTCCAGTACTAGCCGTGATAGGGAAGGTACACCATCTCTTGCAGAAATGTCAGAGTCATTCATGTCCCAGCCTGAGCCACAGAGTACCACTGATATTGAGGCAACACAAAAACCATCTCCAGGTAACTATGTACTAGTTCATTACACTACCAAGAAGCTGTCGAAGCATTATGTTGCAGTGGTAGAATCAGTTCTAGAGCCAGGCATGTTTGAAGTTAATTATTTAAGAAAGAGAGGCACTGACAAAATGGGTGATAGTCAGTTTCATTTTCCTGACAACCTGGACAGAGACGAGATCTCAGAGGATATGGTTGTGCAGGTATTGCCGACTCCTCATGTGTCAAGAATGACACGCACATTCAAAGGGGTGAACTTTCCTTCCTCAATTAATTAGTCTAAAAGGATGAATTTTCCATCTTCGATGAGCAAGTAGTTGATCTTTGTCTTGTTTATATCGCTGTTGTAATATACAGGTAAGCTTATCATGTAACTTTCACATCTCTTACTGGCTGTAGGGTTACCTACGTGTTATAAGGTAATTTCTGTTCATAATATTCAAAATTACATTGTTCTTTTCTGCTGCATCACCCCCAACCCTGGTTTACAAGAATCATGTTTTGGTTAATTTATCGTGTTTCACATTAATACATGACTTACATTGTTTTGTGATACAATTACTGTAACCTTCATAAAAGATGATTTTGTAATTATATGAGAAATATAAATCGCACAAGTAACGTTTCTCACTTTTCCTGTTACGTGTCTCACGGTCACATTTTCCTTAACAGTAACAAAATTCTTAGGGGAAATAGAATTTGCTGGCTATGATTATGATCCTCATACACTGACATATGACTGATATAAAGCACTTCTTGACCTAACCAGTAAAATCACAGAGTTATTGAAAATACTCACGCAAAGTAAAAGGTGGGGTAGCATCGCGGTAACGTTTCTCACGCCACTTTTAAAAATTTATATAAAATCAGAATAAAAACATATGAATAATCTGACCATGGCATAATGTATTGTGAGGTGTTGGTAGTATATCTTGCAAACAGCATTTATTTATATTTCCTACATAATACAAGTGAGAGTAGATCAGTAACTTATCTCTGAATATAACGTTTCTCACGATGGAATGACCCATTTACATCTCTCCACTCAGTTAACAGGGGCACCATAGTTGGCTCCACTTCACCTCATAAAATGGTTCACCTCACAAAAATGGTTACCACTCACAGGTGGGTGTTCCTGGGTTACAGAAGTGAAATCAAAAGTACATTCAAGTCCCTTCCTACTCTCAACTCTTCCATTGTAAACCTAGCCCTCCCAGGCGTAGCATTCAAGAACACACAACACATCCATCTAATCACTGTCCTCTGTATGTCTGAGCCAATGAATATCCTCTTCCTTTACTGCCCATGTCTCGCTACCATCCAGCATTACACTCCTAACACATGTCCAAGATGAATATAATTTCCTGACCAACACATATACAACATAAGGTCCAATACTTAGACTTCCTTTACTTAGCCTAAGGTGCCTTCATGTGATGGCACTGATGTGTGAGAGTGGTGGAGCTGCCCAGGTATTTAAACATCCCTCAACACCTTCCCTATCTCTGCATGGAGGATGATGGAAAAAAAAATATATGTTCATCCTTGGTTTGTATAAATCCACTAACCGTGTATACTAAAATAAAAAAAGAACTGACACTAAAGAGGGATGCCTTCACCTGGTGACACTAATATACAACCTCCCTCAACCCACAATTTCAAATAAGGAGGATGGTGGAGAGGATGGAGAGTGAGAGGCTAACGAATATACAACCTCCCTCAACCCACAATTTCAAATACGGAGGATGGTGGAGAGGATGGAGAGTGAGAGGCTAACGAAGACAATGTATGTGAGTGAGGTGGAGGGGAGGAGAGGGAGGGGGAGGCCAAGGATGAGATGGAGGAATGGAGTGGAGAGGTATATGAGAGAGGGGGGTGTGAGCTGGGACCAGGGCAGTGAAATGGCGGGGGACAGGGCAACATGGAGGCGATTTGCTTGTGGACAACCCTTATGGGATTAACGCGTCTGGTAATAGACAGACAGAGAGAGATAGGATGGTGGACTGCAGAAGAAGAGCAACATCAGCCTGCAGTCCACTATATTTCATAATCTACCTTTTGATTCACTTTCATCGCTTCACCCACAGATAAACAAACCGAGATACATGAAAGCAACAAAAACCACACGTGCCCTATGGTAACATGCCACACATACCTTCACTATAAGCGCGCGCATGTGCACATGCACACACACACACACACACACACACACACACAAAGATTCATATCCTGATGGGCCTGAAGCAATAACAAGAACAAAGAGGCATCACATTCATACACTTACCACATTCTACAGGCAGGTGTTGAGGTTAACGTCCATTACAGTTTCAAGTTAGCTGAAGATTCCTCCTCTTCTTCTTTCTGCCTCTCTCTCTAGGCAGCTTCCACGGGTGACAATCAACTCACGCACCTGAAAAATATATTTACACAATTAGTCCTTTCCTTCTGAACCTTAAGTTTACCTGGTAAGAAACGTATCTGGTGGCATCAAGAACAATATCATTGGGTGACAACAACAGGGTGACATGGAGGCAATTTGTTTGTGGCCACCCCTGGAGACATCTGGCAATAGATTGATACTTTTTTTTTTCTTTTTTTTTTTAATGCACAGAAGGAACACAAGGCTACAAGCCCACAAGATTGTTCCCTCCAAGAAAAAATAAAAACACGATAACAGAAGCCATATTCAAGACCCAATCATTTCAAGATGCCTGGACACACTGTATTTAAAACACTAAAGATCACAGACAGTAGGAAATACAAAGACAGTTCCACAGTTGACCTGTTGCATACATGAAGTACTGAATGTAATGGTTAACTCTTGGATTTGAGAGTTTACATATTACAGAGTGAAAAAAAAAAGTCACCATAGACTGAATTAATGTGTCTTTCAAAACAAATAATGGAATCAGACTTAACAACATTCAGGAACAGACTCAGCACTCTTTCTCTCTCTCTCTCTCTCTCTCTCTCTCTCTCACACACACACACACACACACACACACACAAAAGGGGGCAATGCCTGGTAGATTTACCCCTTAATACACTTAAAGCATCATACTGGCAAGTGCAAGTGCAATAAGATTGTGTCATATCATATTGTTTATAAAAGCACCAACCTGATTGCATACATTCGCCTTGGTCACCTAATGGCAACTCTCCACATTACTTGATCTCTGGCAGCCTCCCTATTCTGTCCCTTATCCCTGAGGTCACACTCTATAACCTCGTCCCAGGTCTTTTACAGTCTGCCTCTCACAACCCTACCTGACATTCATACTTCTCACTTTCCCCACCCAATTGCCATCCTCCATCCTCCCATGCCCAAACCATCTCAATCAACCCCTCCTTATCACAACACCAATACACTTCGGTCTGATCCTTCCTCTCAACTCTACCCTCAACGTTCACACCTCTCTCCCTCCACACCCAGCTGTCATCTTTCATCCTCTCCACATGCCCAAACCGTCTCAAGCTACCCCTCCTCATCACAACATCAATACACTCCAGTTCCATCCTTCCTCTCAACTCTTCATCAACATCTCTCACCATACCAGTTGTCATCTTCCATCCTCTCCACATGCCCAAACCATCTCAATCTATCAATCCTCATCACAATAATGTTTTCATGTACATTTTTATACCCTAACTCCTGTTGCAACAATAATCAACTTACATGATGAAACTAAAAAATCCCTAATTATGTATGACATGGTGGGCATACAAAGACAGAAAAAAAAAAAAAGATCACTTCTACATTTTTTCCTTAGAAAGTGCAGAACTAACCATCTACATGACATCTCCTTGCTGGGTATAATTTAGTCAACTACTGAGGGTGTGTTTATACTTCAAGATTACTTTTCTCATTTATCTGTACCCTTAAAATTTGCACACACACACACACACAGGTTCATTTGTGCAACATTGGGGGGTTACAGTAGTCCTTAGCTTTAACTCATCTGATGCCTGTCTATCTGTTGCAAGACGCCTTAATCCCACTAGGGGTGACCACAAACAAATCTTCATATTGCCCTGTCCTCTGCTATTTCACTGACCTCCCGGCAACTCAACATTCGCTCTCCGATCTCTCTCCACTCCATCTCATCCTTGGTCTCCCCCTCCACCTGACTCAAACAGATCTCCATGTTGCCCTGTCCTCTTCTACTTGGTTTACCCTTCTCTAACTCACACTCCTCTGTCTCATACATCTCGCCACTCCATCCTTCCATCTCATTCTTGGTCTCCCCTTCCACCTCGAAATGAACGGATCTTGAATTTGGCTCTCTTTTGTATTGATTTTGTTTCATTCTTGGAAGGAACATTAATGTGGGCTCAGACTGTGGTTCCTTCTTCCTCGCAAAAAAAAAAAAAAAAAAAAAAAAAAAAAAAAACTCTTCCAGCTATTCAGACTCTTACACACTCTTTCAGCCAGTCTAACTTTCATACACTCTACTAGCCAGTCTCTCATTCTCCATCCTTTCCACTTGGCCAAACCACATCAAAGTACTTCTCTTAACACTTTCAATCACAAAAGGTTTCACATGAGCTTAGGGGTCTTTGTATGCAACATGTGCTACGAGTGTAATGCTGTATGGTAGTGAGACCTGTGTAGCGAAGGAAGAGGATATTCACAGGCTTAAATGTACAGAAATGGCAATGATTAGGTGGATGTGCAGTGCATCCCTGAGTGCAAGGCCTGGGGTAGCTAGGTTTACGACAGAAGAGTTGAGGTGGGGTGGGACTGGAGTGTATTGGTGTTGTGATGAGGAGAGGTAGATTGAGGTGGTTTGGGCATATGGAGAGGATGGGGGATGATAACTGGGTGCAGAAAGTGAGAAGAGTTAATTTTAAGGGTGGGGTTGCAAGGGGTACAGCAAAAAGGACCTGGGACAAGGTCATTAAGTGTGACCTCAGGGTTAAGGGACTGAACAGGGAGGCTGCCAGAGATTGAGCAGCATGGAGAGCCACCATTAGGTGACCAAGGCTGACACATGCACGTTGGAGCCTTCAAAAACGAAACTAGTCACACCAGGTACCGACCAGAATTTTCGGCCATGTACCTGCACAAACAGTTTGGTTTCTAAGGGTAATGTTTACCCCTCCATAAATATAAGAGTTTTTTCTTTCGTTTTATAATCCTGACAGTCTGTTTATATGTGACAGTATGGTGCAGAGACCAAGGATGAGGTGGAGGGATGGAGTTGAGTGATATACGAGGGAGGAGGGAGTGAGTTGAGGGAAGGGCAGTAAAATGGTGGGTGACAGAGCAACTTGGAGGCATTTTGTCTGTGGCCACCCTCTGCGGGATTAGGGCGTCGGGCTATAGATAGATGGTGCAGCACAGATGATCTGCCACACAGCACACCCAAGGCAATAACCCTACATGGAGTTTACTGATGACTGACACAGTGTAGGCAGAGCTGATGGAGAATATGAGATAGCAGAAGGTCAAAAGGAATAGGGAAGTGAGCTTAGAAAGACAAAGAGAGAGAGAAAAAGACAAGTAGATAGATAAACAGATAGAGATAGAGAGAAAGAGGGAGAAACTTTATTACAGTACAATGATCCCTACTCTATCATATGGAAGTGAAGCTTAGCCTTACCTTATGACACCCTATGGAGATCTCAGCCACTAAGCCTCAGTTACGCAGTGCCGTGGCATCAATATATTCTTGCAAATACCCTAGCCTGTCGCAGTATGCGGCAAGAGGTGGTGTGTCTCCCATCTTTCGCAGGAAGGTGTCTAATTTCGGCTTGAAGGCTTCTACGGTGCAGGTTAACACGTTTGTGAAATATCCTTTGACGTGGCAGGATCTTCCCCTCTTGCTACGGAACTTTTATTCAAGCTTAGGTAGTACCAGACTCCTCCACAGGGTTAACATGCTGGTCTCATCCCTGGTGAAAGGACACAGGTCAAGGGTGAGAGCAGTGGAAGAGTGGCAAAGAGTGAAAAAATGTTATCTGAGAGGAGCATGTGGAGTGAAAAAGAGGTATATGAGAGGTGCATGTGGAATTATATGGAAAAACAACGACAAATGATGAAGGTGACAAGCACTGTGATGCGGATGTGACTGAAAATGTTACGAGAAATACTCTGTGATGGTTCGGTCATGTGGAGAACAGAGAATGAGACTGACCAGGAGACTGTATGAGTGAGGTATTAGGGGAAACTAAGGCTAAGATGGTGGGATGGAGTGGTGAGAGATATCAGAGGATTTGTGAATGGCAGAAGACAGAGTGACATGCAGGCGATTTGTCTGTGGCCACCCCTTGAAGGATTAACGTGTCTGGTAAGTTATACAGATAGATACAGGTAAACAGACAAGGTCAAAAGGAATCTGCTGGTAATGCATGACTTCCTGGAAATGTCTGTTACTATGACCTCAATCTTGGCTATAAAAAAATAAATAAATAAATAAATCATGCCCTATGGGTCAGACACTTACATACTGAAACTTTATTTATTTATAAGTGTACATTAGTGATTATTTAATGCACAGCTTCTCCCTCTCCTATAAAAATTCTAATGCTTGATCATTTTAAAAACACTTCCCTACCTTTCTTCCTGCCTCCCTCCCTTCCTGGATGGTGTGGAGGGTGGGAGATAATCCTGTCTATTCTTTTCTCACATGTTTGTTAAAATTTTGTAGCCTCACACCCACTCTTTTTTTTCTCAGCAGAATGAGAGACTGATGAGGAGAGTGTACGTGAGTGAAGTGGAGGGGAGGAAGAGGGAGAGGGAGGCCAAGTAGATGGGATGGAGTGGAGAGGTATATGAGAGAGGGGGGTGTGAGCTGGGAGCAGGGCAATGAAATGGCAGGGGACAGGGCAACATGGAGGTGATTTGTTTGTGGCCACCCCTTATGGCAATAGATAAATAGGTAACCTTAACATGTGGCAATAGGCCCCCTGTTATTCCTGCTTCATGTGAATGCCAGTATGAACTTGATAATTCCTCACATAACTCTCCATTCACTCTCACATGTACAGCAGCTGCCCATTCATAAAATTTCACGTCAACCTGACAATCCATTAAGATACAGTTTTCTCTATCTATCTATCTACTGCCAGACGCCTTAATCCCGTAAGGGGTGGCCACAAACAAATTGTCTCCGTGTCGCCCTGTCCCCCGCCATTTCACTGCCCTGCTCCCAGCTCACACACCCCTCTCTCATATACCTCTCCGCTCCATTCCCCCATCTCATCCTTGGCCTCTCACAGCTCTCTCACAGCCCATTTTTACTATCACCCATGGAACTCTTTCGAATGCCTTTTCCAAATCCACAACCATCATTCATTCCCTTGATATAGTCCCACCTACTTCTTCCTTCCCCATTCTCATTCTGTGTCCTCTCTTCTTACTTCTCCATTGCCATCCTGTCACATTTTATTATTTTTCCCGTGAAGGTGGCTCTACACTGAGTGACAAGTCTAATGGTTTCCTGTAACTGAGGAAACTGTTTACAATGCTGGGTGGTAACCATATAACCAGATGATGGGGTGATGTGCAGCCTTCTATGGTGACTGTCAACTGGTTGGACTGACGAATATCCAGAGTCCATCCAGAAACCAAGCCTCCATAATACTCCCTGTGCCTCATTTTTTTTTTATTATTTATTTTTTTTAATGCAATGAAGAAGGAGCCAAAGGCCAGAAGCCCACAAACTATTCCTTCCAAGAAAAAAACGAAACAAAAACAATACAAAAGAGAGCCAAATTCAAGATCCATTCATTTCGAGTTGCACGGACACAATGTGTTTGAAAGACTAGAGATCATAATAAGTAGGAAATACAGACAAAGGGAGACAGTTCCAGAGTTGACCTGTTGCATAAATGGAGGACTGGGAGTAACGGTTAACTCTTGCATTAGAGAGTTGGACAGAAATGGGATAAGAGTTTGCTGCTAGACGAGTGCTACGCACCCATAGACGTAGGGGGATGCAAGCAGACAGTTCAGAGGAGCAGTGACCACTGATGTAGCGACAGAAAAAAGAAAAAGATGCAACAATGTGGCGAAGAGACACAGGTTGAAAGGAGCCAGTAAGAGGAGGAGAGTTAAAGAGATGAAAAACCTTTGACTCCACCCTACTGGAGCTGGGGGGTGGTTTGCATGCATAGGAGAGGCAAAAAATTACTCTTCAGATTAATCAAGTATACCATCTAAGGTTCAGAAAAATCTTGGGTAGACATCTGGATAAGTGGTCAATTTCCAGTAAATGGCCTTTGAACTCGACATATACATGCAACTTTTTTCGCCAAAAATGAAGGTATAATCAAAGACAATATGACTCAATCTCTGCTTCTAATTCACATGAAAATATTGTTTTGGTGTCTAAATATATGTTTTTGATGTCCAGGAACTCAGCTATGTCGGTTAAAATGTGCCCAGACTTACAGAAACGCAGAAAAAGTGAAAAAACTGTTTGCCACAACCGATGGCAAAATCGTTATAGCAGAATATTTACTGTAAATCTAATTTTGGGGTGGAACTTTTCTATTATCGTTGTAGCGAAATATTGTAAACCAAAACATTGTAAAACGAGTAATGACTGTATTGTGAGTGTTTATAAACTGGAGAGCTGCTACCACATGTGTGAAGCACAGCCTGTAGCAGCCGTCATCACAGTTGGAAACCGCATGTTTGACACAAACTGGAAGGCACATGATAATCCAGAGGTCACTGATCTGGACACCCTGCCAGAATCCAAGAGAGTCAGGGAAGGAGGCTAGAGCATTGAGGTGTGCACACTAGATGAGACTGTCAAGATCATAAACTCTGATGAACAAGTCGTGGTGACCTATTCTGATGATGGCTCAAAGAAGCAGGGTGCTGGGTCATTTTCCGTTCAGGGTATCACCATTAACGGAAAATACAGGTCACTGCCCACATTAAGCATTGCTTCAGAGTCCAGAAAGAACTTAGCTGCTCTCTGGGTGGTGGTCCTGGAAATTCAGGAGGCAGCAAGTGGTGTTGCAGCCAAAACTCTGTTTGAGAAAATTGACTCTGTGATCCTCCTTTCGGGACTTTGGTGAAAGCTTTGCCATTGCACTTGACATCTCAAAGGCTTTTGATCGAGTCTGGCATAAATCTTTAATTTCCAAGCTGCCTTCTTACGGTTTCTATCCTTCTATCTGTGACTTCATCTCTAGCTTCCTTTCAGGTCGTTCTATAGCCGCTGTTGTAAACGGCCATCGTTCTCCTAAATCTATTAACAGTGGTATTCCTCAGGGCTCCGTCCTATCACCAACTGTCTTCCTTTTATTAATCAATGACTTCTAAGCTGTACATCTAACCCTATCCACTCATATGCTGATGACTACACCTTTCACCTTTCCATTTGGTTCCCGCAACTTCCATCTCAGCAAACAAGGGATGAGGCTATGGCACACCTATTGTCTGACTTGGTTCGTATCTCTGACTGAGGTAAAAATAATCTGGTTGTTTTTACTGCATCAATGACTCAGTTTTTACACCTATCAACCCGACAAAATCTTCCACAGGTATACACACTAATGTTTAATAATATTCAGCTTAATCCTGCATCATCCTTGAACATGCTTGGGGTTTCATTTACTCGGGACGTATCTTGGAAAGATCATACTACATCTCTTGTAAAATCTGCTTCCAAGAGATTAGGTGTGCTAAGCCGACTCCGTTCCTTCTTTACCCTTGCACAATTGTTAACTCTATACAGGGGTTTTATACGTCCCTGTGTGGAGTACAACTCTCATGTGAGGGGAGGCTCCCCACATAACAGCTCTTCTCAATAGGGTGGATTCAAAGGCTTTTCATATCATTAACTCTCCTCCTCTTACTGACTCCTTCAACCTCTGTCTCTTCGCCGCACTGTAGCACCTTTATCTCTTTTCTATCGCTACTTCAATGGTCTCTGCTCCTCTGAACTGACTGCATGCATTCCTCCACCTCTATGACGGGCACGTAGCACCCATCTGGCAGCAAACTCTCATCCCTTTTCTGTCCAACTCTCTAATGCAAGAGTTAACCATTACTCCCAGTCCTTCATTTATGCAACAGGTCAACTCTGGAACTATCTCCCTCTGTCTGTATTTCCTGCTTCCTATGATCTCCAGTCTTTTAAACAGTGTGTTCAGGCATCTCGAAATGATCGGATCTTGAATTTGGCTCTCTCCTGTATTTTTTTTTTCTCTTGGAAGGAACAATAATTGCGTGCCCATGGCCTTTGGTTCCTTCTTCCTCACATTTAAAAAAAAAAAAAAAAAAAAAAAAAAAAAAAAAAACTCACAATATCAAAGTGGATGAACCACGGCAGAGAGTCTGGATTCTGAGCACATTCATGATCATCTGTTCTGTAATGAGCACCAACTCTGATGTTCAACAGGGTCATTACCAAGCAATGGGCTGAAACAGAGAACACACTGGGTAGAGACAAGATTACTAAAACTTCCTTGTCAGTGCAACAGCAGCAGCAATGAGTGGCACTGAACAAGCCCTGGACTTCATGACTCAACTTATCATGACTTTGATCACAAATCATGGGACAAGTGGCATGAATCTGACCTCCACACAGCCCCATCATCAAACAAGTCTGTCAGCCTCAAGGATGAGCATTCAATCACTTGACAATGACCTGCGCTATCAGTCTGTACTATCTAGCTACTGTGGCATCCTATCTGCAGAAGTATGAGTATGTTACCAATCAGCTGGCATACATTGTGAGGTGTTTTCTAGACTTGGATTTCCTGAAGGTGATGTACTGTGCAGGTGGTCTCCTTGGACTTCATCTGACTGAACCACACCTGTCTCTGATGACATCTGCTGAAAAACAACACACAGCAAGATCATGCCAGCATATCAACAGCTATACCAGGAACTGGGGGATGTAGTGCCAGTCATCTTGTTGCAGACAGAGCAACCAGCATTCTAGTTTGTTCCTCAGGAAAGGTTCCAGCATACAAAATATGATGAGGACATCTGCAGTGGCATGCTTGAAGTAGCAACCTCATTCCAACCTGAGGTAAACAGGCTCCTGAAGATGATCATCCCCAAGCTGGCTACTGGCTTTCAGAGGCAGAAGGGTAATATCTTCAGCTTTGAAGACTGTGACGTGTCTGCAGAAAGTTATCACTCAGATGGATCCAAAAATGTTGGAGAAGGCACCAGTCCACAACCTGAATGCAGGGTGCAGTGTGAGCTTTGTTAACTATGAGCTGTCAGGAAGGGCTACCAAACAGCTCGGGGGTGCATCTGCAGCACACGTGAATGCCAAATCTTCAGACCTCGTTGGTCCAAGACAACCAGGGTCTTTCAGGAACAATGGCAGCATGATCAGGAAAGGAGAAAGGAAGCCAGAAATCATGCTGGCGTAACACAAAGCAAGAGGAACTGAAGAAGCAGGGCTAACAAGACAAGGAGATTGCTAATGTAGCGGTAGATCGTCGGAGAAACAAAGACCTTGATATACCGAAGGGAATGGGAGGCCCTTTGACATCAGTTGCTGGAAGTTGATATGTTGCAGCCACTGACATAGATGAGGGCATCAAGGTAGGACGGCTCTACCTGGAGGTTCGCTATGCCCGGGACACATCACTCTCCCTCCCAAAGTCCAGTGATCTGTTCCAGTTGATGAAAGACCACAAGAAGCTGCCAATGAACACGTATGCAGCCAATCTTAAGCTGTATCTTAATAACATTACCTGTAATGCAGAGGTGACCCTGAATGACTTTAGTCAAGCCATGGACACAATTCTGAGCCAGCAGAACTAACTGTTTGTAAACAGGCTCTGTACCATGACACAAACTGTGGACTTCGACTCCCTCAAACTCAACATTATGGACTTAAATCCTAGCATTATTCTATCTGAAATGTATGTTTGCTGTTAAGAACTATTTTGTTGTTTATGCCTACTGTCTCCTGTAAATAAAAAGCCATATATTTGGTCTCCTGTGTTGGATTTCAATTTTTACAGCTATCGGGAGGCGTTTTGGGAGGGTAAAATGCTAAATTTGGGGGTCCACATATCAAGGGATATGTACAGAGGGTTAGACTTGATTCTTTAGTCAACCAATGCTATTTCCTCGCTCAGACAGACCATCTCCATATTTTAGAGGGGGTATTTGAAAATTATGGAACACCACCTCCTATCCAACCCCGATAATTTTACTAGTAAGCTATTTCCTTCTGTCCTAGCTTTTCCCCTTCCTTCCGACCCCTACAGTTGGCCACCAAGTGCAGCTCCCTATCTGTTTGTAAAGCTGGGGGCAATAATGGATCAAAAAATGGCTGGGTAGATAAACAGGAAGTTTGACAGAAGAATAAACGGACAGCCTGACAGACAGTCTGATGGATACAGAGATAATTATGCTGCAGTGCTCCTCTGTGCAACTGACCTTTGTGTCTGTGGCATTTCCTAAACCATCCTGGGATACAAGGGCACTCTATCATCTGCGTAACCACACAACTTTCCTAGGTACTCATTTTACCTTTTGTATTATTCTCTCTCTCTCTCTCTCTACCAGTATTGCTAGCCACTCTGCTACTCATTCAAGAAAAATGTATTGAGGGGTTTAAGGCAGCACCAAAATGTGCCTCTGATAACAGCATATAAGGAAATGAATCAAGTAAATAAAAAAGGGCCCCTCAATTGCTGATGCAGCCCTCAATGCACCGATGCAGACAAATGTGTTCAATGCCCATTTACCACAGCAAACTAGAAATCCAGACAACAGTAAGAATGGAGAATCGGACTTTGCTGAAGCAGTTGCAAGGCTGCCAGATCAATAGATAACAGATGCAAGTTCAGATGCGGACCTGGATGGAGCTTTTAAGATCTATGAGAAGTTTATGAATGGAACAATATCTGTTGAAAAAGTCTGTCTGTCTGATGTTCTAGTGAGAATCAAAGATCATCTTCAGAAGCACACAGAGTCCACCAGGAAGTCCTCTAGAACTTCAGCTCTCTCGGTTCAGTACACAGAGATGATTACAGGGCAAACAGGGCAGAATGGGGACAGAAAAAGTATGAAGGACTGTTTTGTGATAGACTGGTGTTCTCTCTCTTTTTTATGTAAGGAAGAAGGAACTAACGGCTAGAAGCTCAATGAAAATAAGATAAGAGGGTCAAATTCATGATCCGTTCATTTTGAGATGCCTGGACAATGAGTTTAAAAGATTAGAGGGATGCATTCTTGGGGTGGCACTCTATAACTTGTCAATTCCACTGCCTGGCTGTACAAACATCCCTCAACTCCCTACCTATTTCCCTGACAGGAGGGCCACTTCAGCCTGTAATTGACTGGATGCCCATTTGAGATGAGCCTAGGTCTACAACTACTACTATAACCATACAGACCTTGGCAAACAGCTTATTTCAGTACACAAAACATCATTATTTGCTGAGATTATTTATATGTAATGTGTCCGTACCAAAAAATCAAACATGAATAAAGAACACATGCTTTAGTACTTTCCCCTTTGTCTCTGCTGGCCAAAGGGAGATCAAGTGTGTGTGTGTGTGTGTGTGTGTGTGTGTGTGTGTGTGTGTGTGAACAAGATATTATCCGCATGTGTATGGTAATGAATGCCAGTACACAATGCTAGAGCCTTCTTGATCATTCATAATGTCCATGTGCTGTGTGCATGTAAGGTTTTATGTATGTGTACATTTAACAATGCACTACATTACCAGTCAACTGATTTAGGTCATGACATTATGTATTTTACCTTTAGCCAGCACGTTACACATGTGCACTACTGTAAATGTAAGCCACTATTAAGAATATAGTAACAACAATAAAGCAACCCTTATTCATGTAACTGCAGACCTATTTTATCGTGGGTAATAAAGCCTCGGACCCAAATGATTACTCTGGCTTTGTTCACTAATGGCAGACCTTGAACTGATAACACAGCACTGTCTTATTACAGTCAAACAACCTGTCCATTACGTAAGGCTAAAGATACAATATTCTTCTTTACGATACCTTACTGATCGGATTATCATGGTTCCCCCAGGTTAACAGGATGCAGCAGTACTCGTACAGTAAATGGAGCTGGTGGATATGCACCTGACCTATGGTTCTGTGCACGGAAATGGTAGGGAAGCTGCACGTCTTTATACAGAAAGATTCCCCCCAGTGGCAGCATCCACATCACACTACATTCACATCCATAGACAGAAGGCTGAGGGAGACAGGAAACTTTAGTTGCAATCTGTCAGAAACAGGAATACCATGCTTTGTTCGCACACTCCAACCTGAGAGGATCCTAGAGGCAGTTGCAACGAATCCACAAGCAAGGACTCGCAATGTGGCAAGTGATGTGGGGGTCAGTCATTTTACCATATACAGTGTACGTCACAAACAGCTCCTTCATCCCTACCTTTTTCAGAGAGTTCAGTATTTACTCCAGAGGACTTTCCCTGACACTCAGATTTCTGTCAGTGGTTTCTAGACCAAACAGCACTCAATCCAGATTTTTCTAGCATGAAGCTGTTCACAGATGAGGCATCTTTCACAAGAACAGGAATGTTCAATAGTCACAAAATGCATGCATGGGGTGAGGCCAATCCCTATATTACATGGTGGAGAAGATATCAGCATCGCTGTTCTATGCATGTACAGTGCAGCATAAGTATTGTGGTGATTGTATCATAGGTCCACATGTACTTCCTGGTCGCCTAACAGGCCCTATGCATCGTGATTTCTTAAAGCATGATTTACTGCCATTACTAGATGATGTACCTCTAGCAAGGTGCAGAAGCATGTGGTACATGCACGACGGTGCACCTACGCACTTCAGCATGACTGTGCAGGAACATCTTGATGCCCAGTTTCCCAACAGGTGGACAGGAAATGGCAGTCTCATCTCCTGGCCATCATGATCCCCTGACCTAAATCCCTTTGATTTCTACCTGTAAGGCCATCTAAAATCACTAGTTTATGAAATGTCTATTGACACTGAGGACGAACTACTGTACCCGTTCATGTGATTGTGTACGTACTACACAACGTGCATTTGCGCGTGTGCGTAGTCTATGGTTCAGCGATGTCAAGTATATAATGAAGGTGGAGGGAGACATGTGGAATCCCTGTTGTAATGTACGTACATGAGTCTGTTTTCATGTATTTACATTAGTCTGGAAGGGATTGTTTAATTCCCCTAATGTCAAACATTATGATACAGTTAACAAAATCATTTCTCAGTGACAGACACTGAGATTGCTAGAAATACTTATTGTTATTTTTCAGAATCATACTCCATTTACTTTGCTACCATACTGAATGTTATGCTGATGTCAGAGAGCTGGGAGTTAATGTGGAAATGGTAGCATATCTGCATCGGTGAGCAGGTCACAACCGTATGCTGTGTACTACACCACGATTTATTACAGGGTTGGTGGATGAGTTTGGGAGAGTGTGTAAGAAACAGAATCTAGAGGTGAATGTAGGGAAGAGTAAAGTGATGGTCTTTGAGAGAGGTGAAGTCAGTGAATGTACAGCGAGGTTGGATGGTGAGGAATTGGAAAATGTGAGTACGTTTAAGTACTTGGGTAGTGTGATGAGTAAGGATGGAGGTTTGGTAGGGGCTGAATAATTTACCATGCCGTCCCTCTAAAATGAATAACTTGCAAGAGAATATAAGGTCATTGTCCAGGTGCTTGAGGGTGCGAAAGTGGATGTATGTGGAATAACTGAAACAAAATGGAGAGGAGAAAGTGTGAGAGAATGGGAGTATGGATGGGGTATATGTGCAGGAGTAGGTGAGAATGAGAGGGCAAAGGAAGGAGTATGTATAGTTCTGAGTAAAAGATGGAAGAAGAGCATAAGACAGTATAGATCAGTTGGGTCAAGGATTGTGTGGGTAAAGTTGAAAGTTGGAATACAAATGTGGGCGATTGTGTGTGTGTATGTGCCAACGCAAGATCGTGCTAGAACAGTGAGAGAAGAGTTCTGGACAAATGTAGAAGTGTGCATGGAAAAGTTTGGAAGAAATGAGAGAGGGTTTTTGATCGGTGATATGAATGGTAAAGTTGGGAATGTGATGGCGGATGGAATAGTTGGTGAGTGGGGTGTGCCTGGTGAGATAGATGAGAATGGGAGTGCGTTAGTGGACATTTGTGCTGGGAAGGGGTTGGTGATAGCCAATACCCTCTTCAGGCATAAAATGATCCACAGGTATACATGGCGAGTGATGAGAAGGGTGGGTGGTGAACTGAATGAAAGGAAGGCAATGATTGATTATGTGTGTGTGGATGAAAGGATGCGAAGATGTGTAATGGATGCAAGAGCTTATAGAGGTTGGGGGAGTGGACTTTCTGACCACTACTTGGTGGTGGCCAGAATTGGGATTGAAGTAATATGGAGGAATAGAAGAAGGGAAAGACGAGAGGAAGGAGTAGTTGCAAGGAGAATGGAAAGGTTACAAGAGGATGAGAAAAAGGCAGAGTATAAGAGACGTGGAGGGACGATTGGGCAAATATGAATTGGAGCAGATGGGAGATGTGGAAGGTGTGTGTAGGATATTTACAGAAGAAATATGTGAAGCATGTGATGTGGTGTGTGAAAGGAAGAGAAGACGGAGGGGGGTGCAAGGAACAGCGTGGTGGACTGAAGAGGTGAGACAGGCTGTGGCACAAAAGAAGAAAGCATACAATGAATGGATGAGAAATAGGGGCATGGAAGAGGTTGAGAGGCAGAAGAAAGAGTTATATGTAGAAAGAAAGAGAGAGATGAAAAGATTAGTAAGGGTAAGAAGAGAGTGGATGAGGAATTTGGAAGGAATTTGAGTGTAAAGTGGAGGGACTGTAAGAAAATGTTCTGGAAAGAGGTGAAAAGAGTAAGACAGGGTGGAAGTGAAGTTAGCACGGAAGTGAAAGATAAAAATGGTAGATTACTAGTGGAGAAGGGAGAAAAAGTGAGCAGATGGAGAGAACACTTTAAGGAACTGTTGAACAAAGAGGATAGAAGTAATGTGAGTATAAGTGGCTGGGGAATGGCTGGGAGGAGGAGGGAGGTGAGAAGACAGGAAGAAATCAGTAGGATAGAAGTTGTGGAAGCAATGAAGAAAGTTAAATCGGGGAAAGCCCCAGGAATTGATGGAGTGTGTGGTGAAATGCTGAAGCATGGGGGAGAAATAGTGGTAGAATGGATGTGGAAGATGTGCAGACTGGCCTGGGAGGAAGGTAGAGTCCCGGAGGATTGGAAGTCGGGTATAATTATTCCCTTGTACAAAGGAAAAGGGGAAAAAGAAGTGTGTGGTAATCATAGGGGCATTTGTCTTCTTAGTATAATAGGAAAAGTGTATGGTAGGATACTTATTGACAGAGTTAGAGAAAGAACAGAGAAATTAGTTGGAGAAGAACAGGGAGGCTTTAGGAAGGGAAGAGGTTGTGTAGATCAGATATCCATTCATAGATCTTTAGTGGAAAAGTTTCTAGAGAAGGGAAAGAAGTTGTATGTGGCTTTCATGGATTTGGAGAAAGCATATGACAGGGTGGATAGACAAGGATTGTGGAAAGTGTTAAGAATATATGGAGTAGATGGGAAGTTGTTGAATTCTGTGAAGAGTATGTACGATGGTGCAAAGGCTGCAGTGCATGTGGATGGTGAACTAAGTGAATTTTTCTCATTGAAAGTTGGGTTGAAACAGGGATGTGTCATGTCTCCATGGTTGTTCAATCTGTACATGGATGGGGTAATAAAAGAGGTACTAGGTAGGGTAGTGGATGTTGGAGTGGCCCTGGTGAGAGAGGATAGTGTTTGGAAACTCCCTGTACTGTTGTTTGCAGATGATACTGTGTTGTTGAGTGAAGACGAAGGGGAGCTGCAAGGCTTGGTGGATGAGATTGGAAGAGTGTGTGAGAAACGGAATCTAAAGATGAATGTAGGGAAGAGTAAAGTGATGGTCTTTGAGAGTGGTGTGAAGTCAGTGAATGTACAGCGAGGCTGGATGGTGAGGAATTGGAAAATGTGAGTACGTTTAAGTACTTGGGTAGTGTGATGAGTAAGGATGGAGGTTTGGAGGGTGAAGTGCTTGAAAGGGTACAGCAGGGAAGGAAGGCTGCTGGTTCTTTGAAAGCAGTGATAAGAAACAGGGAAGTGAGCATGGAAGTGAAAAAGTTACTACATGACAGTATTGTGATACCAACTCTAACGTATGGAAGTGAAGCTTGGACATTGCTGGAAGGACACAAGTCAAGAGTGAGAGCAGTGGAAATGAGTTATTTAAGAGGAGCCTGTGGAGTCACATGGAGAGAGAGGCTGACGAATGAGGATATAAAGGAGCGTTGTGGTGTGGATGTGGATGTGATAGGAAGCGTTATGAGGAACACACTGAGGTGGTTTGGCCATGTGGAGAGGATGGAGGGTGAAAGACTGACGAAAAGAGTGTATGTGAGTGAGGTGGAGGGGGGAAGAGGGAGGAAGAGGCCGAGGATGAGATGGAGGGATGGGGTGGAGAGGTATATGAGAGAGGGGGGTGTGAGTTGGGAGCAGGGCAGTGAAATGGCAGGGGACAGGGTGACTTGGAGGCGATTTGTTTGTGGCCACCCCAAACGGGATTGAGGCGTCTGGCAATAGATAGATAGATAGTAATGCCTTCTAATGGAGCTGAGAATTTTTAAAAGATTGACAGTAAAATAAATGGATGTAAAGCCCATTTTACTCGTTACTCTTCTGTTAAACCTTCCCATTTACCTGCCTCCTTTTATAGGGCTGGATATTTTACATCCTGTGCCAAAGAAAACTATATTTGTCTAAGCAGACGCCTTAATCCTGTAAGGGGTGGGCACTGACAACTCACCTACATGTCGCCCTACCCCTGCCATTTCACTGCCCTCTGCCCCAAAGAAAACTACACATGGATAATGATACCAATGACTGATAATTGCTACAGAACTGCAAAGCAATACTAACCTTTGTTCCACTAAGGCTTAACTTGATGTGTAGTACCAACTGCAGATATATGGTTTAGTCCAGTCATGGATGGCGGCTAAATTGGTGAAGAGGTAGAAATGGCCAGAGTTGAGTCACCAGCAATGGCAATCCTTCTACTCCTGAAAACCATCCACACCACATTACTCACTAACTCAAGGATACTGTACTTGTCTATCTACCTATATATCTATTGCCAGACACCATAATCCCGTAATAGGTGGTCGTTTGGCTGCAAGTTAGTTATTTTATATGGAGGGAAACTAACCCACTACCAACCCACTTGCTGACACATAGGGAACATGTATGGGTTGGTTATATAGTTACCACCCAATGTTGTAAATGGTTTCCTGGCATCTAGGAAACTTTTTGGCTTGTCAATCAATGTAAAGCCACCTGAAAAAGAAAACAAGATTAACAAAAAGTGACAGAAAAGATGGCAGAAATAGGAAGAGATGAGGACAGACACAGAAAAATGAGAGAAAATGTCACAGTCAAGCTCATCTGGCAACACAAGTTTATATACGGTACTGTGATCCCTTGGTTATCATGCACAACTGGTACAAGGCTTGGTGTGTGATAAAGAACTTGCACAATAACAAAAGCACACTACCTATGGGATTTACTCTATAGTACTGGGCATCCCAAGTGCAATCCCAAATTTTCCCTTTGACAATAACACAGACCAACTAAACACATACATTATGATATGCTGTGTATCAGAAACACACACAGGCACAGTTAGATTAATAGAAAGTGAAGACACAATAAGGAACACACATCTTAGAAAGACCTGAGATGGGCTTGAGATAAGGGGTTCTCATACTAAGGGGTGGAGAAGTATCATTACTGGCAGTAGAATGGATTTGGAAGATGTGCAGACTGGCCTGGGAGGAAGGCAGAGTCCCGGAGGATTGGAAGTCAGGTATAATCATTCCCCTGTACAAAGGAAAAGGGGAAAAAGTGTATGGTACGAGACCTACTGACAGAGTTAGGGAAATAAGAGAGGAATTAGTTGAAGAACAGGGAGGTTTTAGGAAGGGATGAGGTTGTGCAGATCAGATATTCATTCTTAGGTCTTTAGTGAAGAAGTTTCTAGAGAACAGACAGAAGTTGTATGTGGCTTCACGGATTTGGAGAAAGCATGTGACAGGGTGGATAGACAAGGAATGTGGAAAGTATTAGGAATACATGCAATAAATGGGAAGTTGTTGAAAGCCATGAAGAGTATGTATAAGGGTGCTAAGGCTGCAGTGTATGTGGATAGGGAACTGAGAGAATTGTCCTCTTTGAAGGTTGGATTGAAACAGGGACATGTCATGTCTCCATGGTTGTTCAATCTGCATATGGATGGGGTTATAAAAGAGATACAAGGTAGGACAGCAGATGTTGGAGCAGCCCTAATGACAGAGGGCAGTGTGTGGAAACTCCCTGTACTGTTGTTTGCATATGATATTGTGTTGTTAAGTGAAGATGAAGGGGAGCTGCTAGGATTGTTGGATGAGTTTGGGGGAGTGTGTAAGAAACGGAATCTAAAGGTGAATGTAGGGAAGAGTAAAGTTATGGTCTTTGGGAGAAGTGAAGTCAGTGAATGCAGAGTGAGACTGGATGAGGAGGAAATGGAAAATGTGCGTGCATTTAAGTACCTGGGTAGTGTGATGAGTAAAGATGGAAGTTTGGAGGATGAAGTGCTTGAAAGGGTACAACATGGAAGAAAGGTTGCAGGTTCTTTGAGGGCAGTGATAAAAAACAGGGAAGTGAGCATGGCGGTGAAAAAGTTACTGCATGACAGTACTGTGATAACAACTAACATATGGAAGTGAAGCTTGGACCTTGTTGGAAGGACACAAGTCAAGAGAGAGGGCAATGGAAATGAGTTATTTGAGAGGAGCACGTGGAGTCACATGGAGAGACAGACTGACAAATGAGGATGTGAAGGAGCGTTGTGGTGTAGATGGGATAGGAAGCGATACGAGAAGCAATCTGAGGTGGTTTGGTCATGTGGAGAAGATGGAGAGTGACACCGACGAGGAGTGTGTGTGTGAGTGAGGTGGAGGGAGGGCAAGGCCAAGGATGAAATGGTGGGAAGGAGTGGAGAGGTACATGAGAACGGGGTGTGTAAGCTGAGAGCATGGCGCTGGACAGGGCAACACAGAGGCAATTTGTTTGTGGCCATCCCTTATGGGATTAAGGTGTCTGGCAATAGAAAGATAGACAGAGCAGCAGTAGCTGGTAAATTATTTTTTTCAGTTTTACAATCCTTTATTATAGCACATATTCTCACATTCATGCATCTTTGGAGTTTATATGATATCATACAAATACTGTGTGTTCTTCATTACTGTCTGATAGTTAATGCAATTATTATATGCATTCTGTAACCAGGATTTGCAACACATTTCCTGTCACTATTGTATTTGTCACTATTATATTTGATTTCTGTATTTTCAACGATGTTTTTATTACGTTTCAAGGTGTCAGAAACACAATAATTGTGTTATGATTTTATGGAACTTTATAATTAACATCTGCACTTCTGGCAAACTCTGAATATCATTTAAATTCCTGTCTGTCAAAAAAAATAAATAAATAAAATACAAAAATAATAATAATCACAATAATACTTTCAGTATGAAATATTAAATTTTGCGCTTATTTACAGTTTCCAAGCATTTTCAGTGTTAGATATTGAAACTTCATTGACAGGTCAACTTGGGAAATATCAAGAAATAGGACCTCCTTTCCCACCCTAGGGGAGAGTGAGGAGCGGCAACGTCCAGACAGCCCAAATTTGCCCAATCCAATGGGTTATATTTCCATACGTTCATCATTCAAGCCCCCAGAATCCTGGCTCTATCGGATACGCTAAAAACATTCACCATGTTCTGTAGCTTCACACAAACGTATCCAATAGAGTCAATCCAGACGATACCACGCTAAAAAGGGGTGCCAAATCCCTGATCATGCACTTCTCCTCACAACATCCATCCAGCCAGCTCGATCTCTTGTCAGTTCCCTAGCCTCATAGACTTCCAAACCTCTCTTCCTCACACTCATCCACCATATCTTTCCACCTTCTCCTTGGCCTACCTCACCTCCTCCCTCCTTCAAATTCACTCAGCTATACCTTTTTCACCACTCTATTATTATCCATTCTCTCCACTCAGTACACTCTCTTCGATTCTGGTGTCCACCAACTTCCTCACTCCACATCTTTCACGAATCACATTATTTCGTATCTATCCACCTTCGGTGCTCCACATACATTTCTTAGCAATCTCATCTTAGTTGCTCTCACTCTTGACTCTTCATTTTCATGCCACATTGCAGTCTCATGTTAAAGTTGGCACTAACACTCCTTCATGTAAGCCTCATGCAGCTGCAACTCTCAATCCTCTGTTTTTTATCAAGGCCTTCATTGCACCAGCTACTTTTCCTTGTCACTATACTTTCAAGTTCTTTTGCACATTTTCCTCTCTTTTCTATCACTGTACCCAAGTAACTGAACTCTTTCACCAATTCCAGTCTCTCTCGATTCACTGCAACATAGCACTGGGAGTAACCTTCTCTCTCAATAACCATCACTTTTCTCTTTTCTACATTTACTCTCAAGGTGCAATGCTCACAGTCCATGATTCCAGTTGTTTCCTACCGTCAACAACATAATTTTTTTACCACATTACAAACATGATGGTCACAAATGTGTTGTCTCCAGCATTATTATTAAGCTTGCTACCACTACACCATAATATCAGTAAGAGTTCTGTCTTCTTTCCCATACACTGTCACTGAGAGTACCTTGTTCCTAGGGTTCTCAACAAGCACCCCAAGTTTGTAAATTTAAAGCTTTCCTTATATAATGCCCTTCATCTCTCCAGTGATTAACACAGCTGCTTTATGTACCTAGTGCCATTAAAGACGACAACGCAGTGACCTGGCTCATGTATTCCTCTACAAGAGTGGACAGAACAGTCGCAGACTCTAGTGTCTCTGCAAACAACGGAAAAGTTCCCATCTGGAGGGAAGAACTACTGCTTAGATCGAAAATATCTGATTCTCCAATATCTGCCATGCTGCTTTGCATTGTCAGCTGACCGGGGTGTTTGTTTACATTCGCCAGTATGGCTCGAGTACTGTTTTTGCGGGGCCACTTTGGCTTAAGCCAAAGAGCGAAGCCAGGCTTGAGCCTCAGGCCTCACAAAAACGTGCCTCTAGTTTGAGTTGGGGGAGCAATTTTTGTAGGGGTAGTCATGTAGTGGCTTAGGTTTGGCTGACGACCAGTAGCGGATGAATGTCGTGCCATATTGGCCGGTGCAGGCATGTGCACTCGGTCTATGTCAGGCCCTAAGTTAGGCCTAGGTTAGGTTAGGTTAGTTTGGGTTAATTCAATGCAAAATAGTGTGTTTTTGATTAATTTTGATCTTGATTTCGGGGGATAAACCCAAAATCTTACTCAAAATTCCAAAAGGGGGATTTCCCCCCCCCAAATGAAGGTCAAAACTAATTAAAACAAAGTATTTTGCAATGGAAACCATAAAAATAATAATAAAAGTGAAATGCCACTCCCGCTGCCAGCCCCCCCACCCCAATATGATGCCGAAGCCCCACCCCCACCCCCACCCCAGGAGGACACCACAGTGGGCCTGGCGAGTGCGACACCGGCTCAGCGCGAGACGGGCTCAGGTGCGCCCTGACCTTGTGTCCCTCTTCCCTCCAACCTGCCCAACCACGACGTCGCAGGGATGCGAGACTACTTCTCGGGCGGACCAGCCCTCATAAGGATTAGGGGGGGGACTGCTCCAGATATAGTCTCAGGCAGCACCGCGGTAACTGACACTACTTACTGGGGAAGGACGGCCACTGTACGCCCTTCTGCTGTTTCCCCCTGCGCCCTGCGGTAACAGCCACTGTACGTACCGGGGAAGGGACAGCCACTGTACGCCCTTCTGCTGCAGCCACATCTGGAGCCCGCCTCGCTGTGATGGCCACTGTACGCACACTGACAGGCAAGGGCAGGAGGAGTGGGACCACGATGAAGGCCACTGTACGCATCGAGGAGGGAACGGCCACTGTACGTCCCTCATCCCTCCTCCTCCCCCTACGGGAGTAGCACCGCAGTAACGGCCACAGGACGTACCAGGGAGGGAACGGCCACTGTATGTCCCTCAGCTACTTCTCGTCGGGCAGGCAGACCCGTGACGACGGCCACTGTATGCGTCGGGAAGGGAACGCCCACTGTACGTCCCTGATCTGTCTCTTCCTCCTTCGGGAGCAGCACCTCGGTGACGGCCACTGTACGTGCCGGGGAAGGAACAGCCACTGTACGTCCTTCTGCTGCTAGCCCAAGGGCCTGTGGAACCGCGACGACGACCACTGTACGCGTTGGGGAAGAAATGGCCACTGTATGCCCTTCGTCCACAGTCCCAAGGGTTCGGGCAGGAGGAAAAAGTCCCTTGTGCGGCCCACTCTCCACCCTGCGGCCGTGTGGGACGCCCCTCTGTCTCTCCCTCCAGCTGCGGTTCCCCGGAGGTGCTGCCATTCCAGGAGTGGTGGCGAGGCCCTGTTGCTGAAGGCAGGATCCACGCCCTCCAGCCTGCCCCTGGACGACGCCAGGTCCTGACGGATGCCTCGCAGGAGAGGTGCCACAATCAACCCATGATGGCGCCCCAACCTAGAGGCAACCGCAGTCCCAGACCTCCCAGGGCCAGCCCTCGGACCCCAGGGCGGAACTGCCCTGGCCCCACTCACCGTCGGCCCTCCGCCCGGAGTAAGAAGCAGCAGGCCCGACTCCTGACACTGTTTGGTCCCAGCCCCGAGGGCCCCTCACCAGGTCAAGGCCCTGACGGGAAAAGGCCTCCCTGCGCCCCAAGCCAGAAGCGCGCCCGGGCCGTGACGCCCCCAAGGGCTGTCCCTTGTCTCCTGCAGGAGGGCTCACCAGTAGGGCTCCCTCTGACTCCCGGGCGCCACCTCGAATGAGCCCTGACCTCAGCAGCCCAGTGAAGATGCAGTGAGATCCCAGTGTCGTATTAGAGACTCAATAATGACAGTGACTGTGTGTGGTACAGAAACAGTGAGACCGGAACACCACCAGTAAAGTGTCTAAACCCCAATCTACTCAAGAGTGCTGTGTCAGGACCTAAGTTCCCAGGACTAGAGCAATATACAAGTGTGTGGTGATACCCAAGTACTACGCAGAGTCCAAGGGACCAAGTGTATGAACAGTGTCACCACCCCTCTGTGATATTCTCTTGTGCAGTAACTCATGTGTAACCACAGTGTCTATGTAACTTGTTGTACCAATATTAACTAACCTGTCACTATACCCATTCCACATTCAGTGCCCCATTGTATGTATATTGCAAGGAAGTTGGATTAAGGCAATATATGTGTCAAGGTGTCTTGCCGAGTTCTTATGCCCTGTTCCTTTGTAAGTGTTCTATTTCCGGTCTAGAAAGAGGACCCCGCTAAATCGCTGGTGTCTTTAGAACCAGAAGTCGTACTAAAAACACCCAGCTTAACAAAAAGAAAACGTTGGTTACTTCTGAAAATTTACCATATTTTCTCACATTGTTCCCTGCATGGAGCACACAGTTTTTTGTTTAAGCATACAAAATTAGATAGACAACTTACCTTTGCTGTCATTACGCATTTCCCATTGGCTGCTTTTGGCTGCACTAATTAAACCCTTCCTCAAACCATCTGAATGTAGGCTCCAAAGTTTTTATAACCGTTTATCTTCGGCAGCGTATGGGCTCAAGAACATGAGAGAAATCACGAGGTCCAGATCACAGTAACACAGACACTGGGGCCGGATGCTCAAAACTGGTCATATCTCAGTCCCGCCGTCGGTGGTCGCTCCTCTAGTCCCGTCTTAAGCTATTCCCGCCTCATGACTGACCGCCTCCACCAATGTTCAAACGAGAAGCGGTCAGTCATAGGGCGGGTATAAGGGCCATTTTCACAGTCGTCCCTAACCTTTTGGGCCCGAACGTGTGTCGGGCCCGAACCAAAAGCACCTTTGGATTTCACAGTCGCTCCGAATGGCTTTCGGGAGCTTACTAACGTGGGGACGTCTGCCTGTGTTGATGCGGTAGGGTTGGTAGCTCTGGGTGGCGAAAGCACTTTCCATATGTAGAGAATATTTAGAAATTGGAATGTAATGAATGTGATGAATAACATGGCTGGAACATCCACTTCACACAATTCTTACTAATATATTCAGGAGTGAAGATATTCGTAAGAATGCAGCAAAAATAACGAACAGGAAACGTCATCGGATTAAAGAGCTAACTAACGGCAACCTCATCACGCTCCTACTTGAAATCGGAATTAAGCTGAATGCTGATGAATGTTAAATACTGTAAAAAAAAAAAGGCTTAAGTAAAAACAACCATGAAGTAACATGTATAACGTCTAATGAGTGATGGTGTGGTTTATTAACGGATATACAGTAATCCCTCTAATATCCGGACGCCCAATAACCGAACATCCCCACTAACCGAACCTTATCGTCCTGGGATCAAACATTCCCAAAATGGTCCGAAAATCCAAAAAAATTGGAAAAAAAATCGATTTTTTGCCGTCCGTAATTTGAACTTGCCGCGCGCGCCGCGTGAGAGCATTGTTTTGGTTCGTCATTCCTCCGACGTCCGATAGAGCGCCGCTGCATCCTCCCCACTTCCCGCCTGTCTCTCACCGCGACTGGACCTGCGCTCTTCGTAATGGCTGCCCACGTGCTCGCTTTTGTGGTGGTGCCGTACTTGCTGCAAGGCCTCCTGCTGCTCTCTGCCCTACTCTTAGTGTGTGTGATGATGGCCCCGCCTCCTGAGAAAAGGAAGAGAGTGGTGTTGACTCTGGAGAAGAAACGGGAGATATTGGAGAAGGTTGATGCGGGTTGGTCTTCCTCTCGCATTCTCCGCGAGTTCAACCTGGCCCGGTCGACTTTGTTTGATATCAAGCGTTCCCGAGACAAGCTCATGCAGTACACGGCTGACTTCTCGTCGAGAAGCAAACGCAACGTGGAGAGGAAGGTTATGTTTACTCCCAAGTATGCAGAGATCGACCGCTCCACGTTGATTTGGTATCGACAGCAACGTGCAGCTGGTGTGATGGTACGTGGAACGGAGCTGAAGGCTGCTGCTGAGAAGTTTGCAAGGCTTCACGACGCCCTAGACTTCAAGGCATCCGAGGGTTGGCTCTTCGCGTTCAAGTTGCGACATGGCCTTACTAACCGTAAAGCACATGGCGAAGCATTGGACGCTAACGAGGATGGAGTGGACGAGTTTCGGCACAAGGTGAAAGGCTTGATCGACAGGGAGGGCCTCACTCTCGGTCAAGTCTATAACGCTGACGAAACTGGCCTATTCTATCGCTCGGTGCCAACGAACACTCTCGCCGATGAGACGGAGAAGCGTGTACCTGGCCGCAAGCTTTCTAAGGAACGGATATCTGCTTTGTGTTGTGCCAATGCTAACGGCATGCACCGGCTTAAGCCCGTTATTGTTGGCCGTGCAAAGCAGCCTCGGTGCCTTCGTGGGGTGATGGATGTCCTTCCTGTCGTATGGTACCATTCTTTGAAAGCATGGTTCACAGCTGTGATTTTCAAAGACTGGTTTCACCATCACTTCGTCAAGGAGGTCATACATTACCAGACGAAGACACTGGGAATTCCTCGCGACCAGGTAAAGGCTCTCCTTCTCCTCGACAATGCACCTGCCCACCCGTGCGACAAGGACTTGGTTGCTGAGAATGGCCGTATTAGGTGCATGTTTCTGCCACCTAATACGACTGCTCTCATTCAACCAATGGACCAAGGAGTGATCGTGGCAACAAAGCGCCTGTACCGTCGGAAGTTCCTGGACGAGGTGATGGTGGTTCTCGAGGACGAGGACGAGCGCAGGGAAGGACGTGACACTCGAGGCAAGCGGACTTTGGAAAACCTTCGCCGCTACAACATCAAGTCTGCGCTGTACAACTGGGCTAGTGCATGGAAGGAAGTCCCTGTGAAAACTCTTGAAAATGGTTGGTCTCGTCTGCTTCTCGGAACAGATGTGGAGTACGATTTCCTAGGGTTTGACGTGGATGACTTCCATGCACGGCTACGTACGCACGGCGACGATGTTGATGTGGACGATGTTCGTGAGTGGTTGGACGACGACGAGGGCGATCCTGGGTATCAGACGTTGTCTGATATCGAGATCGCGTCTTCGGTTGCTGGTGTCAGTCCCGAACTTGAAGATTCCGACGACGAAGGCGATGATGATGCAGACTCCGCCCAGCAGGACACTACTCCAGCCATCCCCAAGCTGAGCGCACTCCGGGAACATCTAGAGTTCGTCCTAGACTACCTGGAACACCCAGACTGCGACAGGGAGATGAGGCCCTTGGGACTCGTGGAGGAAGTGCGTGCTTTCCGGCAGCGCATCATCAATCGCCAGAATCGTCGGTCCTTGCGTCAGTCAACGATTGACAGTTTTTTCAGGCCCGTGACCCCCGCTGTGCCAAGCCCTGGTTCCACTCCGTTGCCTCCCCAAGACAGGCCCTCATGCTCCGAGCCACAGCCCAGCACATCAGCTACAGTGGAGTCACCGCTCGACGTGAGTTTGCGGCTGTCTTCAGAGTCTTCTGTAGTCGGTACGCCATCACCACTACCCACCGATGCACCCCTTGGACGCCTGCCAGTGATACTCTCGGGCTCTGACAGTGAATAAACAGCAAGAACTTCTCCACTAGACCACACGGGAATTTTGAGTGTTGTGCAGTGAAAAAAACGGTGTGTTGTGTTAAGGTTTTCAAGTTGGGAGAAAAGACTAAGTAGAAAAGAAATTTAACGTAACTAACCTTCTTTGTTTTGGCTTTGGAAACTTAAAAAAACTTGGGAAAAGTTAATGTGCAACACTTAAATTTAATGGAACATTATTTGGACTAAAGTGAACACTGTGAAAAGAACGGACTTCTGTGTGTTAGTGACTAAGTTCAGTGCAAGACTTCAGGAAGAGTGTAGTGCAAGTGCTTCAGGAAATCGTTCTTACTGTCAGAGTCCGAGAGGAGGCGGTTATTCATCGAGGTGGCCAGGGACTTGCTGTAAGTAGCCAAAATGTTTCATGTTGTACTATTTTCCATACTATATTTACCAGAATGTTTCATATTGTATTTTTTCCCATACTATACTTACCAGAAAGTGTCATACTGTACTTCTTTCCATACTAAACTTACCTCATGCATGTGCAGTAGGAATGTGTTTTTCAGAGTTCGGTTAGGTTCGGTTAGGTTAGGTTCGGTTAGAGTCCATAAGTACCAGAATGTTTATTAATGTATGAACATACTTCTAAACCCACATTTTATGTGTCTATTGCATTTATTTCAGTCATTTATGTGCCTTATTGGTGTGATTTGGGTGTTAAATAGGTGCTATGCATGTCCGGAGGGAGTTGTATAGGTGTTTCTCTGTGTTAGGGTCCGTAAGTACAAGTCCATAAGCTGGGGCCCAATATCCGGACAAAACCAATATCCGAACCTACCGATGGCTCTATTGATCCGGATATTGGAGTGATTACTGTACTATTAATATATGAACATTTTCTTTTCTAAACGGGGTGTTAGCTATTTCAACTTTTACATCGGGCATCAGATATTAGAATTGTCACGAAGATATGCATTAGACAACGATTCTCGTATTTCTTTTGGGTCCGTTTGTTGTAGAGCCTCCACCAGTCTGCGAATGGCTAGTGTTCGGATACATAGTAGAAAGTCTCATAAAAATACTATCTATCTATCTATCGATAGCCCGACGCCCTAATCCCGCAAAGGGTGGCCGCAGACAAAACGTCTCCAAGTCACTCTGTCACCCACCATTTGACTCCCCTCCTGCCAACTCACCTCCCCCTCCCTCATATACCTCTCAACTCCATCCCTCCACCTCATCCTCGGTCTACCCCTCCCTCTCCCTCCCTCCACCTCACCTACATACACCCTCTTAGTCAGTCTTTCATTCTCCATCCTCTCCACATGTCCAAACCACCTCAGTGTATTTCTCCTAATCTTTTCAACCACATCCACATCTACCCCACAACGTTCCTTCACTTCTTCATTCGTCAACCTGTCCCTCCACGTCACTCCACATGCTCCTCTCAAGTAACTCATTTCCACTGCTCTCACTCTTGACTTGTTCCCCTCTTGCAAGGTCCACGCCTCGCTTCCATACGTCAGGGTAGGGATCACAATACCATCATGCAGTGACTTCTTAACTTCCATACTCACCTCCCTATTTCTCATCACTGCTTTCAGTGTACCAACAACCTTCCTTCCCTGCTGTACCCTTTCACGTACTTCATCCCCCAAAGTTCCATCCTTACTCATCACACTACCCAAGTACTTGAATGCACTTACATTCTCCATATCCTCACCATCCAACCTCACTGCACACTCTGTGACTTCATTCCTCTCAAACACCATAACTTTACTTTTGTTTACATTAACTTTCAGCTTCCTCCTCCTACACACTGTCCCAAATTCATTCACCAAACCTTGCAACTCCCATTCATCTTCACTCAACAATACTGTATCATCAGCAAACAGCAACACCGGAAGCTTCCAAATCTCACCCTCATTCATTAGGGCCACCCCCACATCCACTGCCCTACCTTGAACCTCCTTTACAACCCCATCCATATATATATTAAACAGCCATGGAGACATTACACAACCCTGTTTCAGTCCCACATTGAGATCAAAGAACTCACTCAGCTCACCATCCACTCGCACCGTAGCCCTAGCTCCCTCATACATACTCTTCACAGCACTCAACAATTTCCCCTCCACTCCATATATTCTTAATACCTTCCACATACCTTGCCTATCTATTCTGTCATAAGCTTTCTCCAAGTCCATGAAGGCAGCATACACTTTCCTTCCCTTCTCTAGATATTTCTCCACTAAACATCTCAGAACAAATATCTGGTCTACACACCCTTTTCCCTTCCTAAATCCCCCTTGTTCTTCTCCAACTAGCTCCTCTGTCATATGCCTAATCCTATCAATGAGTATTCTACCATATATTTTACCAGTCACACTAAGAAGGCAAATACCCCTATGGTTACCACACACTTCTCTCTCCCCTTTTCCTTTGTACAGAGGAACAATTATACCGTAAACTGGGGTGAATTCGGACGATTTTTTCATTTTTTTGTGCCATGTAATCTAGTTTTTAATTCAGTCCAAGATCTTAAGTACTGTATGTTGAGCTGGTCCACTAGGGTATCGAATCATAGCAGTACAAAATTTAAAATGTTTCATATATAATTATAGCAAATATAGTAATGGGTGTCCGAATTTGTACTCAAACTTTGGTGAATTCGGACACACTGTATAAATTCGTACATAAATAGAAAATGAATGCATATGACTACCCTGGGTTCCCAGTTTAGTCTCGGACCTATGTGGGGCCATTTCGGACGCTCTGGGGCTTTTAAAAAAATGTTCTTCCAGTACAAAAATAATGCCACTCCCTGACAAAATTAGCTAATGACTATAATGAGATATGAACACAAGAGCAGTTTTATTTTTTTCCTTGGTTTAAATAAAACATATTAGAACACATGTAGATAAGACAAATCTAGCTACAAACCTTAGTACTGTATATGGAACAATCATTTCTTGACTAATAATTTTGTTTTTGGAAGACTGATGGATTATAAGGTACAGGTGATATTTAACATGATTATTTGGCTTTACCAGTTTTTTGCTTGCCTTTTTCACTACGATAAGGACTTTGATCTCCACCAGTTCTTTTCTTAAATGTTCGAGTCATTGGGTGACCTTGTTTAAACAGGTAGTACCATAAAAGCTCAAGAGTATACCTGTAAATGATACATATGAACCCAATTACACACAGTATCCACATCTGGCAAATTATAAGCAATTGTACATTGTAAAAAGTGTTAATTTTTCATTCATACTCCCCCTGTCCGAATTCACCTCATGTCCGAACTGACTCCAATTTGCATGAAAATTTTAAAAATTTCATTAAATGCCCAGTTAAGAGATTAATTGAGAAGATAACGCCAATTACTTACTTTGCACTTTCACACTACGCATGAAAGTACATCCGGCCACCGAAGATTTTCCTGCATCTATTCATTAACATTTCTGCCAAAGAAAGTTTGCCAATGTTACAAATTTTATTCTTTTTACATATGTTTGCTTTTTAGTATATACCTGGTATGTGTCACGTGATATATTAAGTATCTTTTTACACGAAAGTACAGTAAAGAATTACAAACAATTGGGAGCAAACAGATTTCTAATATGTTTATTCATTAATTATTAAATAATTTAAACAACTTTTTATTGCAGTATTATCCGAATTCGCCCCGAGTCCGAATTCACCCCAGTTTACGGTACCTGATTTCCAGTCCTCTGGAACCCTTCCCTCTTCCCAAGCCAATCTACACAACTGCCATATCCACTCAACAACAATCTCACCCCCATACCTAAGCATTTCACCACACACTCCATCAATTCCTGGGGCCTTTCCCAGCTTAATCTTCTTCATCGCTTCCACTACTTCCGACCTACTGATCTCTTCCTCCCTCCTCTCATCTCTTCTTCTCCCAGCCATTCCCCAACCACTTATACTCACACTGCTCTCACTCTCTACATTCAACAAATCCTCAAAGTGCTCCTTCCATCTCCTCACTTTCTCTCTCTTCTCCACCAACAATCTATTATTCCTATCTTTCACTCCCCTACTATTTCCCCTTTCACACTGCCTTACTTTCTTTACCTCCTTCCAAAACAATTTCTTACTCTCCCTCCATTTCACACTCAGATTCCTCCCAAACTCTTCATCCACTTTCTTCTTACTCTCCTTCACCAGTCTCTTAACCTCCCTTCTCCTGCTCACATATACCTCTCTCTTCTCTCTCTCATCTTCTCCCCTACCTCTACTCGCCAACCATTCACCATATATTTCTTTTCAGTACCGGGTGTGTTTTTTACCCCAGAAATATTACATTGGGTACATAATATTGAAGTATTAATGAAAATATGTTACATGTAATTATTCTTTTACTTTATTACTTTCGGGACCGTCTGCTGGGGAGGCTGCAGGTCCCCCAAGAATGTTCCAGTAATTTGTTCGGGCCATCCCGAATGCCGTCCCCAACAGAGGCCTCAGAGGGCTGGTTGGGGGCGACTGTGAAAACGAAAACGTGCATTCGGAGGCGAGTAGGCTGTTGGGGACGACTGTGAAAACGGCCCTAAGTGTTAGTCCCATCACGCGGCAGAGGGCAGGCAGTTCGCCAGCTGATCTGATAGCAACCAATGAGAATCAATGTAACAAAAAAGGCAGCCAATTAGAATCAAGGAGGTTGTTTCTAAACAAACAACACGTGCATGCTGGTAACAACAAAAATCACTGCCACAGGTACTCGCCACATGCCTCTCTGTCTGCTAATACTAGCCTACTGCACAATGGAAGGTGAACTTAAAGCCAAGAGACCTCGGCGCCCAAACCCTCACTGATGCAAAGCTGCCTGCTATGGCAACAAGTGTTGCAGAGAAGCAAGACATTATATTGGGAAAATTTTCATTTGACAGTGCCGCAACAGAAGTCAGGATGAAGGCGGCAGCTTGGCGGTATGTTACTGATCCTGTCAATACTGTCAGTAGAATTCAATGTGATGTTTCGGACGTAAAAACAAAATTCAAGCATTCAGTTTAGTCAATAAACTGGAAATTTTTTCCTTAAGACCTGTTTTGCATTGTTTTTCTTTTCTAATTTATAATCTTTGACATTTTATATTTTTTAATAACCATTAGGCCTATCTAACAATGTTTTAGTCCCAATCTAACCTAATCTACCTAAATTAACTAACCTAACCTAAACCCCAAACCTGCATGGAGGTTGTCAAGCCAAGACCTCATAATTACGGCGATAATTAAGTTGTTTTTAGGTCAGTGGGGTGCAGTTAAGTAATGTTAGGTTAGGCTTCTGATTAGACTAGGGTAGGTTAGGTTAGGTTTTAAGCTACATGCAAAGTGGTGGTGGGTTTTTGTTAATATCTCAAAGGCTATTATTTTGCCATGGATGAATTAGGATAATTTGACGCAAACATCAAGATGTACCTATTGAGCTATATCAAATTCATTACCAGAAGGCAGGTGCACTTGTACACATTTACCCTATCCTTACCTAAAGACCCTAACCCATCACTTCATAGCCCATACTGGTCATAATAAAATTGAGAGTTTTAATGAAAGGTCCCTAAAGGAAAAAAAGAAAATAAATTAACTGTTTAGGACACCTCTGGAATTCAATATGCATACTCTAGAGAATGGAGGTTAAAATGTGAAATTCCAGAAGTGTCCTAAACTGTAATATACCAGAAAAAATACCAATTCTGCCCACATCTAACTTAGAACGAGGGTTTGTAGAAGCAAAACAGCTCACATGCCATACCTAATGAAAATATATGAGTAGCCTACATTTTACAGCAAATATGTGGCATCATAGGGAGGCTTTCACAGTCTCATGAGATAAAATTATGCTGCACATCTACAATTCATAAGAGGCCTCAATAGCTTGTCACTTAAAACTCGATAACCAAGCTCAAATCATGCATGGGAGAGTTCCCTGTGATCCTTGCCATAATAAAATACCGCTATATGCTTGTATGTACTACAAACACTTGCCTTAACTAATGTTTTGAGGGGCAGATAATGCTGATGAGAGGCTCAAAGCTTCTTTACGACCGTGCTGAATGGGCTTTAGGACTGCTCGGAACCAGTCGTAAATATTGATGGATTTGCGACCAGACATAGTCCCGCTGACGTCACAACATGGCGCCCAAACTGTTTTGAACATCACAGACGGCAGCCATTGTGAACATTAGTCCCGCGCTGGCGAGCAACGACCGGGACTAAAGTTTTGAGCATCCGCACCCTGAGTGACTGAACAATTTTCTGTTTACCAGATTATTATTATTATTATTATTTTTTTGCTGCGTACGATTTTATCTCAGCACACCATCCTTGTACATCTATGCAGCTTCGGGACTTAATTTTCGATGTCTTAGTAACTTCTGACAAAAAAAAAAAAAAAAATCGAATTTTAGCTGGATGTTATACGGGCATCTTTGTTAAGTTTGTTTACTCTTTGCACAGATGGCCGAAAAGGAACATCCTGGAAGTTGATGACGCCAGTAGTTGCTTAACAGTTACGGTTAATTCAAGTGAAGTTTGAAACGCAACACAGTTATTAATAAGCGACACAGTTATTAATAAGCGACACTACCCGAAATGAGGAATGTCTGTAATTGTTATAAGTAACCTAACTTCTAAGGTGGTTTAAGATGCTCTTCATGCCATCAGGGAATGTATGTAGGGTAGTATGAAATACTGAAGTGAGAATGCAATTAAACCTCATAGGTTTTGAATGAACACACACATACACGATGGATACTGAAGAATACATTTCAGGGGATATGCTAGAGTGACCTGGGATTGAATAAGTAAATACATGCAGTTGTGTTACGATAACATCTAGGTTATGGAGTTACCCGATGACTTACTAAAATTTTTGACATGGGGGAAAAAAAAAATGCAATTTCACCTTTAAAAAGTCTTCATTTAGATTTTTCTTTTTTTCAGCTTTACCACAACACAGTTGGCTCTTCTGTCTAATCACTGATCCACCTGGTGAATAAATCTACTACACCTTTGCATCCATAAAGATCTAGAGCAGCTTAAAACGTCGGGCATTTATCTGAATTCCTGACATACTTTACCGACTTCTTACAACTGATTTTCTGTTTACTTTGTATTTCTTTTTCTAATGGACTACTACATAGTTTTATCTCATTAACCAGGACCTAAATTCATAAACTTATCTTCCTTTTGGAATTATTGCTAAACTTTTGTTGTTGCATACACTGTACAGTACTGTATACATCCAAGGCCTCTACAGTCTTCCCTACTACACATTCTGCTCTTCTACCTGTACCTCTGTTGCCAGCTTACAATCTTCATGGTTTTTAGTGGTTGTAAATGGCTTTTTTCTGTTAAAACTATGAATGTATGTTGATGATCCTCAAAGTTCTTTCCTCTTATCAACACCGTTCATCTTGCTGATCATTTATTTGTACTGTACATCTACGTCTGTCCACCCTTGCATGTGGTACCAGCCATTAGTTTTTCACACATTTCTTGCATTATTTTTCACACCAAGTACTAGAACACTCATATATAGAGGCTAATGCATGCCAGGCTTTTGATTTGACCGACAGACCTATTAAAAAAAAAAAAATCAGTTCCTCTTATTCTTACCATAATCTTCCTCATAACTGCCCTCTTACTTTTCATGTGACAGAACTCAGTCTTCCTCTTTCAGTATCCATGGTGACTTTCTTGTAATCCATTTTGCAAAGATAACACTGGGCCTACTTTTCTAATGAAACCAGCTGAACTGATTCCCATGATTATTAACTACATGTAGTTGCCTCCTTTTATTCTTAATTCAAAAAGGAAAGAATCAAGGCTAAAAAACTGTACCAGTCTGTATGAGGTCCACTTTACAACTAAAGGGATAGCGAGTCAAAATTAACCCTACCCCATGCAAGTCACTTATTACAGTACTTCATTAATAACTCCTGTGAAGTGAGCATGGAAGTAAAAACGTAGCCGCATGATAGTACCGTACTATACTGTATTGCGATACCAGCTCTAACGTATGGAAGTGAAGCTCAGACCTTGTTGGAAGGACACAAGTCAAGAGTGAGAGCAGTGAAAATGAATTATTTGAAAGGAGCATGTGGAGTTACATGGAGAGACAGACACATGAGGAAGTGCAGGGGCATTATGGTGTGGATATGGATGTGATAGAAAGCGTTAGGAGAAATACACTGAGGTGGTTTGGCCATGTGGAGAGAATGAACAGCGAAAAACTAATGAGGAGAGAGTATGTGAATGAGGTGGAGGCCAAGGATGAGATGGAAGAATGGAGTGGAAAGGTATATAAGAGAGCGGTGTGTGAGTCGGGGGGAAGGGCAGTGAAATGCCGGGGGACAGGGCGACATGGAGGCGCTTTGATTGTGGCCACCCCCCGTAGAGTTAAGGTGTTTGGCAATAGACAGATTAACTCCTGTGTGGAGGACAGCTCTCAGTTCTCATATGAGGGGGCATTCATCACACATGCCATTTCAAAACAGTACGGTAGTCAAAAGCTTTCATTAGCTGACTTCCTCTTTTCTCAATTGTGTTGCTTCATTCTTTACTCTTGGTACCGGTATTACATTTGAAACGAGTCTTTTAAATTCCTTATATGCATTCATCTCCTTGTACAGGCATGAAGCAACCAGTTATTAGGAATGCTACAGGCAATACAGTATGAAAAGCAGATATTGTGGAATATGGAAAGTTGGCCCATGTCTGTTCTTTCCAATAATCCTGGTGTTTTTCTATCCTTTTCCTACAAACTATTATGCTGGGAGTTTGGTGAGCAGGGGAAAGCCTTCCTCCTCTCCTCACACTTTGAGTTTTTACGGTAATTAGTTTTATCCCAGCAGATAGCCTCATTATTGACAAGCATCTCGTTCTCTGAACTTTCTTTGCACTCTCATTCCCCTTCTTCCCGACACCCTGACGCAAGAGTTCCTGTAATTGGTTTCCAGGTCTTCATGTTTGCGAGTATACCTCTATAAATATAACTAATCATCTCTGAATGTTCCTGTTTGTCTTTCCCCCTGCCTACAACCTCCCATCTTTTGCATATAGTATATACAGCACTGGCATTCCCCCAAAATGTCTTCTTTGATAGGGACAACTTTTGCATCTCAATGAAAAACATAGAACAAAAATGCATCTACCAGTTACCAGACATATAGTTCTAGAGTTTATCTAGGGTGGCCATGGCAAAACTGCCCCAGTCTGTATCACCATTCCAAGCTGCACTCCTTGAAATACTCCCACCCATGTTTCCAGTCTCATGATCTCTTGCCTCATTCTCTTATCAACATTATTTTCCTAGTTTATCTTCACACATGCTCTCAAAATTACTATAACTAAACTGAAGTAACTAGTTCCTCTAAATACCTGGGCACTGAAGAGTTGAAGGACAGAGCTGGAAAGTATTGATGTCGAGATGAGAAAGGGTAGATTGAGATGGTCTGGGCATGTTGAGAGGTGAAGGATGACAATTGGGTGCAGAATGTGAGAAGTGTGAACACTGGGAGTAGGGTTGTGAGTGGCAGACCAAAAAAGACCTGGAGCAAAGTCATACATTGACCTCTGGAATGAGGGGCTGGACAAGGAGGCGGCGAGATTGCGCAACATGAAGAGCTGCCATTAGGTGACCAAAGCCAATATATGCAAGCGTGTTGGAACCTTTATATTAATAAACGATACAATACAAAATCCTTGGGCTGTGAACTGCAGGTATGTTAATGAAAGCTGTAACTGGAGACTTCTAAACAGAATGACAATGATGCGAAGACATACTGAGGAATGATGGTTTAATGTTGATAAGAAATAACATTCATGACTGCCTCCAGATATGTTATACATGTTCAAGGACCTGCATTATTGTCAGGTAATAGCTACCTATCCTACATAGACAGATGGAAAGCCAGAGATGACCAAAACTGTTATGATCACTGACACTTTTTCAAGGATTTCACACCATCAATGAAACAAAGTACAGTATACAGTTATGCATTTATATTCATAAATGAACATCTAAAAGTAATAATATATTTTTGCATTAAAAAAAAAATTGCATGCTGTAAACTTAGCATGACCATATACATAAACAGTTTCAATGTATATGCACTCCTAGCCAATATGTACGTGTAATTATACAAAATACATATGGAGACTGCTACCAGATGTTCAATTGATTGGTATAAAGTACTGCATCATACAATATATCCTTGTCCCACAAGTCAAATATAGGTGTTGCATCTTTAATTTTCAGAATTATATATATATATATATATATATATATATATATATATATATATATATATCCACCATCCAATCCTATGTTGTTCCATGAGGAGTGTAGAAACCCAAGGCTGGGCAAGTTGGTCTTGACATTTAAGATGACAGTGGCGAGCCTTACTCATTCCTGAGTGGCATAATGTTAGCAATAAACCCCAACCACCCTTTGGATATAAACCTACATAGGCTCAATCCGATTGGAGTGCCTTAATTACCCACTAAACAACCAGGCACCATAATTTGGTTATGTGGTTACCACCCAGGGTACTGAATGGTTTCCTGATGTACAGGAAACCATTTGACTCAGTGTAGAGTCAAACACAGGCAGAAGGAAGAGGAAAGCATGAAGGAAAGAAAGACAGAAGAGGAGGTGTAAAGTCACCTGTAGGCAGAAGGAAGAGGAATGAATGAAGGAAAGAAAGACAAGAAGAAGAAAGGAAGACAGGAAAGGGTAGACACCCCAAGCAGCACTACATCGAGTGAGTGGATGGTGAGTGCCCCCTCCTACCACAAATTATATATATATATATATATATATATATATATTTTTACACTGACAGATAGATAGATATAGATATACTGTATATAATGTATGTAAGCCTGGTTAACCCCAGAAATCCTCTAGTATCTTGGACTGGACAAATCTGCCATTTGGTTCACCCAAATTTCTGGTTAAGATCTGCTAAGTGTAATTAAATTCTGCTATGACTGAGGGTTCAGGCTTTAAGATTCACAAGACATCCAATACAGTACTGGAGGGGAAAAAAAAAAAAAAAAAAAATCCCATATAACCCCTTTCGAAGTCCAAGAACTGAATCTGAGCCCATCAAGTACAGTACAGTATACTCAAAATAAATTTCACTCATGAAATTAATGTCATCTGGAAAAAAATAAAATAAAAATAAAAATAACCACCTGAATGCACAGCAGTACCTAAGTGCGTCACTCAGCCAAAATGTCCAGTCCTGTAACTTTGGGTCTCTGGTTGTCCATACTTCACCATTCTCTGTACTAACAGGATTCACATTCTCTTTATAAAACTATAAAAATTCAAGTGTCACCCTTTATTTAGTAGCAAGAATATGATTATTCTAGACCCTGCACAAAACATGAATGAAAGTGACAAAATATGATTTTAAAAAAAATATGTATATATGCTGTATATGTCAGTGGGATATAATTACAGTACACAGATAAACTGAGAACATGAATTCACATTTTAGTGCATAACCCAGCTACCAGAACAAAGAAAGATGCTAAAATGGTGAAGTCAAGTGTTCACTGATATATAATTCTGTACCTAATCTTAAACAGACACCAAATGCAACAAATTCTAGGTAAAACAATGATAAAACTACAGGGACATAACTTGCAGTGCCAAACAACAATGAGGGAATTCGAAACTACTGGGGGGGAGGGGGGGAGGAAAGGGGGAAGTTGCATACAAAACTCTGTAGGAGAACAATTATTAGGCAACTGGAACAAGTTAATATTAGCAATAAATATCTACCCCACTAAAAGCCATTATAATATATAAAATATTATGAAGCTTCTACAGCAGTGTCTGGTGTTTCTGATGACTGATTTGCAGGTTCTGAGGTCTCTCTTTCTGTACTCCCTTTGTTCTGGCTGTCTGATGAAGCATTTTCCATACAGCTTGTCTGTGGTTCAATAGTTGCAACTGGGGTGACTGTTTTAATCTGAACCTGGGGACTTTCTGTTGCTGTAGGCTCAGAAGGCTTTGGGGTAACACTGTCTGGTATAACACTGGGCGCTGTCTGTGTCATGGAAGTTGTGTCAGGTTTCGGCTGATTATCCTCATTATTTTCCTTGGCTGCTGCAGCCTCTTGTTTTTCTGCCCTCTCTTCTTCCCTAGCTCGCTCTGCTTCCATCAGTCTAACTTGCTCTAGTGCCTTCTCCTGTTCCACTTGTCTCTCATGTTCTGCAATACTATCATAATCAACAGCTGGGCCCGGTTCCACACTCCTTTCCTGCTCCACCAACACATCCGAGTCCCCTGCTGATTCGTACTCTGCTGGTCCTTCACTCTCCCCTTCCCTCTCGTGTTCTGCCATCCTCTCTGTTTCTGCTCCCTTCTGTCCACCCTGCTTCTTCCTTTCCCTCTCAGGTGGTGGGACAATTGGTATGGCTGCCTTGGGTCGCTTCTGCAGAGGTGGATTGCTTCGGGGTAGCTGCTGCTGCGTCTCTGTGTTATAGTACGTTACGCCATTGCTGTAGATTTCACCCGGCTGTGACTGTAACAGATAATATTCCTTAGGTGTCACTGGCCAGAAGTTGCTGACATCTAATCATACCTATTTACACTATTGCTACACAAGTTTTCAGTCAGCTCTGACTGCAAGAGATAATATTCTTCAGCTGATCAAAGAAGACCTGAGACAAAGTCATAGAGTGTGACCTCAGGGATAAGGGACTGAAGAGAGGTTGCTAGAAATTAAGCAACGTGGACAGCTGCCATTAGGTGACCAAGGCTGAAGCATGGAAGCATGTTGGAGCCTTTATAAATGAAGAAAAGTAGGTAATTACTGACCACAATGTTTTTGGCAATCAAGTGTACCTATATAAACTACTGCCACATCATCAGTGCAGTGTAACCATACATATTCAAAAATCAAACTATCAAGGTATCATTTCTTTTCTCAAACAATTAACAGTGGTCTGGTTATATTACATCTCATCAATATGACTCCTTAATTTTACTGTAATTAATGATGCCATCCCTCATCATCCCAAAACAAAGATTTCAATTATACTAATTTTCCTCTAATTTGGTCTAAACCTGTCATCTCTCCATCTTGAATGCTGAACTATGGCAAGAGATTAATACAGAAATATGGTGTGAGTCATTAAGAAGAGCTAATGAAAGGATGTTGAGCTACAACAATGTCTTGTTCTGCCACTGAGCTACAAGAAATAAGTGCAAAAGGATAAAAATCTGATTCATGTTAGTGTACTTATAAAAGACCTACAGTATCATTCATCATCATCACTGATACCTCTTTTCCTACCTTTCACTGTTTTTATCGTCACTATAGAAATGCCAACAGTAAACTCAACCTTTCTGCCCTCCACATCAACATTAATCACATTAAACTTTAAATACTTGTACTACCACTCTCAAAATCATCAGTAACTGTATATAACTTGACAAAATTAATCTTGACTTAACCCACAACACTTCCTAAGAATGATCACTGTCTCCAACTGAACAAGTATCAAAACTCAGGTGATCTGAACGTAATATCTATTCACCAACACTACCATCCTAACCCTACTTATGTTCAAATAAACCAGGATTACAGTATTACAAAACTAACAAAAAATGAAATAAAATAATGGAAACATTTTTAAAATCTATCCAAGCTTTCAATTTTTACTACAAATCAAAAGGAGATTTAAAGCAAGGCATCTTTAACTTTTCATGTCTGTGATGTATTTTGTGCTTTATTATTACTACTAACAGATGACCCCATCCAGAGCCAAGATATACAGTACAAACAAATGTAAGATCAATTCCTTGTCATACATGTGATGTATTTTTCCAGGAGAGACAAGGAAAGTTTAGGATATTCCCATGCCTGTTGTTCTGCATAAAGAAAATTTAGTTATAAGTGGAAAAATCATCATCATCATCATTATCCGGACCTCCTTTCCCACCCAAGAGCAGGGTGAGGAAGTGGAAAAATTACAGTGAATTATTTCTTTGGTCATGTGGAGAGGATGGAGGGTGAGAGACTGATGAGGAGAGTGTATGTGAGTGAGGTGGAGGAGGGGGAGAGGGAGGGGGAGGCCGAGGATGAGATGGAAGGATGGAGTGGAGAGGTATATGAGAGAGGGGGTGTGTGAGTAGGGAGCAGGGCAGTGAAATGGCGAGGGACAGGGTGACGTGAAGGCGATTTGTTTGTGGCCACCCCGTACAGGATTAAGGCGTCTGGCAATAGATAGATAGATAAATTATTTCTTTCTACAGGAGACACGCGAAAAGGTGATGGCAGTAACTCCCCATATCTCTTGTTCCTCCTGCAATTCAAAATCTGAACTGCAACAGGGAAGTAATCATAACTGTGTTTGTGCATCTCAACTCAAGTTATACAAAACTTTTCTGAGGAGGTGGGGGAGGGTAAAAAGATTTCAACAACCTTTTCTCTACAAGAAATCTACCTCACAATGAATAAAGCTCTGGAAGTAGCAACAATTATATGACATAACACATCATATCGAAGGGGTCCATCTAATCTGGGATATGAATCGGCAAAGCAGTACTGTACCCTCTCCCTTGCTGTAGGAGCCATGAGGTTCCTTGGGGAGCTGCCACATTTCAACATCAAATTGAATTTAAAAAATAATAAAAATAAAAAATAAAATAATGAGTTATTATCATAACTTAGTGGTAGGTGGGGGCGCTCATCATCCACTCACTCTATGTTGTGCTGCTCTCGGGTGTCTGTCCTTTCCTCTCTTCCTCTTTGGTCTTCTTTCCTTCATCCTTATCTCTTGCTGCTGTCAATGGGTGACTCTACGCTGAGTGACAAGCCAAGTGGTTTCCTGTACACCAGGAAACCATTTACTATACTGGGCAGTAACTATATAACCAAATTACGGCGCCTGGTGGTTTTGTGGGTAATTAACCCCTTACCCACGGGGATGGCTGGACTGCGCCATACCCCTCCCGCAGGGATAGCAGAAAATCCAGACAATACACAATAAATTAGCTACTTCCAGGTCAATGGTAGTATCACTTAGCCTTTTGTTTGTTTTTTTTTGTTTTAATATATATTTTTTAGTATGAGAATAGGTCATAAGGGACATTTCAATGGGTAAATAACAGGGAAAATTAGCAACCATGTGCACGTGGGGTGTTGCCAGGTGATAAATTAGCTACTTCATGGTCAATGGCGGTATCAATTAGCCTTTTCCTTTTTTTTTTATATATTTTTTAGTATGAGAATAGGGCATAGGGCACATTTCATTGGAAAAAGAGAATGGAAAAAACTGGTCAGGAGTTGTGTTGTGTGGCCAGGCTGTAGCTAGGCGGGGAAGGGGGTAAGGGAGAGGAGGTGGGGAGGCAAGGCAAACACAGAAAAATGGCTAAACTGGTAACACTGGATGTGAGTACTAGCGGTATGAGCAGCACTGCCTATAGCTACACACTGGCAGTACTGATAGATGATACAACACTGCACTTGAAAGCCCAGGCGATTTTTAAAAATCCCTGGATCACGGAAGTGACGCACCGCGGTATGGTACTTATGTAACGAGCGTAACGGTAGTGACAGCCCACGGGTAATTGGTTAAAGTGTTCCAATCAGCTTCAGCCTGTGCAAGTTTATATCCAACAGGTGGTTGGGGTTTATTGCTCACATAATGCCACTCAGGGATGAGTGAGGCTGGTCACTCTCATCTTAAATGTCAGGACTAACTTGCTTAGCCCCAGGGCCCAGATTCTACAAACCGTCATAGCTAAGTCCGTCGTACATATCTAAACAAAATGGCGCATTTTAGACATAACTCCGTCAGAAACTCGTATGGTCGACCATAAACTCCTATGGACAACCATAATAAGACGCGCGATGGTATGTTCGGGTTCACCCTGTCTTAACGCCGCCTATGACCGTCAGAAGTGTGTCAACATGGCCGCACCACAGCAAGCAGATCCCCAGCCGAGGAATATTTTCTGAAGAAGGGACGTGCTTAACGAGCTCAGTGATGCTGAGCTTATCAAGAGATACCGGCTAGACAGGGACGGTATTTTGTATGTCACCAATCTTGTGAGAGACGCCTTATCGAATGACACCAAGAGGAGAAACCCACTCACCCCGGAGCTTAAGGTCATCATAACACTACGTTATCTTGCTACCGGAAAAATGCAAATGTGCAGAGTTTGGGCTTTACAGTACTTGTAGGGCTAGCCCCAGCAGGTTAGGTTAATTATGGACGTCTAAAAAATATTAAATAATAAATAATTAAATATAATAAAATAATAATAATGGGATAGGTAAAGTTTAGACTGGTCGAAAAAATAATACTTTAGGTTAAGGTTAGTGTAAAAAAATATGAAAATATTAAATAAACCAGAAACAAATTATAGAAATATATAACTCAACCTAACCCAGATGAACTGGTTATTGTCCCATTGCTGTCCATAGCAATGAACATTTTCTTTAACTTTCTTTGGACTTAAGAAAATATTTGTAATGTAGGTTAAGTATATTATAATAAATAATGACATGAATAAAAAAAAAATATATATATATATATATAATAAAATTTAACCTAACCAAGTTTAGCCTAGCCAACAAAAAAATACTAATATGAAATTAGATGAAATTAATAAGGTAGGTTAAGTTTACACTAGTCAGACAGTGTTTTTGGTTACACACTTTTCAACGGGAATACGTTTCAGCGCATTTTCTCACAAACGAATTCCTATTTTACTATGTCTAACTTCCCCAAAAGTCGTAATATGAAGTTAAAACAATTTAAATCCAAGAAAATAATGCCAAGAACCTATTTTATTCCATAAATTTAAAGTTGACAAATTGTGAGCGGTGCGTTCTAGCAGCTGACGGTGTTGTTGGATTAGTGAGGTATGGCCGACGACTTCCGACGGCCATAAGACTGACTGTCATAAATTTGCTTAGCTATGACGGTTAGCTAGGGTCGACCATGAGCACTATGCAGAATACAGGCCCAGGCTCCTACGCTCCTCATGGGGCAATACAGGATTAGATGATGATGATCATCATCATCATCATAACTATCCCAACTGTATTTTCCACTAAGTGGGGTGAATGAAAGGTAGGAATATGATAAATAATCAGCATGATGAATTGTAAACAAAAGCAACCTGGCAAAGTACTACCTACACAGCTAAACATACTTCTAAACTTAATAACTGACAGCCGCAAACTGAAAGGATGCCGGTGCTTAAGCTGGAATACAAGGGATGATGTCAGAGGAGTCACAGTTAAGTAAGGCAGTATCTGGTGTTTGCTAGTGTAAAATCTAGATGTTTGTAAGCTGGTGTTTAGGCTAAAGAATCATCTGTTTGACAAGTGTGACCTATTTGTGGACACATTAGATCAATAAGACTGCCAGACATAATAAAATGTACTACAAAACTACGAAATGTTCTGTGTCATGTTGTGCTGTGCAGAGGTGCTACAGCACAAGTATACTGATGAAAGTGCATCGAAAGAAGATGCACTATGGTAAAGATGTACAGAGGCAGCATTGTTCAAGTGCTGCGCTGTTTCGTTTTCATTCGTTTTTTATTTTATAAAGGCTTCAGCATGTTTGAATGCACTGGCCTTGATCACCTAATGGTGGTTCTCCATGCTACTTGATCTCTGGCAGCCTCCCAATTCAGTCCCTTATCCCTGAGGTCACACTCTATGATCTCATCCCAAGTCCTTTTTTTGGTCTGCCTCTCGCAACCCTACCCCCAACGTTCACACTTCTCACCCTCCACACCTAACTGTCATCCCCCATCCTCTCCGCATGCCCAAACCGTCTCAATCTACCCCTCCTCATCATATCACCAAAACACTTCAGTCTCATCCTGCCTCTCGACTCATCAAACGTAAACCTAGCCCCCTAGGTCTTACATACAAGGACATACAGCATATCCACCTAATCGTTGTCACTGCTGTCAGCTGAAGCCTACAAATATCCTCTTCCTTTACTGCCCAAGTCTCACAACCATATGGCATTACACTTCTAACACATGCCACATAAAAGGATCCCTTAGCACGAAGGGAAAGTCCTCTCAATATCAGGAGAGGCAACAGCTCTTTGAACGTCCTCCAACCACTCCTCACTCTAGCCACAGGGCTAACTCCAGTCCCACCTCTAGCACATACCATGTCTCCCAAGTAACAAGACTCTTCCACACACTCAAAAGACTTCAACAGCAAGATCAATCATTTCACACATGACAATTTCGACAAACTCTCCCCAACACACCACACGCATAAAATCAACGTTTATCTCGGTCTACCTCTAATACCGCTACATCTCTTATGCACCTACTGATCACAAATACTACACACTATAGAATTACTTCCCATGCCCTTGTGGCAAATCACACATGGCCATTCTCCTCTTCTCTGACAGTAAAACCACCAGCCCTAGGTACCATCACTTTTGTTTTATCTGCATTTACTCTCAAGCCCTTTGGCCCCATACCATCTCTCCACTTCCTAAATCTTTCCTCTGCCTCCCCTTCATTCTCTGCGATCAGCACCAAGTTATCTGCACACAAAATCTCCCTTAGGAGTCCATTTCTGAAGTCACGTGAGAGGGCTTCAAGCATCATGATAAACATTAACGGGTTTAAGACTGACCCCTGATGCATGCTAACATTCCCTGAAAACTCATCAATCAAATCTCTATTCACTCTCACCTGGGTGCAAGCCCCCACATACATTGCCATGACCATTCCAACCAGCCACTCGTCAATCCCAAGCTTTCTCATTGCTCATTTCACCACTCCCCAAGAGACTCTGTCAAAGGCCTTCTGCAAATCAACAAAAACAGAGTACAGAGCCCTTTTCTTTTTCCTATATATTTTTTCTGAAGCTGACAGACCATGAATATGGCATCAGTAGTCCCTCTGTCTGGCAGAAGCCCAAACTGCATCTCAATATTCACTCTTTCCCTAATCATTACTTCAAGAACTCTCTCCAGTACCTTCATTATCTGGTCCAAAATTTTAATGTCTCTATAATTCCCTTTTTCCAGGGCATCACCCTTCCCCATGTAAACATTTACAATCACACTCTTCAGTCACTCATCTGCACAACACACTCATGTATAATCATATTCATCAAATCAGTACCTAAACCCACTCCTCTATCTCCTGAGGCCTTCAGCATTTCATCAGTCGACCCAGACACACCTGCTGTCTTCCCAACTGCATCCTGCCTACCACCATGCTAACAACAGCAGCGTAAATCAAAGGCCAAGGGACAAACACTGGATCCACTGACTCCGGTACAATGGCAGTGTCATCAGGATTATGGTGATTTACAGTGTTTTGACAAAAGCAGCACTGAGAGCAATGTGTGTTATACTATGCAATGCAATGCTGTGCTTTGTCATGTGATGTACAAAGGCAGCACAGTCTGAGTGTTGCAGTGAGATGTTTAGGTGCTGTGTCAAGGTATGTTGAGTTGAAGACGCAGCACAGTGAGTGTGTTGTTGTGCTGTGACTTACCACAGTGCCAGGGGTGTAGCCCTGGAAAGGCGGGAACTGGGGTGGGTGAGGGGCAGGTCCAGTGAGGGGCGGCCCCGGGTGAGCTCCAAAGTTAATCATGTTCTCAGGGGGTAAGAAAGGCGGGCCGGTGACAGGGGGACCAGGAACAGCCGGGGCACCCACCGGAGGTGCACCAAGAGGTGGGGGTGCTCCAACTGGCGGCACTGGTGGGGCAACAGGTGGGCCAAAGATATGTGGGGCCTGTGTGACGGGCGGGAACATCCGGGGTGTGGGAGGGCGTCCCAGGTAAGGCTCTGGAGGATATGTGGGAGGGGAGGTGGTGAATGCTGGGGCCACAAATGAAGGAGGCAGCTGTGCAGGTGGGGCGCTGACCGCATGCGGGGCAGACGTGACGATACCCGGCTCGCTCACGCTGCCCTGGTACCCTGTAAATATAGCTAGGTAAGTAACCTCAGGCATCCTAATCGCAGATTCATAAGCCTCTTATGAACCCTCCTAAAAAAAAAATGCACTATCATTCTAACTCTAATTCCCACTATCACATGGTGAAGTCTACAGGAAGGCTCCTTAATTTCCTGATGTTACTGCTGCTGTTGTGGGCCCAGGCGGTGGCTTGATCGGTAGTGAGGTGGTCTACAGTCCTACTTGACCCAGGTTCAAATCCCAGCTGGGGCAGGGAACAGTTTAAGGATTTGAATTTCAAAAAAAGCAGACTTTACTGATCTACCATAAGACCTGCCGACATGTCGCAGAAATATCCCCGCTAATAACAATACACCAGTCCTGAATGAGACAGCCCTAGCATGTATTCAATGTGGACGGTGGGTGTTAGCGCCGAAGTGGTGACATATGGAGGTGTAGGAGGACTACTGGGCCTTGGGATAGGCAACTGCCCCTGAAAAATAGGCCCTGAAGCCTAAAAAAAAAAAAAAAAGTGCCCACTGGACTGCAGGTTGAAGATATTCTTCTGCAGTCCACCTTCCTGTTTTGGGGGACAGGAATGGAGCTGAGGAAACATAAAATGGAATTGCTGACATAAGTCAAAGACCAAGTTTCAGGGTTCCAGGTACATTCGCTTTCCCTCTCGTGCCAAAGGTGTTTGCATTCTAAGTGGTGGGTGTTGTGACACATTCCTGCACCAATGACTATTTTTGGTTTCTCCTTACAGTTGCTCTTCATAAGACATTAGGAATATGAGGGTACCAATACTATTATTCTCAGCTCCATACATACTTACAGACTAAAAAACATACACTCATCAATCCTTCATTCAATCCTGTTTTTCTCTTACCAGGAATGTAAGGGCTTAGGGCTTTGCAAGTCAATACAGAGAAAAACTAATTATTCAAAGACAATACACCATCTACTGATTCCAAGTTACCTTTCATTAGGCTTTCCTGTCCATATTTCCAAAATGGGTTTGTTTTGCTTTTCCTTATTCCTATGTTCTATCAACTGTTCACTGCACTTTTTTATTTTTTACACACTTCCTCATCCAAGTAACTATTTTATACTTCTTGGCACCTGTCTATCTACAGTTTAAAGCAATACCTCAGTACCTCAATCAGCATGGCAATGACAATATGACTTTCACACCCCATACAAGAATCTCTTCCAACATTGGCTGGATCACACTCTCTCCCTCATATATGGCATAATGTACTTCTTGCTGGTTATATCTCACAATTTGCAGTTTGCCTATCACAATACATTTCTTGCGTACCACTCTCCATAAATACCAAACAAGATGAAGTAGCTATAGTTTTTTCACTTTAACTTGTCCCAGATTTTTGTCCCTTTGTAGCTTCTTATTTCATGTTCAGTTCTGCAAGGTATTGCTACAGCTCTACATCCTTTCCATTGCACTTACTCATGGCTAGCATCATATTCTATGATTAATCTAATGGTACATATCAGCACTGAAGATGGAGATTTGTAACAGAGTAAAAATGGCATACCAACCTTTCTCCTGCATACAGCATCATCATCATAATTTTTGGTTACAAGTCCATCTTCCATGTGTCCTGGATCAGGTATGTTCATCTAACAGTACTCCATCTTGCTCTGTTCTGTGCCAAATCTCTAGTCATTGCTCTAGAATCCAAGGTCAGTTTATACCATCTCAACTCATGCGATTAACCATTCTTCGCCACTGTCCACCTCCTTAACTATAACCAAAACCTCTGTCACCCATACTGTAGCAGCCATTGCTCAGTGGGTTTGAGCTCTGACCGAAGGGTCACAGGTTCAAGTCCACCCAATGGTCACTGGCAGACATCAGGAAAGGCATCCGGTCATAAAGTGCTACACACTCCAAACCAGTCTTCTACCCAGGGGGTAATACCTTAGCCCTTATCAAAGAAAGGGGGACACAGAAAAAAAAAAAAAAAGCCTATACAGTGTACATGATACCACCTCTCCAGTTCATGAATTTTTCTATAGCCCCCTCCCCTGCTTCAATATAATCCCAATGAAATGCACAATACATTTGTTCACCCAACATTCATGCACTGAATATTTTTAGTTCCATTTCACTTGAAACTCCATTCATTTTATCCCCTCCCCCAACACACACATGTGCTAAAGCAGACTGACCTTGATCAACAGCAGCATCCATATAACCATGCTGCTGGGAGAAGGGTGGGACGGACTGTTCTGGGATGGATCGCTGCCGCTGTGAGGAGTAGCGCTTCGGGCGGGAAGCTGAGGAATCACCACCAGGGGATGCATTACCCCCACCCCTCCCCCCTCCCCTCCCCATGTTGGCTGCTAATGCAGCTGAATCCTGTAGTCGAGGTGGCACTGTGCTACGCCGATTATCACTGCTGTTGCCACCTCCTGTGAATAAAACAGTAAGTCTGATACACACATTCATGATCTTAGATTTGATGGTTTTTACTTTTTTACACTTACCTATGTTTTAACCCTCTCAATCTAACAATGGCTGTTTATTTTTATTCTATATACAGTATCTCCAAACAACTTCATTCAGCTTATCAGACACTTTTCAAACAGGATGGGTTAGTTACTGCCCCTGTTAATCCCTTCAAAGGTAAAGGTCCTTCCTAAAATGAGCAAGAAACTAACAAGGAGAGAGTATGCAAGTGAGGTGAAGGGGGGGAGAGGGAAGGGGAGGCTGAGGAAGAGATGGAGGGATGGAGTGGAGAGGTACGGTATATGCGAGAGGGGGGTGCGAGCTGGGAGCAAGGGAGTGAAATAGCGCTGGTTAGGGCGACATGGAGGCAATTAGTTTATGGCCACCCCTTATGAGACTGAGGTGTCTGGCAAGAGACAGATAGATAGACAGTAAGAGAAAATGGTAAAACCTGTCATACTTCCCTACAACTAAAAATAATTTTGCATCAGTTGGGAATAAAGCAGTTAATTATAATAGGTACATGCAATGAGATGACAAGGAATAATAGGCAGAAAGGTCTACCTGATACCTTGGGTAGGGTATCCTTGCTAAGAATAACTTCTTTGACGTGGCATCCTTATTGTTGCAATATCATCACTATAGAAATTCAAAATAAAGTATTTTCCTTAACTGGTCATCAAAACTAGACCATCTGTACTTGAAGTCTTGGGAAGCAGATACATCAGGAACACGGTGTTATAATGCATGCCGCAAGTGGAGTACAGTAATACATTACAAATTCATTCAAATCAAGAAAATGTATCGAGTGTTAACTTCTAAAATATCATTCCCATTTGTAATTCACTTTACATAATTCTTAGCGTGACATAATATATACAGTATTCAATTTTATATAACATGATGAAGGTACGAAATTTTTACCTTATACTGCATTCACTAAGTTTTCACTGAACGTATGGCAGTGCAGAGTGACCAATGCAATCAGAAACTCTGCCATCACTTCTTGGGTTAACTGTACAAACATCAACAGGTGGTGTGACCCCAGACTCAATGTATTCAGGGCAACCACAGGGCCAGACTTTGGGCAACAAAAAGAAACACCTTACTCTACATACAATACATCAGTGATGTTCTATGCCTCCCCTGAATAGGATTCCATCCTATCTAATAATTACATGTGACAAAATCATACAGCACAATGCCCTATGGATCACCACTGGCTGCACCAGAATCATTCCCACAGCATACTTACACGCTAAAACATAAGAGACATACACAAAACACCTAGGCACATAAAACAATCACCACACAAACATTTCAAACCCCTTACAGAAATATCCTACCTCCAAGCATTTCTACAATTGCAACGGAGAAGCAACTTCACGTGCAGGGCAATATAACATCTCAATCATGACACCAAACTACAAGCCCACCCTTCTGACATCAACCCATTAGAGGTGTCCCTAAATAGAGATGATCGAGTTCACTTACCTAAGCTTAGAACAGGGCATCACCCAGTCCTCCTCAGCTACCAGCTTAGATTTGGGGTGGGTAGAATCACATATGACACGAGCCCATCATGTAGAATAGGCCCACAAAACATAACTCACATAATGGAGCACTGCACAGCACATGCCACACTAAGACAGAGACAACACCAATGATGTCGGGAACTTGTGGGACAACCCCATAGGGGATGTTTCTTACCTGCAATTGATGAGTCTGCTCAATTAGATGGACTGAGGTTGAGCACCAACAACTCCTATACCCTATAACTCTATCCTACTAGGTAATATGGATTCAGTTACATTACAATCCCTGCCTATACTTACGGCCTTTGCTTCTATACCCTACATTTCTATTCCGTGAGCCAATATGGATACAGTTACAATACATTACAACCCCAGCCAATACCTGCAGCCTTTACCCTGATACCCTACAACTCTTTTCTGTAAGCCAACATGGATAAACACCTACAATGCATTAAAATCCCTGCCTATACAGTACTTACGGCCTTTATTCCTATAGGATTCATCTCTATTTTGTGAGGCAATACTGATGTTCTTCATGTCTGTGGTTAGGTCGTCCATCTCCCTGGTGTTGTGCGGTGGCTGCTGGTGTGTCGGCCGCTGGGTGGGTCCGCCTCCCCTGCTCCCACGCCCACTACCAGGCCGGTTCTCTATGTAATTATGCCCGCCTCGATCCTCGTTGTACCTGAGATGAGAATGAAATTCACCCCTTCACTCAGGGTTTTTTTTTTTTTTTTTTTTACCACCTAATGATTTTATTCAGCTTAGAGAAGCTTTGGAATGATTTAATGAAGTCTGTATTTAATCCCTCTAATTCTACAAGTACATCCTAAGGTGCATGAAATCATTTGGAGATAGCAAGAACAAAATAACACATTAGACATCATTTATGTTCTGCATACTGCTGAAAATCATGGAACAACTCTTTGTTTAAATGAACACCCTCCACTCACCTTTGTTTGATTTAAACCTCAACAAGGTTTCTGATCCCAAAACTCAACCCACCACAGACCTTTCTAAACTTAATTTAGATGGCTTCAATGGGAGTGAACCTCAACTATGGTTGTTTTACCTTAATTTGGCACAGATTCTGGTCCTTTTGCAGGCCATTTCACAAAACCCAATGGAAAAGTCCGAATATATATGTGTGTGTCTGTGTGTGTGTGTGTTTATATATATATATATATATATATATATATATATATATATATATATATACTGTATATATATATGATCATCATCATTATCCAGACCCCCTTTCCCACCCTTAGGCAGGGTGAGGAGTAGCAATGTCCAGACAGACCAAATTTGCCCAACTCAATGGGCCACACGTCCACTCATCATGCAAGCCCTAGGAATCCTGGCTTTATCAGATACACCAAAAACATCCACCACGCCTTGTAGCTTCACATATATAAACGTATCAGATAGAGTCAATCCGGATGCTGCCACGTTACAAAGGTGTGTCAAATCCCTGATCGTGCACTTCTCCTCACAACATTCATCCAGCCAGCTCGATCTCTTGTCAGTTCCCTAGCCTCACTGACTCCAAACCTCTCTTCCTCACACACACATCCACCATATCTCTCCACCTTCTCCGTGGCCTACCTCGCCTCCTCCCTCCTTCAAATTCGCTCAGATATACCTTTTTCACCACTCTATTGTTATCCATTCTCTCCACATGACCATACCATCTCAGTACACTGTCTTCGATTCTGGTGTCCAATGACTTCCTTACTCCACATCTTTCACAACTCACATTATTTCGTATCCTATCCACCTTTGGTACTCCACATACATTCCTCAGCAGTTCCATCTCCACTGCTCTTACTCTTGACTTTTCATTTTCATGCCACATCATGGTCTCACATCCAAATGTTAAAGTTGGCACCAACACTCCTTCATGTAACACTCGTGCACTCAACACTGAAGCTTCTGTTTCTTATCAAGGCCTTCATTGCACCAGCTACTTTTCTTTCTTGTTTCACACTGAAGCCTCCGTTTCTTATCAACGCCTTCATAGCACCAGCTACCTTCTTCCTTGTGTCACTCTACTTTCCACCTCTTTTACACATTTCCCTCTCCTTTCTATCTCTGTGCCCAGGTATTTGAACTCTCTCACCAATATTAGTCTTTCTCCATTCACTGTAATATCACACTGGGAGTCACCTTCTCTCTTGATTACTATCACTTTACTCTTTTCTACATTTACTCTCAAGGCACAATTCTCACAGATATCAGCAAAACTCCGCACTAGTCTACCAAACTCTTGACTGGTATTTGCATGCTGCACAGCATTATCAGCATACAACAAATTTGAGAAAATCCATCCATCACCATTCATAACCAATGGCATTTCTCTCTTCATTACTCGTGTATTTACTTCTCTCATTATCCCATCCATATACACATTGAATAACTATGGGGACATCACATAGTCTTGTCGCACGCCCACATTGATCGTGAACCATTCACTTAGATGCCCATTAACCCTTACACATGCCTAACTACCATCATAAAAACTTTTGATGGCACCTATCAGCTTACCACCTACACCATACATGTGCAAAATCTTCCACAATCCTTCTCTGTATACTTTGTTGTATACTTTTTCCAGATCCATAAATGTCATAAACACCTTATAGTCCTTCTCTCAAGCCTTCTCCACTACCCATCTCACTGCAAATATCTGATCCACACATCCTCTGCCACTCCTAAAGCCATCCTGTTCATCACTCACTAAGACTTCTGATATCTCTCTTACTTTCTGTTTAATAAATCTTCCATATACCTTCCCTACAAGACTCAATAAACTCATGCCAAGATAATTTTTGGACTCACTTCGCGCGCCTTTATGTTTGTACAGGGGTACAATCAAAGCTTTTTTCCACTCTGCTGGCACAGTTTCACTCATCCATGCCTTCTTACGTATCTCCAATAAGCACTTCATTCCATTCTCTCCACAACACTTAAACATCTCTGCATACACCTCATCAACCCTAGCCACTTCACAGCGTTCTTCAACTGTGTGAGTGTCATGTTCCCTGGCACAGTATTCCTTCTCTGTACACACCCAAAACCAATCATGTTAACAGTCACTTTGCTCTCTCCATTCCCATTCATCAGCCTTTCAAACTATTCTTTCCATATGGTCCTTACTTCATCCCCATGGTTTAATAATACACCACTTACATCCTTCACACTTTCACACTTCTTTCCAGTGTCACTTCTACATTTCCATGCCTCTTTCCAGACTAACGTCCTATATTCAAAGTAATTTGCATTCATTTTTCTTCCTAGATCATTTGCCCCCCGCTTTTTCCTCTTCACTAGTGCCTTCACATGCCTCTTGCTCTCAATATATTCAGTTCTTATTTCAACTGAACCCCAATCCTGTATCCACCCTTGCCACTTCCTCTTTTCCTCCACTGATCTCTTAACCTCTTCATCCCACCATGCCATACCTTTCTTCTTTGTTGTTACTCTTGCCACACCACACACTGCTTTAGCATTCCTAATTATGCAATCCCTACATGCATTGCACAAGCTGTCCAGATCCGTTTCATTCCAATTCCCTGAATCTAACTCCCACCCTACTCTGATACTGTATTCATCTGCCATTTCTTTGATCCTTAGCTTCTTGACTTTCAGTCTCTCCCCCTGGCTGATCCTCTCTCTCTTTCTCTTGGTCCACCTCACGCCTCTCAGCTTCCACGTCTTTTTATTACCAACCATCAATACATCCTAATACCATTCCTAGCGCCATGGTCTTGATTAGCCAAAGAAGCTCTCTAGTGCCTCTTTCTTATGAGTTTAAAACAGCATTTCGCATGTTAATATTCACTAAAGGTCAATACTAAATATTCATATGCCAGAGATTAGAATAATAAAGATATATATAGCAGAGAATATCTATCTATCTATTGCTAGATGCCTTAATCCCTTGTACAAACAAATTGCCTCCACGTCACCCTGTCCCCCGCCATTTCACTGCCCTGCTCCCAATTCACACCCCCCTCTCATATAAATAAAAGGGCAAAATGGGGAAAGGAAGAGATCACTTCAGCAATATTAAAGTTATATATGGCACAGAATAGAATGAAAGAGCAAAATGGGGAAGAGAAAGAGATCATTACAGACAATAAAGACACATATCACTATAGCATAGCAGAAAATAAATGGGCAAAAAAAACTGATAAGAAAGAGATAGTACAAGTTGATTTTACAGAAATATAGCATAGAGGGGAATGAAAGGGTAAAATAAACTACTAAGGAAGAGATCACTTCAAGATATTAGATACAAATGACACAGCTGAAAATAAAAGGGCAAGGTAGGGAAAATAAACTGCTAAGAAAGAGATATTAGAAATTCTCAAGCTGATGAGAATATGGTCTCAAGCTGACCATGTACCCCTACTCTAAGAGCTGTGTTACTGGAGGCTCGCTAGCATCTTAATGTTATGATCTTTTTGTGCATCCAGTACATTAATCTAATATACTATAGCACTAGCTGTGTGTGTGTGTGTGTGTGTGTGTGTGTGTGTGTGTGTGTATGTGTGTATTTTGGGCAGCCGAAACTACACATTCAAACTGCACCAAAATTGGCACAAAAGTAAAACAAAAATTCGCTGATGTGAAAAAACTTGGCCCCATCATGATCGAAAAACTTTTACTATATTTAATAAGCGATCACATTTTGACCAAAAAACGCTGCTCCAGGCGCCCAGCATAGGATCTCCGTAGCATTTTTTGCCCACAGCTATAACTAAAATATATTACAGAAGTGCGAAAGCCCTCCACAAAAGCCAGTGCGAGGGGCCCTTGCACTTGTATTCTCTAGTATTGGATTATTGCAGTCTATGCTGATATTATAAAGGCACAAATAATATTTATCTATCTATCTTCTGCGTACTACCAGATGCCTTAATCCCATAAAGAGTAACCACAAACAAATCCCCTCCACAATGTTCTGTCCTCTGCCAATTTACAACTCCTCTCAAATCTGTCTCCACTTCATCCCTCCAAGTCATCCTTAGTCTTCCCCTCCTTCTCACCCCTCCACCTCACTCACATACATTCTTCTAGAAAGTCTCTCATTCTTCATCCTCTCTACATCGCCAAACATCATGCAAAAGAATAATGTGTAATAAGTAAAATAAGTTTTTGAGGCAGAGGTGCTGGAAAGCCTACAAGTTGATGAAAATACAGCCTGAAGTTCAACCCCCCTACTCACCTGTGTTGCTGATCTCTGTTGTATCCCCCCCGCCCTGCTCCTTTACCCCGTCCCCCTCGTCCCCGACCCCGATGTGCTTCACTTCGCACATCTTGGGGTTGGGGGATCACTCCAGGGCTTTTGTGTTGCTGCTGATGATGTTGCTGAGGCTGTTGTTGTTGTTGTTGCTGTTGCTGCTGCTGCTGGGGTTGGGGGTGAGAGGCAGCTTGGACTGGTGTTGTTTGTTGCTTCTTGTTGTTACCCTCACCTGCAGAGAATAACAACATGAACTGCTACACCTGTTATGTATACACAGTTCTAAACAATCTGTTTTTTTTATCCTTTTTTGCTATTAAGCCCTAGTACATTAAAGAAAAATCCATCATCATCATCACCATCCCAGCCTCCTTTCCCAACCTAAGGTGGGGTGAGGCAGGGTCAAGAAGGCCATAAAACAATTAACGGAATGACATACTAACCAACGTTTGCCAAACTATATGAACCACACTCCCATTCACTCACCATTCAAGCCCCCGGAATCATAGCTCCACCTGACAGGTCACAAAAACATTCCGCACCTAGCTTCACACTTACCTGACCAAGTCAATGCAATGACTGTCAGGTTAAAACGAGCACCAAACCCTGCTCACACACTCTACACAAAATTACTCCGCCAGCTTGATCACTTTTCTGTTCCCTAGCCTCATTAGCTTTTTCTCACACACTCATTTACCATACCTATCATCTTTTAGGCCGTCCACTTCTCCTCTCACCATCAAGTTCTCTCAGCTATACCCTTTTCACCACTCTATTTGCTCCCATTCTCTCCATATGCCCATACCATCTAAGCACAGTCCTCACCTTTGGTGTCCACAGACCTTCTAACACTATCTTTTACATATCACAGTATTACTTACCCTATCCACTCTTTGCACTCTACACACATTTTTCCAACATTCCCATCACCGCTGCACTTATTCTTGACTTTATTTTCATACCACATCATGGTCTAACAACCATCTGTTACTGCAGGCACTATAACTTCTTCACTCAAGCTTCTCATGGCTGCCTATCACAGGCCTCTCCTTCTTAACAAGGCTTTCGGAGCAAAAACCACTACTTCCCTGTGCCACTCTACTTTCCACTTACTTTGTACATTTACCACTCTTTTCTACCACTGCACCCAGGTATTTAAACTCTCTCATTAATTCCAGTCTCTCTCCATTCTCCATAATATCACCCTGGGAATCACATTCTCTCTTAACACCCATCACTTTGCTCTTATGTACACTGGATCTCAAAGGTATCGGTGCACAGGGGGTGCGATGCCTATCGAAAAGGTTTGAACAACTGCTGACATTACCAACGTCTCACTGTGTATAATCAGTGTCTGTCTATATAAACATTACATTTGCTATATGTTTACAAGAGGATATTGCTAGTTGGCGATATATAACACCTCCTGACATCAGGGCTACCAACGTGTGGTAGGTCGGATACTAATATGTCAGTGACCTTTGTTCTGTGGTCCCAAATGTTTCACGCATGTTGTGCACCGATACTTTTGTGACCCAGTGTACAATTACCTTCAAGAAATGGTGCTCATAGACATCTACTACATAACTCTGCACCAGTCTACAAAGCTTCTGTCTGCTATTTACAAGCAACACTTCCTCGCCGGTTCGGGACGTATCTTAGGAAGATCATATTGCATCCCTTGTAAAATCTGCTTCCAAGAGATTGGGTATGCTAAGCTTACTCTGTGCCTTCTTTACTCCTGCATAGTTGTTAAATTTATAGAGTTTTTTTTTTCGTCCCTGTTTAGAGTACAACTCTCATGTGTGGGGAGGCTCCCCACATAGAGCTCTTCTCAAAAGGGTGAAGTCAAAGGCTATTCGCCTCATCAACTCTCCTCCTTTTACTGGCTCCCTTCAACCTTTGTCTCTTTGCCGCACTGTTGCCTCTTTATCTGTCTTCTATCACTACTTCAATGGTCACTGCTTCTCTGAACTGTCTGCTTGCATTCCTCCACCTCTACGACAGGCGCATAGCACCCATCTAGCAACAAAATCTCATCCCTTTGCTGTCCAACTCTCTAATGCAAGAGTTAACCATTACTCTCAGTCCTTCATTTATGCAACAGGTCAACTCTGGAACTGTCTCCCTCTGTCTGTATTTCCTACTTCCTATGATCTCTCGTCTTTCAAACACAGTGTCCAGGCATATGAATGGCTCTTGAATTTGGCTCTCTTTTGTATTGTTTTTGTTTCCTTCTTGGAAGGAACGATAATGCAGGCCCAGCCTTTGGTTCCTTCTTCTTTGCATAAAAAAAAAAAAAAGAAGCATATAACAGATCTGAGACTCTCCATCCCTCACCATTCATTACCAATGCCATCCCTCTCTCCAGTAGTGTTTTAACCAGTCAAAATTCTCTTACTACCTATGAAGCTGTTCTGACAGTTTTCCCCAGTAACAAACAGGATGTACAAAGTTCTGCTGTATCTGAACTGATCTCTCACTAATTATGAGTGTCCATAACATTAAATTTTAAGGTGAAACAAAAAACACTACACAATGCAGCCTTCAGTCACATATTTGTATTTCTGCTTTCACAATGCAGCCTTCAGTCATATCTTTCTACTTCCGCTTTCAGCATGTGCTGTTTCATCTAATAAGCTTTAATGCCTTGCTCTCTCCCAGGAACCCTATGACAAGAATAAACAATGGTAAAACAATCTCCAGGATACTCTGTCCATAACAAATTTCAAACTAATTTCCATTACTCTTTCAGTCTCACCTCTTCCTCTTCTTTCCTATTCACTAATATAAATTCTATACTGAGACGGTGCGTAGTAAGAGGTTTGTCTCCTGACGGCCCTACTTCTATACATTCTTTTCACCCATTCAATTATTCTTCAACCTCTGCCAACTTTTAATTGCTTGAATCTCTTCTCCTATGTACCAGAAACTTGTCCTTTCCCAGGATTACTGTTAACATTCACTTAACCCTTAACCCCTTAAGTCCTAATCGTATCAATTGATGTGATTTGAGTTTCATGCCAAAATGCCTAATCGCATCAACTGAACACAGCCTGTAAAAAACTGCGGAGTGCTTGCTCCACCCCGATTATGATGTACATGGCTTCAGGCCAATGAGAACTCACCCCTGATGTGGCATGAGGGGGGATCAGACCAACCCGGGCGGTGGGGGGGCACCCCCCTCTCGGCTGCCTACATTCCACCCTCTATTCCACTTCCTCACGCCCTCCTTGTCCCCCATCACTCTCCCACCCCTTCATGCAACTGCATCTATCCTCCCACAACAACCTGCATACCCTTCCCACCCTCTCTTGCCCCTCCTCCCTCCCTGCTTGCCTCATCCCCCCCCCCCAAACCCCACCCCATCTCTCCCTCTTTGTCCCTCAATACCCTTCCAACCCCCAACAGGCCCCCAAGTGTCAGGCCTGATGTACGTACCTGTTTCATATTATTTCTACTTCTTCCCAAATTTTTACACCTCACTCTGTTCATTTCTCACTTCGTACCTACCAGTTTCTGTATGTATGTAGTTGGAGAATGCTGTATGTTATACTACACACGACGCATCTTCCCCCCCCCCCCACCTGCCCAGATTAGCACCTCTGAGTAGTGTCCATCTGTGTTAGTTTTCAAAAGACTATGAGGCCGTGTAGGGCTATTCCCCGCACCTGTTTCATCTCCCCAAACATACAAACACACCTGTTTTCATGGCTGGTGTGATAAATTCCAATGAAATGGAGAGTTTCCACAAAAGAATTTGGTTGTTCCCGAAACTGTAATGATAAATGTGATGAAGTGTAATGATAACGTGATAACTGTAATGTTGTGATAAATGTGTAACGAGAGGTTGGGACAGTAAAAAAAGAAATCGGAAACAAATTAGTTTTTTTTTTCCTTTCTTATGCATGCATTTATAGCATTATTCAACTTCTTTTTTATGTCCTTAATGGTTATAAACATTTATATGCATCTGTGTTAGTTTTGGAATGACTATGAGGCCTTGTAGGGCTACTCCACACCCCTGTTTTCTCCCCACACCTACATACACACCTGTTTTTAAGGCTGGTATGACAAATCCCATTGAAATGGAGGGTTTCCACAAGAGAATTTGGTTGTTGCCAAAATTTTTCTCCCCAGGTACCACCAAGGCCTTGTAGCCCTATTCCCCGCACTAGTTATCTCCCCACACCAACAAACACACCTGTTTTCATGGTAGATGTTACAGAACACACTGAAGTGCTTTCTTTTCATGTGAAAAGCTGGTTATTTCCAACCCCCGTACCTATAGGCCTACTCTTCACAGCCTACTTTCTCTCTCCACAGTCTAGTAATCTCCCCACACCTACATACACCTGTTTTCATGGATGGTGTGACAAAACACTTTGAAATGACCTGTTTCAATAAGAAAAATATGTAGTTATCAAATTTTCATGTTTTCGAGAGGTAACTATCATAAACTTTGTTTTAACTTTGACGCGCGATTGTGCGGTAACCATTAGGCCTATGGGGGTACGGATTGCATTGTCAGGTGTGTAAATTCTTCCTCTTTAGCTAGAATACAGTCAATTTGCCCTTGGTGAAAGTTGCCAAAACAACCCTGAATTGCGGTTGTGGGAGGTACCCTGCCTGAAACAGTTGCAGACTTAAGGGGTTAACTGCCAGGTGTCAGTACGGACCATAGGAAAAGACGGCAGAAGGCCGTCAGGTGTCGGTAGGAACCGTAACTGTTTCCCGCCACAGTCTGAAGTGGCCATCATTTGATCCTGTCACCAAAAGCTAGGGAGAGACTCCTGCCAGCTAAGCCAACCATACCTCAGTCGTCTCTGTGACTGTGCCAGATGTAAGATGGTGTTTTCTTAACCCTTCTTGTCCGATTCTGTTACCGTCTCACACAGACTTTCGCCTCATCCACCCCTGCCAAGCCTCTTTCCAAGGATACTAGGAAAGGATTTAGTGATAGTGCCATAGGGTGTGTCTTGGATGCCACTGTGTCTAGTTTATCTAGTGATGAAGAAGTTATCACGTTGAAAGCGAAGCCAAAATCGGGGCTGCATGCACACGCACAAATACATCCTACCTATCGCGCTAAAAATCACTCCTCTTCATCACATCCTTACTCATCGATACAACAACCTACACCCCTGAGGATACTTTCATTCACAGGAACAGGAGTTGGTGAGTAATATGGTTGTTAATATGTTTCCCTAACTGTTATAGTTTCCGGGATATTAAGGTTTGAAAACAGGCTGTTTTCAGAAAAATGCGCATAGTGAGAGAATGACGGCACTATAAACAGCCCAGCATTTAGGGGTTAACTTTCAAACATTTGCTTTTTCATTACTATATCTTTTAGAATATTTCATTCATTCATTGATCCATCATCTAATCCAGCATTGCCCCATGAGATGCGTAGAAGCCCAGGGCTAGGCAAGTTGGTCCTAACATTTAAGATGAGAGTGACCAACCTCACTCACCCCTGAGTAGCATTACATGAGCAATAAACCCCAACCACCCCTTGGATATAAACACTAAAATAAAATAGCTATTAAATGCCAGACAAAACAAACAGTCCATACAGCTGATCAAAAGCATGATGGTATAAGAACAGTATATATAATATGGTTTGTGCTTTTTTAATCCTTTGAAAGATAATTACTAACTTAACCTATCACGGCCTGGACACTTTCTTGACATTAATTATGAAACTCTTAATCCATGAACTGCAACTTGCATCACTAAATGTCTGCCAGGCAACTGTGATTTACATCATTTGTCACAAGGAGGGGGTGGGGGGGGGTCCATTTTCCACACTTTCCTTAAGGCCAATTGGTGACCATTATTTGATACTGATTATAATTATGATGGCATCTGGAGCTTTTTCCATCCATTTTCTTTACTCATCTCTCCCCACCTGTTCATGCTGTTTTTTTTTATGCAGTCCCTCCTGATATTCAAATTTTAAATCATGTGGCATAATCACACTATTGCAGACACTGACCTAATATCAGTCATACCTATTCTCTAAAATATTATCTTTCACCTCATCATGCTAAAAAGTCTGACAAATATAAAAATTTTACATTTTTTGTCACAGCATAAAAACCCTTGAACTTAAACTGCACAATAACTAAACTATGAGAGATACTGACTTTATATTAGACATATGTATCCTTCAACATATTATTCTTCATATCACAGGAGTAAAACTGGTTTCTGATGTAAGAATTTTTTTTTTTTCTCCAAACCATGGAACGGTCTGGAATTCCTAATATCAAAGCTTATGGGTTAAAGTGTCCCAGCCATCCTTAACCCATTTGGGGGCAACAGATCCAAGGGTTCAAAGAGCAGAGGAATTATTAAAGTACAACTAGTGATTCTCTCAGCGGGAGATATCCATTTGACATTAGCCAATTCAAATTTCAGACACTGCCCTGCCATCCCTTTATGGTTAAAATGAATATATTAGCAGCCATAACTAACCTCTATACCCAATATCAGTTATTTTCTGTGTCTCCATTTTAGGTGTATGAGAGTCTGTTCTCCTGACGTCCTGGTCACCAAACTCCTGCTTGGAGGGGTGCTGCTGTGCCCGTGCCTGGCTGAGTGCAGGGAACTCTTCATCATTGTCAAGGGTCTTGCGTGAGCCTGTGAGTGAACGCTGACCACCTTTGCCTCGTGGTCCGCCCTGTCCACCACCACCACCACCACCACGCACTGGCTTGGCATACGCATCAAGGTCCTCCCAATTACGTGTGTATTTATTAGGACCACGGCTGTGAGGAAAGTTTGCACATATCTCAAATGAATGGCAAAAAAAGTATGGAATTTGTATATGATAATGTTTTGTGACCAGAAACCTGCTCAGGTGCATGATAAGGATGTTTTTCTAGCCAAAAAAATGCATAATATTGGCAAGGGTGCAGATTTTCATCTAGCAGTGATAAAGAAAACTGCTCTAAATAAGGAATCACTGTATTTGCAGAGGTGCTTTCATACAATGAACTTTCAAAAACAATGAAACCATTAACTCTACAGGGCAAATTTATCTAAAGAAATGATCTGTGTGATTAAGTGTAAACATAACTGACTACAAATGTTACACTCATTAACAATGCAGTACATAAACTACAGGCAGGCAGTAAAATGACCAACACAGATATCAGGTTAAAATGAGCTACATAAGTTGCAAAGGGTGAGGTGCTAGAAAGCATCTTCAGATGACAAGAATATGGATCTAAGTTATAGCAAGCCCGCCTCACCCGTATCTCCTCCTCCGTCTGGCCCGTGGTGGTCCCTCCTCATTACGTATATCATAACCGTAAACCGCAACCAGCTCCTCTCGGCTCTTGGGAGCCTGGTCGAATTCGTTAAACTTGTCGTGCTTCCAACGGTCATCCTCCTTCCACACCTTCTTTTTACCCACCTCTTTCTTGTTAGACTGCGGCTCCTCAGGACTCCTGGTGGATCACATAATGTGGCTACATCATTCATCATCATCATCCTGACCTTTATTCACACCCAAGGATAGGGTGACGTAGGATCCGGAAACAAGAGAATAAACTCGAAACAAAAACTGTAGAGCATATGATCAGTGAGAGACTGACTAGAAGATAAGAGTGTATGAAACTGGGAAGGTTGGAAGGCAGAGGAGATATACAGGACTATCCTGAACAAAAGTTTCCACCTTCTTGCATTATGTCATTGCTTCCATATTCCTCATTCCTCCCTGAATGCCAGAGAGCATGCCTCCTTCCAATACTCTTTTACTGTGTGTTTCATACTGTTTTCACTAAAAAATTTTCATGTAACACCTTCCATCACCAAAGTCAGCAAGTTAAGTACTGTATTGGCAAAATTATGATCATAACAGTACAGGAGAATTAAGAACATGGTGCAAAGACAAATAGAGCATATGAAGGAAAAGTGATTTGTCATGGGAAGAACTGTTGCTTAGCAAAACAGAGAAATGTTTTGGGATTCTTTTGCTGCTAATGTAAGGGTTTGTCATGACACTCAGCGACTTTTTTTTTTTTTTTTTTTTTTTTTTTAACATGAAACTGACTAAATCCATGAAAATCATATTAATGTACCTAAGATACTTGAACATCCCTCCCCTTTTGTTGCTTAAACTATATACAGTGCAGGGTCTTATTTAAAAAAAAAAAAAAAAAAAAAAAAAAAAAAAAAAAAAAAAAACTCCAGAGCAACAAAAAGAAGCTTTTACATATACAATTGCAGTAACAGAATCACATAAGGTTGCATTTTCTGTGTTTCTTATTCCAACTGATCCTGCTGTAATCCCTAGGTGTGAACTTCCACTGCCCTCTATTGCACATTAACACAACTAAATGTGCAATATTTAAATACATGACACTAAAACTTATACAAATAATTCTGGAGCATAATAATTCAGAATGATTACCAGAGTACGATAAAGCCATAAATAATAGGAAATCAACTTTATTTCATTAAACTGAACATCTGAGAGACTGACCAGAAAGGTGTATATGAATGAAGTGGAGGGCGAAAGAAGAAGAAAGTTGAGACCAAGGATGAGAATGAAGGATGGAGTGGTGAGATACCTGTATATAAGGGAGGGGTGTGTAAGTTGGAGGATGGTCAGCCAAATGGCAGAGGACAGAGTGACATGGAGGTGATTTGTTTTGTGACCACCCCTTACAGGGTTGAGGCATCTGGCAACAGACTGGACAGATCTGAGACATACTGTAAATCTGAACTTCCCCATTATGAAGATCTCTCTTAAGCTGAATAAAATAGTCATTCAGTACCAAGAACAGGGCAAAATAATATCACCATACAGAAGGGATTGCTGGACTGTGTTTCTAATCCCTTCAATGATGAGAGGCCTTGCCTGAGGTCATAAAATCATCTAGTAGTGGCAATAATCAAACAATGTATTACTGTACTACAGAAATTCAAGGACAATGTCCTTCACTGAAATAGGTTCCTTATTAAATTGATAAAAGTCACCAGGCAGTGACAAAAATCCAATTACTGAACTAAAGGGTTAATCATGAAAGAAATCTGATGCACTACAACAATGGTTATACAATGACCAGTCCTTATGAACACTCACGGTTTCTCCACGTCCTCTTCAGCTGCTGTCCTGTCATCATGCTCGTAGAAAGTGCCTTTCTTTGGAATGTACTGGGGATTCTTCCGGTCCTCATCGTCATCGAGCTGTTTATTATCCTGGGAGAAGGGAAGAAGTGTTTTAACTCTACTATTTCTTACTTTCTTCAGGCGACTAATATTTCCAAGCTGAGGGGGGCTTGATATGTTTTCTGTTCATGGATGATTCTATCTGATGTGATCCATCAGGAAGTGATGGACATGCCTTATGTGTGAAGCAGACTCAGTGGAGTAGTAGATAAACTATCATCCTTGCCTGTATAACTTATTTCAAGTAGCTATTGAAATCAGTGATCATAAGTAAACAATTGGTAACTAACATAAACAACTGGTAACTAGCTCAAACTTACCTCCCCAACTCCATCAGGCATAATTAGTATATCATCTTCTTCCTCCTCCTCTTCTTCCTCCCCCAGCTCCTCCTCATCTGCACTCTCGTACTCGCTGTCACCTCCATCACTGCCCTGTGAATATCACATAATTGTTATGTCTTCTTCCTTCATAACTACTTAAAATAATTTCTCCTTAGCCTTTAAAATCTTAAAACGTTACACTAATACCCACAATTATCATACAAACTGTCTTCACCACCAATAAAATATGTAATCACTATACAGTACAGTACTCCTCAGTTAATACTGTCAGCAAATCCCCAAGGATATCAAATACTGTAATTACAATAAAATATGTTATTACTATACTCCTCACTTAATGGTTCTTTTCAACAAATCCCCAAGGATACCAAGTAATAATTTCTATCTAAGTATTCCCCTTGTGTACAAAGAAGTGAATGGGAGGAGAGAAAAGCTGGAAACCCCACATCCTTGCAATGGGGCATACAGATTAGGTCCTCAACCATCTAACATACCGGTATTATTGCAAGCAATTTCAAAGCTCTTAGAGTTCGGAGGAGGGCAAGATTGTATATCTGGCTTACTTTCCTCCAGATTCATGTATCACAGGAGATCAATCTCTCCCTCCCTCTCTCTCTCATGTATGTATGCATGCACACACATACAGAGTCACTGATTGGAAGAGCTAGCCAGATTAAGAAACACAACAGGAAAAGTAATAAGGATGGGGAAGTACACATTCTAAACCCAACAATTTGAGCAAGAGTCCAGCCATTACCCAACAGTTAGCAACAGGGAGAAAGTTGTAGCATAGAAAGTGAAACCAACATCACACATTTCTCTCTTCACATACAACAGGTTTTACTGATCAGGATCCAGTTGAAAATTATAATTATAACTGAATGTGCTGTAGTAAATGTTACAGATATAGCTTATTTAAGAACCTCCACTGTAGTTAGCCAGTTACTACAATAATTTAAAGATGTTGCAATACTTTACAACATAACTTAAATAGTTACTGATGAGGGACCTGAGGAAAAATATATAACTGAATGAGGTGTTAAACAGGTTACAGATACAGCATATTCATGAACCTCCTGGGTAGTCAGCCAGTTACAAAATACTGTAATTTAAAAAGGTTCCAGGATTCTAAAACAAAAAAATTAAATGTATATCACATCAACTTCAATGCACTAAGCGCCAAAGTTGTCTGACAGTTGGAGTGGAGTACAGAACATATTATAGTATACTAGCTGAAAAAGTCTGCCCTCTGGGCGGACTTTTTTGGCTAGCTCCTGTGGAAAGCTGATTGGGCCTTTGGCCAATATATCTAATATACTTATGTAACATACAATTAATCCTAATAAATTATATACCAAAACACTCCCTGGATCATGCTGATTCAGAGTATGTATCATATGTGGGGGTAGACCCTAAGGGAGCCTAGTTTATAGGCAACAAACATACAAACACTCACCTTTATTATTAGAGATTCTGTTTATTCTAGCTAGGTCTAAAATTGCCATAACTCCATCTTGAATGCCAAGTTGTAACAGACTAACAGCAAAATACTGTACAATCCTAGTCATGAAGAAGTGCTGTGGAAAGTATATATGTACAGCCATAGCAATGATTTTTTTTCTGATACTTATCTATGTGACTCAGTACTTACCAGTATGGGAAAAAAAAAAAAAAAAAAAAAAAAAAAAAATGAAATCAGAAACTCAGAAACAGAAACAACCTCCATGATGCTAGCTGAGAGTTTCGGCAATCACTGAGGTGAAAGTAGCCCCAGTGTCACAACTCAATAGCTTATTGGCTATATCTGAGTTTCACTTTTGAAGCTAACCAACTTCTGATGGTAAAATAAAGCTGTGAACATTGTATATCATTGGTATTTATGGAAAAAAAAAAAAAAAAAAATCCAATAAAGCCGTGAGCATTATATTTCACTATAAACCCAAGGAGAAATACTTAATTCATTTTTCTTTCAAACTATTGCCTACCACCTTTCAGCAGCATGCTCGACTTTCATTTAATATGGGTAAAAAATAAATTCCATTGCGAAATGACTTCACCATTTTCCAAACTGAACTGGAGAACAATTTCAAATAAAAACCAGAGTCATCACCTTAATACATAATAAAGCCATGCAAACTTCACACTCAATCTTCACAATACACTTTAAACAGTGGACTAAATATGATACTGTAAAGTATTAAGAAATCCTGTTAACCTTCAGTGACAAAAAAACTGAAGAACAAAAAGGTCATGCAAGTCACCCTAATCACAGCAAAAATGGAAAAAAAAAAAAAAAAAAATCATCTTAATGAATTTAATGTTAGCAGTTCTGATACTACAGGACCAAACAAATGATTAATCTCTCATAAGATCACTGTTGTTAAACCGGTAGTAGTAGTTGTTCTTATTGTCATGGACCCAGACTCATATGAATGTGAACCTGGTGGACTGCAGGCTGATGCTGCCCTGCAATCCACCATCCTCCTTTTGGAAGACATGGAGGAAGCTGCTTAAATTACTACTGTACTTAATCAGATACTATAATGTCTTGGATATGTGCAGACGATGTGTTAATTTCAAATGACATGATACTCATGGCAAACAGGTTACACACTGAAAGAAAGAAGGAAAAAACAAAAGAACTGGTAACATTTTAGGGAACTGAGAGCAACTGTAAATAAAACCAAGTGCTATTTCATGAGCCACTTGCTACAGGAACAATCAGAAGTGGAAAATTATGGAAAACCCGAGTACATGTGCATGTATGTAGGCTATGTATGTAATGAAAAGAATCTGATTGTCCAGCTACCTGGCTATCCACATGACTAATCAAGCTCCATTATCTGTCTTGTATATGCAAATACTATCTAAGGTAAATTTTCATCCAGTAGAACCCTATTTTCATTCATACTTAGTCTTATTTTTTCCATCATTTATAATTATTACCAAGAAATAATGGCTGATGTAATGGAGTGGATGAAAAGAAATACACTACAGAGGCAAGGACAAGCAGACAGAATGCACAAAGATTAACTGACAATGGAAGTGTGTGTCTTTGCCAGTCTCTGTCAAGTTCAATGCAGGTGATGCCCTTCTTCAAAGACAGTGAGTGATGGATTTAATTAACCCTTTCATGCACGGACTTCAATCGAGTTATTAAATACCATCCTGTACAACACACCAGGATGCACATGTCAAACAAAGGAGGACACAAGCTTCCCGCCGATGTGTCATATTTTGGTATTTTATTTTACCCGATTCATGTCATGGTGCACTTTACACATTGTTAAACAATCTAACGACTCAAACCACCAGCGCCTGAGAGGGGTAACCCTTCCCCCATGCTGTCCAAGTAAAAATCAGGAAGGGATGTCTGTAAGGAGAGAGAGAGAGATATGTGTGAGTGGAATTGAGTTACTGTCCTAGCTGTTTATAAGTGTCAGACTGGTATGAACTGATTGAGTGCAACCACAGCCTATGTTGGTATATGAGAGGATATATTACCTGCACATATTTAAGTCGCAGTCACATGGGGAGATTTTCAAACAACAGCAATCTGATGGACAATAACAAGAGCTATGAACCTCTTCCATATGTGGTCGAAGAGGTCATTCTATCACAGCAAGTAAGAAAACAAGTGAAAGTCACCATGCAAGTGAAAGACAAATGATCATCATTCATATGAAGTCTTCCTGATACACACACAAGTACTGTACAGCAATAAAAAAAAGATGATAAATGCCAATGAGAATGCTGCTATTCTCCCTATGTTAATGATTAGGCTATAATACAAAAGCATAATATACGTATACCCCGCTATACAATCCCCTTTTATGTGATACCCCACCTTAGCGATGTAAAAATTAACACCTTTCCCTGCATAATGATGGCTAGTCCCCAGTTACGCATTTCTTTTCTTTCTTTTTCTTTCTTTTTTTTTACCAATTTTGATGATATTTTCACTTAAATTTTGTTTAGGTTGATTTATAAACTTTTTTTTTTACTTAGATTAATGTTTTAGCCATAGGTGGGGTGAACACTGTCATTTTGGGGTACAGTTTACTATGCTTGATTTTTTTCCAAATTATTTTTGATGATTTTCAGCTTTTATTTTTGGGATTTGGTGAGTTATAAACTGCTTATAGGCTTAGTTTAGCTTGTTTTAAAGCTATTTGGGGGTATAGGTGAGCCAGAAACTTGTTTTTGAACTCATTTCGGTGGGGGGGTGAATCCTAATTCCTAAGGCTCTCAAACGAATCCCTATACTCTCTATGTTATAATGTTCCCGTTTAAAGATACCCCAGCTCAACAATGAGTTCTCCCAAACTCATCTCATCATTATAGCGGGGACAACCTGTACTAGAAAACAATTGTGGACTTGCAAGAAAACTGTTTGAAGAGAGTGATAGAATTTGTTATAAACTGATCAGAAAGCTTAATTTGGAGGACACATTAGTGGTAGGTGGTGGCGATCATCATCCACTCACTTGATGTAGTGCTGCCTACTTCTTCCTTAGCCTTTATCATTCTTTTTCTGTGCCTGCCCTCCTCTCTTCCTATTTATCCCATCTTTCCTGTCACTTCTTATTGCTTTTCTTTCCTTTACAGGTGGCTTTACATTAAGTGACAAGCCAAATGGTTTCTTGTAAGCCAAGAAACCATTTACAATGCTGGGTGGTAACAATACAACCAAACCATACGTGTTCCCTACGTGTCAACAAGTGGGTTGGTGGAGGGTTAGTGTCCCTTCCTGTAAAACATATAACTCAAAGTCAAATGGCCACCCCTTACGGGATTATGGCGTCTGGCAATAGATAGATAAATAGATAGAAATCATGAGGCAGTGAACAGGACTCAGCAAACCCCATTATCTTTATCTCTGAGGTTTGTTTCTCATATTACTGACATGAGGAAATCTTTGACCTTAGGCGAGCAGCAGGCCTAATGTAAACAAAAGCTGGTCAAACCAACATCCAGTGTACATCATCCCTGTGCATTTAAATTTATGAGGTGCCTGAGAACGCAAATGTGGATGTGAGAGTGAACGAGAGTGGGAGTATGGATGGGGTATATGCATGGGGGTAGGTGAGAATGAGAGGGCAAAAAAGGACTATGTATTGTTGTGTCCAAGAGATGGAATGAGACTATAAGTGGGTATGGATCAGCTGGATCAAGAATTGTGTGGTTAAGATTAAAAGTACGATTACAAATGTGGGCGATTGTGTGTGTATGTGTCAATGCAAGATCATGCAAGTAGAGTGAAAGAAGAGTTCTGGGCAAATGTGGAAGCATGCATGGAAAACCTGGAAAGGAATGAGTATTTTTGATTGGAGATATGAATGGAAGAAAAAGGCATGTGAAGGTGGATGAAACAGTTAGTGAGTGGGGTGTGACTGCAGAAATGGATGAGAATGGCAGTGCTCTACTGGATATCTGTGCAGGAGGGGGTAGGTGATAGCCAATGCCCTCTTTAGGCACAAAATGATCCACAGGTATTCATGGCGAGTGATGAGAAGGGTGGGTGGTGAATTGAATGAATGGTAGGCAATGATTGATTATGTGTGTGGATGACAGAACGAGGTGTGTAAAGGATGCAGAAGCATACATAGGTTGGAAGAGTGGACTTTCTGACCATCATATGGTGGTGGCTAAAGTCAAGATTCAAATGTAATGGAGGAAGAGAAGGAGGGAAAGACAGGAAGAAGTATATAGTCCATACAAGGATGGTAGAAAGGTTGCAAGAGGATGGAAAAAAAGTCAGAATATAAGAGGGAAGTGGAGGAGCGACTCGGTAAATATGATTTGGAGCAGATGGAGGACATAGAAGGTGTGTGCAAGATATTCACAGAAGAAATCTGTGCAGCATGTGATGTGCTGCGTGGAGTGAAGAGAAGACGAAGGGGATGCAAGGAACAGCATGGTGGAATGAAGAGGTGACAAGCTGTGGCACAAAAGAAGAAAGCACAGAGTAAGTGAATGGAAGCAGGGACATAGAGGAAGTTGACACACAGATGAGTGAGTTATATTTTGAGAGGAAGAGAAAGGTGAAAAGATTAGTAAGAGAGAGTAAGAAGAGAGTGGGTGAGGAATTCGGAAGGAATTTGAGTGTAAAGTGGAAGGACTGTCAGAAAATGTTCTGGAAAGTGGTAAAAAGTGTAACACAGGGCGATAATGAAGTTAGTCGGGGAGTGAAAGATAAAAATGGTTGATTGCTTATGGAGAAAAAAGTGAGCAGATGGAGAGAACAGTTTCAGGAACTTTCAAACATAGAGAATGAAAGTGATGCAAGGATAAGTGGCTGGGGAATGGCTGGGAGAAGGAGGGAGGTGAGAAGAGAGGAAGAAATCAGTAGGGTGGAAGCAGTGGAAGAAATTAAGAAAGTCAAAATGGAGAAAGATCCAGGAATTGATGGAGTGTATGTTGAAGTGCTAAAGCATGAGGGAGAGACATTAGTAAAATGGATAAGGAAGATATGCAGATTGGCATGGGAGGATGGTAGAGTCTCAAAGGATTGGAAGTCAGGTACAGGATAATTATTCCCCTGTACAATGGAAAAGGGGAAAATGAAGTGTGTGGTAATCATAAGTGCATTTATCTGCTTAGTGTAATGGGAAAAGTGTATGGTAGGATACTTACTGACAGAAATAGGGAAATAACAGAGGAATTAGTTGGTGAAGAACAGGCAGGTTGTAGGAGGGGAAGAGGTTGTGTAGATCACACATTTATTCTTAGGTCTTTAGTGGAAAAATTTCTAGAGAAGGGAAAGAAGCTGTATGCAGCCTTCATGGATCTGAAGAAAGTATATGACAGGGTGGATAGAAAAGAATTGTGGAAAATGTTAAGAATACATGCAGATTCTTAAATGGGAAGTTGTTGAATGCCGAGAAGAGTATGCACAAGAGGGCTAAGGCTGCAGTGCATATGGATACTGAACTGAGTGAATTTTTCTATTTGAATATTGGATTGAAACAGGGATGTGTCATGTCTCTGTGGCTGTTCAATTTGTACATGGATGGGATTATAAAAGTGATACAAGGCAGGACAGTGGATGTTCGAGCAGCTGTGATGAGAGAGGGCAATGTCTGGAAACTCCCTGTACTGTTGTTTGCAGATACTATTGTACTGTTAGGACGAAGGGGAACTGCAAGGCTTGGTGAATGAGTTAGGAAGAATGTGTATGAAATGGAATCTAAAAGTGAATGTAGGGAAGAGTAAAGTTATGGTCTTGGAGAGAAATGAAGTCATTGGATGTACAGTGATGTTGGAGGATGAGGAAATTGAAAATGTAAGTGCACTTAAGTACTTAGGTAGTGTGATAAGTAAGGATGGAAGTTTGGAGGGTGAAGTGCTTGAAAGGATACAACATGGAAGAAAGGTTGCTGGTTCTTTGAAAGCAGTGAAAAGAAACAGGGAAGTAAGCATGGAAGCAAAACAGTAGCCGTATAACAGCATTGTGATACCAATGCTAACGTACAGAAGTGAAGCTTGGACCTTGCTGACAAGTCAAGAGTGTGAGCAGAGGAAATGAGTTATTTGATTGGAGCATTGGAGTTATATAGAGAGAGAAACTGACAAATGAGGAAGTGAAGGAGCACTGTAGTGTGGATGTGGATGTGACTGAATGCATCAGGAGAAATACAATGAGGTGGTTTGGCCATGTGGTGAAGATGGAGAGTGAGAGACTAATGAGGAGAGTTAATGTGAGTGCAGTGGAGGGGAGGGGGGGAGGGGGAGGCCAAGGGTGAGATGGAGGGATGCTGCACAGAGGCAGCCTATATGCAAGAGGGGTGTGTGAGCTGGGAGTAGGGCAATAAAATGGCGGGGGACTAGGCAACATGGAGGCAATTTGTTTGTGGCTCTCCCTTACAGGATGAAGGCAGCTGGCAACAGATGGACGACATTTCATCATTTACAGTTTATTTATTTATTTTTTTATGCGAGGAAGAAGGAACCAAAGGCCATGAGCCCGCAATAACAGTTCCCTTCAAGAGAAAAACAAAATACAATAGAAAGCCAAATTCAAGATCCGATCATTTTGAGATGCCTGGACACACTGCGTCTGAAAGACTGGAGAACATAGGCAGCAGGAAATACAGACAGAGAGCGACAGTTCCAGTGCTGACCTGTTGCATAAATGAAGGACTGGGAGTAATGGTTAACTTTTGCACTGGAGACTTGGACTGACAAGCGATGAGAGTTTGCTGCTAGACGTGTGCTATGAGTCCATCGTAGAGGTGGAGGAATGCAAGCAGACAGTTCAGAGGAGCAGTGACCATTAAAGTAGCGATAGAAAAAAGATAAAGATGCAACAGTGCAGCGAAGAGACAGAGGTTGAAGGGAGTCAGTAAGAGGCGGAGAGTTAATGAGATGAAAAGCCTTTAACTCCATCCTATTAAGAACAGCTGTATGTGGGGAGCCTCCCCACACATGAGAGTTGTACTCCACACAAGGGCAAATAAAACCCCTGCATAGAGTCAACAATTGTGCAGGGGTAAAGAAAGAACAGTGTCAGCTTAGCACACCCAATCTCTTGGAAGCAGATTTTACAAGAGATGTAATATGATCTTTCCAAAATAAGTCCTGAGTAAATGAAACCCTAAGCATATTCAAGGATGATGCAGGATTAAGCTGAATATTATTAAACATTAGTGGGTATACCTGTGAAAGATTTCGTCGGGTTGATAGGTGTAAGAACTGAGTCTTAGATGCATTAAAAACAACCAGATTATTTTTACCCCAATTAGAGATACGAGTCAAGTCAGACATTAGGTGTGCCATAGCCTCATCCCTTGTTTGCTGAAGTAACTGCTGAGATGGGCGTTGCAGGAACCGAATGGAAGGGTGAAGGGTAGAGTCATCAGCATATGAGTGGGTAGGGTTAGATGTACAGCTTAGAAGGTCATTGATGAATAAAAAGAAGAGAGTTGGTGATAGGACAGAGCCCTGAGGAACACCACTGTTGATAGATCTAGGAGAACAACGATGGCCGTCTACAATAGCCGCTATAGAACGACTAGAAAGGAAGCTAGCGATGAAGGCACAGATAGATGGATAGAAACCGTAAGAGGGCAGTTCAGAAATTAAAGATTTATGCCAGACTCGATCGAAAGCCTTTGAGATGTCAAGTGCAATGGCAAAGCTTTTGCCAAAGTCCCGAAAGGAGGATGACCAGGAGTCTGAAAGGTAGATGAGATCGCCAGTGGAGCGTCCCTGACGGAACCCGTACTGACGATCAGATAGAAGGTTGTGATAGGAAAGATGCCTTAAAATTTTTCTATTGAGAATTGACTTGAAAACTTTTGAAATACAGGACGTTAAAGCAATCACACGATAGTTGGAGGGTTGGGAGTGGTAACCCTTCTTTGGGACTGGCTGAATGAGAGCAAACATCCAGCAAGAAGGAAAGGTACAAGTTGACAGACAAAGGCAAAAGAGTTTGCCTAGGCAGGGTGTAAGCACAGAAGCACAGTTCTTGAGAACAACAGGAGGGACTCCAACAGGCCCATATGCCTTGTTAGTACTGAGGCCAGTGATGGCAGAAAATACATCAGCTGAAGAAATTTTAATGTCAGCCACGAGGAAGTCAGAGGGGGGAAGTGATGGAGGAATAGCACCGGAATCGTCTAAGGTGGATTTGGAGGAGAAAGTCTGTGCGAAGAGATCTGCGTTATCAGTAGAAGAAATAGATACAGAACCATCAGAGTAGAAAAGAGGAGGGAAGGATGATGAGGTAAAGTTGTTACAAAGGTTTTTGGCAAGGTGCCAGAAGGAGCAGGAAGAATTCGAGTTGGAGAGTTGACAGCATTTAGTATGGATGAAATTATTTTTAGCAGAGCGAAGAACAGACTTAGCACGATTCCGGGCAGAAATATAAAGATGATGTGATTTAGGGGTGGGTTGGCTCTGGTACCTTTTGTAGGCCCTCTCCTTGTTGCGGACAGCATTAGAACAAGCGTGATTAAACCAAGAATTTCTTGCGTTAGACAAAGGATACGAGAAAGGAATGTATGCTTCCATGCCTGAGAGAATAACCTCCGTAATGCGCAGGGCACACTCAGATGGCTCCCGGCCATGGAAGCAATAATCATTCCAGGGAAAATCAAAGAAGTACTGCCGGAGGGCCTCCCAATCCACCACTCCAAAATGCCACAGACGACGTTTCCCTGGAGGGTCCACAGGCCGTACCGGAGTGATAGGACAGGTTAAGGTGATGAGGTTGTGATCAGAGGAGCCCAACGGAGAGAAAAGATTATCAGTGTAAGCAGAAGGATTAGTTGTAAGGAAGAGGTCAAGTAAGATAGAGCTCTCTCCAAGGCGGTCTGGGATACGGGTAGGGTGCTGTACAAGCTGCTCTAGGTCATTCAGGATAGAAAAGATGTAGGCTTGTTCACCAGGTGGATCAGTGAAAGGAGAGGAGAGCCAAAGGTGGTGGTGAACATTGAAATCTCCTAAAATGGAGATTTCAGATAAAGGAGAAATGGATAGAAGGTGTTCCATCGTAGAACATAGTCGAAGAATTTTTGATAGTCAGTAGAATTAGGGGATAAGTAAACAGCACAGATATATTTAGTCAGAGAATGACAGGAAAGCCGAAGCCAGAGTGCAGAGAATTCAGAAGAATCGAGTTCAGGAACACGAGAGCAAGATAAGTCGTTGCGTATACATACACAACAGCCACCTTTGGCTTTGAAATGCGTATAGAGAAAGTACAGTAGGAGGATACAGAAAAGGGTTTGCTGTCAGTTGCCTCAAACAGCTGAGTCTCAGTTAGAAAGAGAAGATGAGGTTTAGAGGAGGAGAGGTGGTGCTCAACAGAGCGAAAGTTAGAGGAAAGGCCGCGAATGTCGCAGAAATGAAGAAGGAGTGAGTCAGACAGTGGTTCCAGGCAGCTCAAGTCGTCACCGGGAGAGGGGCAGAAGGTGGGGGCATTTATGGTCCACCCCCTGGGGACTCCAAGGCTGAGTGTTGAGACGCCATGATTTTTTGAATTTTGGAAAACGAAGTGTAGTGTGTACTGTGCATGTAGTTTGGTGTAGATAGTTAGAGAAATTTGTATTGGAGAGCATGCTGGCCTACTCTCTGTGTAACTGAGACACTGAAAAAGTTCAGCAAAGGGGGATGGTCAGGAATTGTCCTAAGGACTGATGAAACGGGAACTCCAGCACTCCCTGTCATCAGCTTTCCATCCACCTCGGGAGTACTGCCCTGCTCGACTGGTGCTACAGTATACTCTTCATATTATCACGTTATGATTATGCGCAAAAATTAGCATTACAATTTATGTAACTGAATATACCGTCAGCAAGCATTTGACGCTGATTACAGCAATCCCTTGGTTATCATGAACTTTGTTATGGTGATTTTCATTTTCACTGCAAGATGAGAAATTGTACTCCTGCCTTTATTGTGCACCTGAGCTGATTTCTCCTGACAATGATGGTACAGTATCTGTGGCTTCTGATGGTTTGAGGGATTCAAAGATGACACCCTACTCGAGGAGTTAATCCCAGGTGGTGAAGAACTCTCCACCTCCTAGCCTCAGAAACCCTAACCTGAAGCCCATTTTAAGTCCTCTTCCTTACTGTGTCCTTCTCATCACTTCCTATTATCCTAACTATGTTTATGTGTGTTTCTGATACTTACCATAACAGTATGTATGTACTTAGTGGGTATACATTGTTGTAAAGGGTAAAATTTGGGTTTACATGTGAGATGCCAAGTACCAATCAGGATACACACCACTGGTTCTATGCTTTCATTATCACACACTAGGCTTGGCACACAATTATAAGCACGATAACCAAGGGTTCACAGTATTGCTGGAGGTTTTTCGTTTTCAGATGGACATGACCATCTGAGACTTTCCTAAATAACTGTCCCGAAACTTTTAAATGCAAGTACTGTATTGTAAGTCAAGGAAAACAGCAATCCTGGAACCAAGAATTCTTCAAAAATGGACCATGTGACCTTGGTCTTAAGAAGTCCTTGCTACAACAGAATTTCAAACCCTGAGTACTAAAGAACAGGATGAAAATATGGTAACTCCTGAGCTGTCATGACTGAAAAGAGTTAAAAGGTAACTCTGCAAGGGGAAGATCTCTAGCTAACTGGGAGATGACAGCTGAACTGATGACAGCTGAACAATCTGTAAATAATACTTGGCAAAGGGAAAAAAAAAAATGGTTAAAAGAAGAGTCTTCTGTTAATGTACTGCAACCTTTTTGGGAGGGGGGAGATTTCTCAAAAGGAACAAGGCATCAATGACACAATACACAGAAATAACCTGTTGTGGTGTTCCTCAGTTGTACAGATTAGGTTTTTTTCAGAACTTATAACACACAACTTCAACATGTACAGTACAGCTGCTCACCCATGTTAGGAAAGTTCAAGCTGGCACCTACATCATACACCAGTACATATTACACACTCCAAGAAAGAAGTGTTTAACAACATATTCAAATGTGACAGTATGTGATAACCTTCAGTTCATGAAATCTATCTATCTATCTATTGCCAGAAGCCATAATCCCGTAAGGGGTGGCCATTTGACTTTGAGTTATTTGTTTTACGAGGAGGGGCACTAACCCTCCACCAACCCACTTGTTGACACGTAGGAAGCACGTATGGTTTGGTTATATGGTTACCACCCAGCGTTGTAAATGGTTTCCTGGCTTACAGGAAACCATTTGGCTTGTCACTCAATGTAAAGTCACCTGTAAAGGAAAGAAAAGCAATAAGAAGTGACTGGAAAGATGGGAGAAATAAGAATAAAGGAGGGCAGGCACAGAAAAAGAATAATAAAGGTTAAGGAAGAAGCAGGCAGCACTACATCAAGTAACCTTCAGTTCATGCAATCCATCAGGCTTATGGAATAAATCTACAAGGATAAATCGAGTTCTAGAGTATGGCACTGTATTATATCATACAACAGTTGATTATAAGATACCTGAAAGAATATGGATGTAACATTTCCTCTGATGTAAGGCTTTCAAATACAGTATTAGTTTCCAATTCATTACCAATGGATACTGGAAGAACCTTGCTGTAATCAAAACATCAACCCTTATGGAAACTGGTAAGAAGGTTGACATATGGCAAAGAGCCCATAGCAACAATGATCATAGATTCTCTCAACTCTTATGGTGTGATCTTGAAGCAAAGCATCAGAGGCTAGCACAGCATGAATGAGAGGAAACACACTCTCAGACGAAATGGGTAAACAGCCATATCCCAAGTGACTGAAATACTATACTGTACTGTTGAATACCTGCTGCCTAATAATCTGTCTTTAACTGGGATATCCATACCCTATTCAAGAATCCATGAATGAGTTGCTATACTGCAGCACTGCCTTGCACAGCTCTTTAATAACCTTGATCTAATTTACTGAGGCCATTCTTTTGGGCAGGAAGAAGCTAAGAGTACTGTACTTGTAACAACCATTTACCCACACCATACTGCAGTAATCACATATCCTACATTTCAAGCTCCAAATATTATCTATTAAGCAGTACATAATTTGAGGTAAGGCGCAAATATACTGAAGAGCATTACAATTAAAGGGACCATATTGTTGCGTAGTTGCAACCAGTAAACTTATTTACAATTCTGCCTCCCACTATCCAAGCTACCTGGATCTGTTGCAGCTGTCCAGTGATATGGGGGTTTTCCTGTAGAAGATCAGGAACAGCTGTCAACACCATGGTAAAGTGTAAACAAAAGTAGCAAGATGCACCAACTCTCTCCTCCCACTGCCACTGCCACACTGCCACTGGTGGCTCAAGGAAGGTCTCACTCATGGTCATCCACAACTTTCTACTCCATCCTCTCATTTCTCTGTCTTATTCCCACACACATCTACTTCATTCTCACTCACATTCATACCTTATTCTCACACTTCCCTGTTTTGTTCTCTCATTTCTCTGTCTCATTTTCACAAATCTCTACCTCATTCTCACTCACTTTCATACCTAATGCTAACACTTCCTATCTCACTCATTATTCTGACTCTTTCTTAATTCACTGTTTCATTCTCTCATTTTCCTACTTAATATTCTCACACCCTTTCCTCAATCTCACTAATTTATCAAAAGCTCACTCTTCTCTAGTCCATCCTCACTTGCCCAACTCTCTCTGACTTCACTATCCAATTCACATTCTCTTCTCTATCTCACTGTTTCACTTCTTCCTTTTTACTTATCAGTCTCAATCTCACTCTTTCCTATCTCATTCTACCTTCCCTGTTTTATTTTCACACTTCTCTAATTCAGTCTAATTTGCTCTTTTCATTTTCATCCATTTGCCTATCATGTTCTCATACTTTTCTACCTTGTTATCATTTTCTTTTACAACAATCTCATTCACTTCCTTACCTCGTTTTCATTTTTCCCTTCCTCATTTTCACCCTCTGCATCAGTCTCACACTTTCCTATTTCATTCTCATACTTCCCTGCCTCAATCTCACACTTTTCTGACCATACTGTATTTGGCATCTTCCATATTTTCACAGTTTTCTAACTCATACTGAAACATACAGAAAGTGCTATTTACACCAGACTAAAAATTTACATATTTTCCAAGGAAATATCTCATTTATAGACATTCTTCTTGCCAACCACAATTTCCAGCATTATTTTGATCACTAACCAACATGATTAATAGGTAGCCTCAGACATAAACAAGATAACCCTGTACTCTACTGCAAGTTACCTAAATTAGTATACAGTAGTATGTGGCTGATGAGGAGGGTATAAGAATCAATCTAGATGCACTGGTGAGAATCAATGTAACCCCTAGGTGGCAACACTGACCAGCCACTTTCACTGCCACCCCTCCCCCTCAGCCCCACTCACCACACCCAGCTGCTGTCACTTCCAAACACATCATTACTTGTCACTCTGTACCTATGCATCACACACCAGTTAAACATGAATTCACTGAAGTACTACCAGGTTACTATCAACAGGTAACTTTGCAATTGGCCTAAAAAGACAGTACAGTTCAGCTTCAAATGACTAACTGCTTCAATGGTATTCTACAGTCCTTTTGGCCTGGGCAATGCCGGGTACCCCTGCTAGTGTATGTATATATATATATATATATATATATATATATATATATATATATATATATATATATATACTGTATATATATCATCATCATCATCATCATCAGCCGTTGAGGTCCACTGCAGGACCGGCCTATCCCTACCGAAGCAGGGACAATACAACCAGTGTATCTCTACCCAGTGGCTTAGGCTGTCTGGTAGAGACTGTATGTAGGGTGAGAAGTGCTTTTAAGTGTGATTGTAGTATTGTAGTGGCTTTGGATGTGTGTGTAGTCTGTGAACCAAGTGTAATCGGCCCATGCAAGCCGACTGGGTGCAAACATACTTTATAGTATGTGACACTGGTTCAACCATAGCACCCCTGATGTCCGCCAATGCAGTCCGTGGCCAGAAGAACGCTCCCAAAGTTTATTACCCTGGCGAGGTGCAAACCCTCATTCTTCAGTGCATGAAAAAGCACACTTTACCACTGTACCACAGAGGCTCCATATATATATATATATATATATATATATATATATATATATATATATATATATATATATAAATGCTGTATATAATTTCAAGACAGGAAAAAAAAAAAATTCAGTACAGCTCAACTTTAGATAATTATTCTAATGGTACCTTGAATTGCTTTGTTTATGCACCTTACAAACTGACACTAACCCCAGGCAGTCAGTTTATCAATACAGAACCATACAGTACTAGAATATATGCATCACTATATTAATTCCACAGGTTACAGTACTGCAAATCAGGCCCACACAGCCTACTGGAGTACTCTTGACTGTAGATCTCGTCTCAGCTGAAAGATATTATGAAAGTATTCTGGAAAGAATACAAAAAACATCGAGGCTGATAAAGGTATAACTTTTATTATATTTTATGTCACTTAAGGCTGGCATTAGTGGATTTGTTCTGTTTTGGTTTCACTTATAGTCAGGTTTAAATTTTTGTTTGCATTATAGTTAGATTTGTTCAATACTTTTAAAATCTATGGACAGGTGCAAGGAAGACACTAATTATACATAGCCTAAATCTGGTACAGCTCCTTGTAACCTCATAGACTGCAAGAGCCAACCAATCAATCCCTTAACCAGAGCATTGCACTCCACACCAATGCATTTCAGACAAGTCAGGTGTTGTTCATGAATGCCTCTGACTGAGTAAATCTCCCAAATAGAGCAGAAACTGTACAGTGATACCTTGAATCAGCTAACATTAAACTCTGCACCAATGCATTAGAAACAAGGCAGGTGATGTTCATAATAGCCTTCCAATGAGTAATCTCCCAACTAGAGCAATAAACACACCAGCACCCAGAGTCTCACAACTTTCCCCCCCACTCCTGCCTCCAGTTTACCTCCGCCACACCAGGAACCTGACTGCACTGCCCACCTTGACCCACATCTGTTTTTTACCCCCCTGCCACAACAGTTACTGGTGGTGGAGGGGCTGTCTTCACTGGGGGAGGTGTACTGGGGATACTGGGGGAAGGAAGGTTTGGGAAGGATGATCTGAGGAAGGGGGGAGTACCTGAGGAGTGGGGAAGGACAGGTAAAGGGGAAGAAGAAATTGGGGAAAGGAGAGGTGGAGGGAGAAGTTGAGGAGGGAAGAGGGAGGGAAAAGCTTGAGAGGGTAAGAAAAGAGGGGGAGGCAGAAGGGAAGAAGTTGAGGAGGTGGAGGGACAGGCTGACAGGGGGAAGGGAGAGGGGGAGAAAGAGGTAGGGAGAGACTGAGAGGGGTAGAGTCAGAGGAAGGCAGATAGGGAAGGAAAAGTGGTGGAAGGGAGAGACATCAGGAGAGTAGGGGAAGGGAGAGACTTCACAAGAAGTAAGGAAATGGAAATATGGACAGGAGTGGGGGACTGAGGGTCTGGAGAAAGGAGAGGGGAATGAGATGTAGAGGTGGGGAAGAAGGGGTTAGGGAGGGGGGAGGTGAAGGAGGGGTAGGGAGGGGAGAAGGGAAGGAGAAGTTGCATTGGGGAGAGAGGAAAGAAAGATTGGAGGGAAAAAAAACAAAAAAAAGTTAGGAAGGGGAAATAAAAACTGGTGTGGGAGAAGGGAGTGAGAGGAAGAAACAGGGATACAAGAGGGAATGAGATGGAGAAAGGGCTTGTTGAGGGGAGGAAGGGGGACTTATACCTTGGGAAGGAGTAAAGGAGAAGGGGCTGTCATCACCACAGGAGGGCTAAGTGAGGACTTTCTTCAGGTGAATTGTTTTCATTCGAAGACACTTTACTAGGCCTGAGAAAATGTCTTCACTTAAGGGGAGAGATGGCCTTTTTCTTTTTTCTTTCTTTTCTTGTTTTATTTTTGGAAGAGAGAGAGAGAGAGAGAGAGAGAGAGAGAGAGAGAGAGGAGAGGGGAGGGGAGAAAGAGGGAGGGGAGGGGAGGGGAGGGGAGGAGAGAGAGAGGGGAGGGGAGGGGAGGGGAGGAGAGAGAGAGAGAGAGAGAATTTTTTTTTCTTCCTGAGGGGAGGGCTGAAGAGCTTTTTTCACCTGGGGAAGAGAAATGTTTTCCTTAGTTGGGGATAGGATGAATTTTTCATCATACAGGGAGAGGAGGAGCTTGCTTCACTTGGAAAGATGTGATGACTGTCTTTGTTGAGAAAGGTTTCCTTCACTTGGAGATGGAAGGGGTTGTCTTCATTTAGGGTGACTGGGAAGGTGGTTGACAGGGTTTTGGAAGATTGGAGAATGAGTTGCCTTCACTTGAGAAGGGGAATGAGTCAAAACAACAATGTACTTCTTCTGAATCATGCCTTTCTTACCATCTTTAATTCACTTTTCTTAACTAAAAGATACCAAGCACATCTTTTTTTAAGTAAATCCTCTCAATTTATGTATGTTGATACCTTCAATCCAGCAGGTTTCCTTTAAGTTGCATGCAGTTGGGTAGCACTCACACTAAACCAAAAATGTTGCCACCTACATAGAGAGATTGATAGCAGCTTGAGTTAGAATGAATATACCAGTACTGTACTACTGCATTTTTCATTGAATGGGCACAATCTATATACACACAATCATACCTGCACCACAGTGTAGTTACATGCACTCCTGGATGAACATACATGATAAGTGCCTGAAAAACTCTACCCCACAATACATGAAACAACTTTAAACAATGCACAACCATAGTCTTATTGTTTGGGGCTAAATCCACATTACTGTATACACTCATTTCCGATTTCAAAGTAAATATATGATGAATCACAGGTATCACTCCTATGGTGAATAAAATCATCTTGAGAAAGCAAAAAGAAAATAGCTACTGTGTACTTCATTATATAGGCTACTTTGGCTGAAGGCATTCACAGGTTTGAAAACTGAGAAGGTCTCAAAGAAGAGGGAAATTATGGGGTGAATCATTCCACACAAATGTCAACCTCAGAATTCATCAAAAATATATAAATTATATACTGGTACCACATAAATTATATATGTTATAAATTATATCTTTAAATTATATTGTATAAATTATATATGGTATACTAGTATAAATCATATACAGTATACCCGGTATGTAAAGTACTGTACAAGAGGGGGTGGCATTGCGATAACGTTCCTCATGCAACTTTTGAAAATCTATACAACATCAAAATTAAAACATATAAACAATACGACTGTGGTATGATGTGGTGTGAAGTGCTGGTAATATAGCTAGCCTGCATTTGTTTATATTGCATACTTTTGCAAACATAACTGGAAGTACAGTAGTTTAATAACTTGTTTCCTATTGTTCCTCATGATGGATTGGTGCCAGCACTGCCATGCTGCCAAAGGTTTCACGAGTGCAATGTCTGAATATGAAATGTCAACATCATATGTTCCAGACTTTCAGGTCCCCTCTCATTAAAAAATATATATATATATATATATATATATATACAGGAACTTGAACTTTAAATGAAACTAAAAGATATGACTCAACATGGTACAAAAGCAATCAAGGTAAGCATCAATTCAACTACTGCATGTAGCAGTCTTTGGTGAATATCAAGGACAGTTTCCATTATTAAAATACTTGTACAATATGGCACAGTGTTTTTGGCACATGGTGGTAGGTGGTGGCGACCATCATCCACTCACTTGATGTACCGGTAGTGTTACCTACTTCTTCCTCAGCCTTTATCATTCTTTTTCTGTGCCTGCCCTCCTCTCTTCCTATATCTCCCATCTTTACTGTCACTTCTTATTGCTCTTCTTTCTTTTACAGGTGGCTTTACATTGAGTGACAAGCCATGGTTTCCTGTAAGCCAAGAAACCATTTACAACGCTGGGTGGTAACCATAGAACCAACCCATGCGTGCTCCCTATGTGTCAACAAGTGGGTTGGTCGAGGGTTAGTGCCCCTCCCCGTAAAACCAATAACTCAAAGTCAAATGGCCACCCTTTACGGGATTATGGCATCTGGCAATAGATAGATAGAGATAGTTTTTGGTACACATTTTTTAAAACTCCACTGTCATCAGCCTGACTCTATTTGATATGTCCATTATTATGAAAAGCCTATATTTGAAAAGCTTTGTCCGAAGTAAAGTAAGGATTCAGGACTGAACGGTTAGTGAATGAGTGCATACCCCATTTCATTGGGCATGCTGTTCATCAGTTCTCCTACTGTCATGTTTTCTCTTCTTGCTTTATGAATCCTACTTCATTCCACCTTTGAGCAGGAAAAAATGCTATGACAATTTTGTTTCCTGTAAAAAATCCAACCATCCATCCATCATCTAATCCTGCGTTGCCCCAAAAGGAGTGTAGAAGCCCGGGGCTAGGCAAGTTGGTCCTGACATTTAAGATGAGAGTGTCCAGCCTCACTCATCCCTGAGTAGCATTACCATCTATCTATCTATCTATTGCCAGATGCCATAATCCCGTAAGGGGCGGCCATTTGACTCGAGTTATTTGTTTTACCAGGAGGGGCACTAACCCTCCACCAACCCACTTGTTGACACATAGGGAACACGTATGGTTTGGTTATATGGTTACCACCCAGCATTGTAAATGGTTTCTTGGCTTACAGGAAACCATTTGGCTTGTCACTCAAGGTGGCTCTACATTGAGTAACAAGCCAAACAGATTCCTGTAAACCAAGAAACCATTTATAACACTGGGTGGTAACCATATAACCAAACCATACGTGCTCCCTACGTGTCAACAAGTGGCATTACGAAAGCAATAAACCCCAACCACCCCTTGGATGTAAACCTGCAAAGCCCCTTGGACAGAAACCTTCACAGGCTCAATTCAAGTGGAACACCTTATATATAATACCTGTTCATAGATTTAAAACGGCAAAAATATGGAATTTTGATATTATTAATTATAAAACCTCAGCAATTATACATACCCAGTACACAAACTACTGAAACCAAGTCTAATAAAACTGAACCTAACCCTCTCTCCCCAGAAAAGCTGGTCCTAGGTTTGGTATCATATGTGCACAGGCTAAGCTAGTAGTTTTTGTTATATTTTAGTGTTATAAATTTATTACACTAAGATAAATCTTGACCAATTATACATGCAAACTATTGAAACCACGTCTAACAAAACTTAACCTAGCCCCTTCCCCCAAAAAAAGTTGGTCCTAGGTTTGGTATCATATGTGCACAGGCTAGATGTTTTTACTATATTTTCGTGTCATAAATTTCTTACACTAAAATGAAATTTGACCTTTGTCATAAATTGTTTAACATTTGTGAATGGGGGCTCTCCTAGATTTTCATGGAGTCTTTTCTATAGCTTACAATGACACATCAATCCAAGTTAAAATATTACTGGCATGTAAAAACAGCACACACTGAAAATGAATTACAAGACAAACAAAAATGAAAATCTTAATCCTGCTTAACTGTTACTGTATGTATGATTTCCAAGAGATATCACTATTTCAAAAGTGGTGACCTGTTCTTCCAAAAATAGCTCTGATATACACAAGAGCAGAAGGCATATGTACATCAATATTAAGCAAAATAATGACATACAGCCAACAGGGTCAGGTGCCAGTGTTATATATTTCTGCATAAAAGAGGTTATCAAATAAATTCAAAGTTCCATTAACAATGAAAGGTCGCGAATTCAATCACAACAAACCTTTCCTACACGGGACTTGAGGCGCATATGACAATTAACCTAAAAAAACCCTTGGCTAATTTGTGTATATTCTAACCATGTTTACTCTTCCAGGCTCTGTCAGTACAAAAATTACGGGCCTGCACTACCCAGGGATTTATCTATGGGTAAGGTTGATGGGTTTACAATGTTTAATTATAACTAATTTGACATTGTTTACAAAAGTACACCGGCCCCACCTTCATCTGTACTATCTCACATCTAATCTTTACTTATTACCTACTGCACTAGCTATTGTACATGCCTTTTTCTTACCGTTAGAGATTTTCGTATGCCATTTTGTTCGTCTTCTGATTCGTCAGAGACGACGTCTGAATCATCCCCTTCTCCTAGCTTTCTCCGTCTTCTTCTATCCGCCATGTTGCCTTCTAGGAACTAAATATACAGCTTCGGTGCCACGGAGGATCTCGGCAAAAGTTGAACACATGATTACAGTCTTATGAGTTCCTTCAGATATAAGTGAGATTTTTCCTACATGCCTTTCAATATATGATTCAAAAGCTTCTTTTGAAAGCAACATGCAAGTGCAAGAGATACCGACCTTAACTGGACTCCGAATGAAATATGTCGCATGAATGAACTTTACACATTCACGAAATACCGTGCCCTCACTATTATAGGTAATTAGCTATACTCTTCACTGGAAGCTTTCAGTTTGGGAACCATTTGTATTGAGTTGAGAATGCCTAAGCACACGGTGTCGGCCCAATTTTCATCAGAGACCCTATATAGGATCTCTAATTTTCTATCTATCTATCTATCTATTGCCGGACGCCATAATCCCTTAAGGGCTGGCCATTGACTTTGAGTTATTTGTTTTACAGAGAGGGGCAATAACCCTCCACCAACCCACTTGTTGACACGTAGGAGTTGGTTATATGGTTACCACCCAGCGTTGTAAATGGTTTCTTGGCTTACAGGAAACCATTTGGCTTGTCACTCATGTAAAGCCACCTGTAAAGGAAAGAAAAGCAATAAGAAATGACAGAAAAGCTGGGAGAAATAGGAAGAGAGGAGGGCAGGCATAGAAAAAAAAAAAAAAAAAAAGATAAACGCTAAGGAAGAAGTAGGCAGCATTACATCAAGTGAGTGGATCATTACCCTTTATAAGTTAGGCTAAACTGGTTTGATGAATTTTCCATGCTCTCCCATCACTTCTCACACATCACTCCAAAGTTCATTTCCCTGTAAAACTTTTTAATTATTATTTTCTTTTTAGAATGCCTTCGTATTGTGAAGCAGGCATCACTACCCTCTCTGAACAAATTACGTGGTTAGTCAATGGGAATATTATAATTTCTATTCTCCTTGAGCATCCTGAATATGCACCAAAGTTCTAGAAAACCCTATATTCATTACCTATATGATTATTTTCTATCTATCTAGAGCCAGACGCCTTAATCCCGCAAGAGATGGTTGAAATACCAGCACCAAGGGAAGACCTTAGGGAGGCGTGGAAAGGGTCCAAGCAAGATGGGCATACGTCCCCTGCCATCATGTGCCCTCAACGAAGCCTGTGGGAGGTACACCACCCCACTGCACTACTCTCGAGGCAGATCAGCACTCGCCAGGATCGGGGTGGGCCTTGTGTAACCACAGTCCCAAGTAGGAATGCGACAATGCCCACCGTGCTTGTCGGAGAAAGGACGGGCACTGTACTCCCCTCATCTACTACCCCCTGTAGGACTGCAACGACACCCACTGTGCTCGTCAGGGAGGGAACATCCACTGTACTTCCCTTACCTACAGTCCCAAGCAGGACCGCGATGACGCTCACCGAGCCCGTCGGGGAGGGAATCTCCACCGTACCTTCCTTATCTGCAGCCCCCACAGGAAGCAGGACCACAGCGACACTCATCATGCTCGACGGGGAGAGGATGGCCACTATACTCCTCTAACCTGTCTTCCCAGGGCAAGGCAGAAACGCAGTGGAGTCCACTGTGCCCGTCGGGGAAGGAACGTCCACCGTACTTCCCTCATCTGCAGCCCCCCACAGGGAGAAGGACCATGGCAATGCCCACCGTGCCCGTCGGGGAGAGGATGGCCACTGTCCTCCTCTCACCTGCAGTCCCAGGGTCTAGTGGAACTGTGGTGGCGCCCACCGTGCCCGCCGGGGAGAAAACTTCCACCGTACTTCCCTCGTCTGCTACCTCTGCGACACCCACGCCCCTCTCGCTCTCCCCACATCCAAAGGGGTGGAGCTAGCTCCTCAGCAGCATCGCAGCTGGAGAGGGTCTGGAGCAGCCCCATAGTGAGCCTGGGGATAAGCTCACTGCAGCCAGTGCCCCTACATCACCCATCGCTGCCAGACTCCCAGAGGAAGAGATGAAGCAGGCAGCCCCTGATGGCCTCTTGACTCCCAGCCAAGACCTTCCCAGACCAGCCGGCAAGCTGTCCTCCACCAAGGGCAGGCACAAGGCAGCGTGCCTACTCGCCCTGTTCGGCCCCAGTCCCGAGGGCCAACACATTCACCGAGGACCCTCCAGGGAAAGACCTCTGAAGGCCTATGACTGTGGTCCCGTGCCCCTTCAGAAAGCGCATGCCTGACGGGAACCCTCCCACACCTGGGCGACACCTACACCTATCCTGTCACCTGAAGTCAAAACTCTTGTCCTTTGTGTCCACTACAGTGTGTATAATTTGCCCATTTGTACTGTACCCAGTACTGTTTGTCTAATAATATATGTGTAAGATTGGTTGGCCTGTGTTTTTGAGCCCTGTTCCTCTGGTTGCATGCTCTAGTCCCAGTCTTGGAAAGAACCCCAGATCAGCTCCTCATACTCAGGGAGCAAGAGGTTGAGCCTTGAATACGTAGCATAACAATGGTCACATGCAAATCGACTCTATGTCACCCTGTCCCCTGTCATTTTGCTGTGCTTCCCCCAGCCAACAATCTGCTCTCACATATCTCTCTCTATTCCATCCCTCCATCTCATTCCCGGTATCTCCCTCCCTCTGACCCCTTCACCTCACATACATTCTCCTCATTAGTCTCACTCTCCATCCCATGGAGGTACCTCCACGGTCCATCCTCTCCACATGGCCAAACCACCTCAGTGCATTTCTAATGCTTTCTGTCACATCCACACCACAATGCTCTTTCACTTCCTCGTTTGTCAGTCTCTCTCCATGCTCCTCTCAGATAACTCATTTCCACTGTTCTCACTCGTGTCCTTCCAACAAGGTCCAGGAGGTCGAGAGGATTGGATGCCCCCACCCCCCCTTCACCTGCCTAAAAGTTTCATCTCAATTATATAAACAGTATACAGTATATATATATATATATATATACTGTATACTGTTTATATATATATATATATATACAGTATATATATATACATCAGTGCCTGAGTCACTCTCTGTTCTTCAGAAGTTTTGTGCTGTTTCCCAACATTGCTTATGCACACACTCATAACTCCATAGCAAGAATGAAGCAGACCTTTGACCTGTTGGTTGCTTTGCAAGTCGACCAGATTCAGCAGAAAAGACTCCCACCCCCTTCGAAAAAGTCTGGCTATGGGCCTGAGCTTCACTTCCATACGTTAGAGGGGGGATCACAATACAATTGTATATTATTATGCAGAACAGGGCCTTGTACAGGATTTCTTAAAGGAGGGGGTTTTGAAAAAAAACAAAAACTTTTTCATATATTTAGGCTATTTACTTTATTTCATTCATTCATTAATTCATCTAATCCTGTGTTTCCCCATGAGAAGTGTATGAGCTCGGGGCTAGGCAAGCTGGTCCTGACATTTAAGGTGAGAGTGACCAGCCTCATGCATCCCTGAGGGGCATTACGAGAACAATAAACCCCAACCATCCCTTGGATGTAAACCTGCACAGGCTCAATCCAATTCAAGCACCTTAACTATCCAATAAACTAAGTAACGCAGTATGGTAAACTTAGGTACTGTTACTTACTAAAGAGCTGAAAGGGTACAAACTCCGGGTAATTAATATACTAAACTCCACAGAACCTTGGAAGTGTAACAAAGAATTTGACCGTTTACTTGACATCTATTAAAAAAAAGGAGGGGGAGAAACAACAGACAACACTTCTTCACTTGCTGATTTCTGACCATAAACTCTCTCTCTCTCTCTCTCTTTTTTTCAGGCTTTATGGCCAACTCCCACAATGTGGGGCATTAAGTAAAATAAATTATAAAAAACAAAACCAGGACAATAAAGGCTCACACATTGCACAAAAGACCAGTCCAAGGGGCAAATCATGGAGGCAGTATGAAATAAAAAGCTCAAAGATCAGCTAGACGCACCTCCTCTCCCCTGACAATCAGGCAAGATGGAATCCTCTCACCCATATTGGTCGCCCTAAGAAGATCGTATAAGGTGGAGTAGGTCAAAACTCCGAGCTGGTATGACCGAGTATGGGTGCCCACTGTCAGGAGGCGATGGCTGGAGGACACGTCTAGACGGTCTCTGAAATCCACGATAGGAGGGTGAGATGGACAGCCCTCCTTTGCTTGAGGAGGGGAGGGCTCATCGGCCTCTTCTCTGGCCGAGGAGCCGGCTGATGCATCTTTGCCCATAACTCACTCTGCATAGATGTACCGTTTATATATCCTTATGAAACATGCTAGGAGTTTCCACTATGTTCTACAAACTTCCACTTTTTTTTTTCCGTAGCCTTCCATGACCTTCTGTTTTTTCTCTTCGGTAACAAAACATTCTAGGACCTTTGTGAAACTTCTTAATTTGTTCTTTCTTATACTTTGTAGAACTTTTTCCTTCCATGCTCACTTCCCTATTTCTTATCACAGCTTTCAATAAACCAGCAATCTTTAGTCCCTGCTGAACCCCTTCAAAGACTTAATGCTCTAAACTTCCATCCTTACTCATCACACTAACAAAGTACTGTTCTTAAATACTGTACACTCACATTTTCCATTTCCTTACTCCACCCTCACAGTGCATTTCTCTTGAAGACCTGTTTTTCTCTTCCCTTCATTCACCTTTAGATTCCGTCTCTTACATGCTCTCTCAAACTCATCCACCAAGCCTATCAGTTCCCCGTCATCTTCATTAGCTGTTACCTTGAAATTTATATTTCTTAGTAAATACTCATTAATTACGTTTTTCAGTGCATCTTTTTGCTGAAGGGTGTGTGTGGCAAGATTCACCACCTCCTTTTATTATATACTGTATGCACTTAATTGTAACCATTGACTGACTGCATGTAACTGTATTTTTTTAAGGAGGTGTGTGGCAAGACCCACCACCTCCTTCTATTGTATAGGCTACGTACTGTATTCGGTACACTTTTATAACAATAAGTAACTCATAAGGGCACCTCGTGTTCTGACATTTTTCTCATCTAATGGGGGGGGGAGGGGGATCTTTTGTATGGTATTTCCTTTGGAAATGCATCTTTATGAGTGTTTAGTTCACCCTGAAATTTCTTCCCGCAAGTTCCCATGGACCCCTTAATCTTGCAACTGTTGGCTAAAATTATTTCCAGTCATGCTGCCCCATCAATTTTTTGTTCTTATTTTCAATTATGCTGCATCTTGTCAATGTTTTTCTTCCAAGGGGGGTGGGGAAGGACCTCCTGGAAGACCCTTAAATTAGCCGACCATTTAGAGGAGAGGAACATGATTAAGCCCAAGCTTCACATTTAATGATACTACAATTACTGTAGCATAATGATGCAGTGAGAGATATTTTATTGATTAAATGCTGGAAATTACATATACTCCCTGTTATGATGAAATTAAATAAATGTAAACTGAGACATCACAAATTCACATTCCATGTCCCCAGCAACTAGATTTCAGCTGTCACCTGACTTATCTTGTTCTACTCCCTTTTGTCCTACCATGAACCAGTCGCCTACGTGTGCCTTTGGGAAAATTGCATTAGTGTGTGTGTGTGTGTGTGTGTGTGTGTGTGTGTGTGTGTGTGTGTGTGTGTGTGTGTGTGTGTGTGTGTGTGTGTGTGTGTGTGTTGAGGAAGACTTGTCTACATGATGTTGAGTGCATAGCTGTATACTTTGGTGTGTGTGTGTGTGTGTGTGTGTGTGTGTGTGTGTGTGTGTGTGTGTGTGTGTGTGTGTGTGTGTTCTCTTACCTTACCTAATTATTCTAACCTAACTGTATCATTACAGTAATGAGTCAAGCTCATACTGTCCCATGTATTAAACCATTTTTGTCATACATATCCTTAAATTTATGAATAGTTTTGGCACACACTATTTCATTCGGTAGTGCATTCCATCGATCAAATGCCCAATTTAGGAAACTGAAATTCCTTACATTTTTATCGCCTCTGTTTATGTAGTTTTTTGCAGTGTCCTCTTGCTGGTGCTTCCCCATAGGTTATATATTCATTTATGTCTATTTTCTCTTTCCCTGAGATGCATTAATATAGCATAATCATGTCTCCTCTTTTCCTTCTCTCCTGTAGTGCTGGGAGATTCAATTTTTCTAACCTTTCTTCGCGGCTTACGTTACATGCATAGCATGAGGAACGTCACCGGAAAAAGATGTAACGTTTCTCACACACACCTTTACACAAGAAATCACTGCAGACATAGTGAATTCAGGGAGAGATGGATGGGTATGGTGGGAGTGCTGAGTGGGCTGATGTGATTAATTGCATTGGTGGGTGGGCAAGGTGGGTGGTATCCATTGGTAGGGAAGAAGGGTGACCGTGGTTGGTGTGTAAGATGGGTTGTCAGAATGTGTGGGTCGCCAGGGTGGATGAGAAGATTGTTTGGTCAGAGTGCTCTGTGTGGGTGGTTGGGTGCATTCAGGGTGGGCAGGTGAGTGGCTAAGGTACATGGGTTGGGTAGCATTGTTAGATGAGCTTGGTGGGTGGCATTTATGGGTGGGCAAGGTGGATGGCTGAGACTGGTGTGCTTGGTGGGTTGCACAGGCGAGTATTGGTTGGGTCAGGTGAGGAGGTGGATGAGTGGGTGGGTGGATATGTGGCTTCCCACATGACAAAGTAGGAGTGGGGCTTTCAGGGCAAGTAGTTATATAACTTGTTACTGTTATTTATATTTTAGTTTAGTATTTAGATGACGAGTAAATATTTGGAAAAAAAAATTCTATACAGTGGGGTCATTCTGCTGCAATCTGCTAAAACCTCAATATAATTACTTCTCAATGAACTGAAGGTGGATATATATGGATAACAATACACCTAACAGCAGAATAAATTATACTAACATTACATGCGGCAAGGTGTGAGAGAGAGTGAAGTTTCAGATATCCATTCCATCCGCCTAATAAATCGGTAGTTTTGTGGGGGTAAAGAGGGGGAGCTTGGGGGTGGACGTGTGCAATTAACCTGCCCTCTGGTGGCAGACTACCCTGTCCCCTTACCAGTGCTCATGACTGTACTGGGTCATTATACAACCATGAAGTTGTCTAAACATTATGAACAGCAGACACTGAGTCAGTGCCTGAAGTGGGCATGATCAAAGTTAATTACCTTAGAAAGAGGGACACATCTAAAGAGTGGGTCATACTCAGTTTCAATTCCGTGACAACCCAGACAGAGATGAGATAGCAGAGGACATGGTTGTGCAGGCTTTGTCAATGTCTCAAGTATCAAGAATGGTACATACATTCAAAGGGGTGACTTTTCCCTTCTCAATCAAATAGTCTTTGTTTATGTCATGATGCTGATGTCACTTGAATATGCTGATGTCATTTAAACAAGAACTGTCTTCTGATTAGATCGTTCATTCATTCATCGTCTAATCCAATGTTGCCCCATGAGGAGAGTAGGAGCTTGGGGCCATGCAAGTTGGTCCTGACATTTAAGATGAAAGTGACCAGCCTCACTCATCCCTCAGTGGTACTGCATGAGCAATAAACCCCAACCACCTTTTGAATATAAACTTGCACAGGCTCAATCCGATTGGAGCACCTTAATTGCCCACCAAACCACCAGGCGCCATAATTTGGTTATACGGTCACCGCCCAGCATAGTACAGTAAATGGTTTCCTGGTGTACAGAAACAATTTGGCATGTTACTCAGTGCAGAGTCACCCATAGATGGAAAGAAGAGGACAGAATGAAGGAAAAAAAGACACAAGACGAAGGATGGAAAGAAGGAAGAGAGGAAAGGGCTGGCACCTGAGAGCAGCACTACATCGAGTGAGGGGATGGTAAGCACTCCCACCAAGCACTTTCAGGTTAGTTTAAGTTTATTATGTAATTTCACATCAGTACACATTTTTGTTTATGTTTGTGATACTTACAATTACCATAACCACTGTAAGAGTTAACTGAAAAATCATATTTCAATAAAAACTGCACAAGTAACGTTTCTCACTTTGCCAGTACTGTAACATGTCTGATGGTCACATTTTCCTTAACAGCGTAACAATCATTAGGAATAATCTAATTGCTAGGTACAGCTAAGATCCTTATCTACTGACATATTATTGATATGAAGCACTCCTTGACTGAACCAGTCAAATCACAGACTTATTGAAATTACTTGTGCAAACTACAGGAGGGGGTAGCAGTGCGGTAACGTTCCTCACACAACTTTTGAAAATCTATAAAACATCCAAATTAAAACATATAAACAATCTAACTGTAATATAATGTAGTGTGAATATAGCTTGCAAAAACCATTTGTTTATATTGCATACTTTTGCAAATATAACTGAGAGTAGTTCAATGAAAAGTTCCTCACAATGGAAAGACCCATCACCTTGATTATAGCTTGCAAAAACCATATGTTTATATTGCATACTTTTGCAAATATAACTGAGAGTAGTTCAATGTAAAGTTCCTCACAATGGAATGACCCATCACCTCGCTGCATACCTGTTGCACTTTTTTTTTTTTTTTTTTGCCGAAGCAACTCTGCATGCTTCATCTGGGATGACTGTGATTTGGTTTCTAGGCCATACCTGTACACCCAAGTCTCATCTCCATTGATAATAACCTTCAGAAAGTCTGGATCGTGATTTGCACACTCCAGCATGTCTTGAGCAATGTTCATCCATGAGAAGAGATCATGACGAATATGACAAAGCACTTGCAGGATAGTGGTAGGTGGGGCCACTCACCATCCACTCACTTGAGTTAGTGCTGCTCTCAGGTGACTGCCCTTTCCTCTCTTCCTGCCTTCTTTCCTACCTTCCTTTTCTGCCTTTCTTTCCTTCATTCTTTCCTCTTCCATCTGACTACGGGTGACTCTACACTGAGTGACAAGCCAAATGGTTTCCTGTACACCAGGAAACCATTTTCTGTGCAAGGTGGTAACCATGTAACCAAATTATGGCATCTGGTGATTTAGTGGGTAATTAAGGTGTTCCAATTGGATTAAGCCTGGTCAAGTTTATATCCTCATACAGCCTTCTCTTTACATCCATTATATGGGGCTGAAACATGGAATAAGGGTGTTGCAGAGAGGAAAAGTTTGAATGTAATGGAGATGAGGTGTCTGAGGAGTATGTGTGGAGTGACGCGTATGGATCGGGTGCGAAATGATGAAGTGCGAAGGAGAACTGGAGTTGTTCGGGAGATGGCTGGTAGAGTTGAGCAGAGGGTGTTGCGATGGTTTGGGCATATGGAGAGAATGGATAATGAGCGATTGGTGAAAAAGATAACTAGATCTTATGTGAGAAGTGTAAGGCTGAGAGGAAGACCACGAACAGGATGGATGGACAGTGTGAAGAGAGCGCTGGATGCGAGAGGGATGTCTGTTGAGCAAGGAAGAGTGGCTGTGCGTGACAGAAATAAATGGAGAGAAATTGTGAATAAGTGATGACGCAGCCCTGAGGGGATATTCTCCCGCATTTGGTCTGATCAGCTAGTCAGGTCAGGTGCGGGTAAGGGGATGGGTCTGTTATGATGTGGCAGGGGTAAACCAGTTCTGCTGTCAGGCCCTGCTGCGGATGTCACTGATTGCATTGCGCAGTTGACCCTTGTGCGGTGTGGTGCGGTGAGGATCTGTCTGTTCTCCCCTTTGGGGCTAAGATGTGAATGAATGTGTTTGAATGGATGAGTAAATGGAGAGTGTGTCATCCTGTCTCGGCTACCTCCCTTTCCTTGGGGGAAGCAGCCTAGGTATATAGATAGATAGATAGATAGAAGTTTATATCCAAGGGGTGTTGAGGTTTACTGCTCACGTCATGCCACTCAGAGACGAGTGAGGCTGGTCACTCTCATCATAAATGTCAGGACCAACTTGCCTAGCCCCAGGTTCCTACACTCCTCATGGGGCAACACAGGACTGGATGATGGATAGATGGATGGAAAAATTTTTCATGCAGTGAAAAGAATGCGGGGCTACGTTTGTCAAGTCGGAAGAGGCCTACTTTGAGGGGGATTAGTGTCCAGCTCAACAAGTTAGCTATTCACTTTTTTAGAGCCTAAGGTCAGATACTTTCTGAACAGACCTCAAATTTTCTTATACGTTACTGATCCAATATGTGCCTATGCTAAAAAGATATATCTATCTATCTATCTATCTATTGCCAGACGCCTCAATCCCGTTTGGGGTGGCCACAAACAAATCGCCTCCAAGTCGCCCTGTCCCCCGCCATTAGATATATAACTATGATAATAAAGGATACTGAGGTGTACTGGGGAAAATACACTGCGAAGGAACAGCTTCTTCACCTTAACTTGACCCAGATTTTCATCCTTTTGCAGCTTATTTCTTGTAGCTCAGTGGCTCTCAATCCTCTCCATTGCACTTCTTTGTGACTAACAAATATTCTACTGCTAAACTTTTTTTACCTCAGCTTTCAAGATGGAGAGATGCAAACTTTAGGCTAAGTTAGAGTGAAAAGACTATAGAATGCCTCCCAAGTACATAAGAATACAATATGACCCTCTCTTAGTAGTCCAACTCTGTGGTGCTTATTAAACAAAAACTAAATACTCACTAAACACAGCAAGTTTTAATTGTCCAAATGGGCATCAATTCCACACTGTAAATAAAACAAATTAAAAACCCTCTTCTCTACAAGATTCAATATTTCAAATTCACCTCATTTCTATAGTGTTAGTACTAAAACAAACTACAAACCCTCTCTACAAGTCTCAATAGCTCAAATTCACCTAAAAATACACTGCAAACCCTCTCAGCACTACTGTAGAAGTCTCAACAGTCCAAATGCAAGTACTTCCACTGTGAAAATATATATATAGATATACAGTACCTCTTTGTGGTAGGTGGGGGCACTCACCATCCACTCACTTGATGTAGTGCTGCTCTCGGTGTCTGCCCTTTCCTCTCCATCCTTCTTTCCTTCCATTCTCTTCTGTCTTTCTTTCCTTGTCCTTCTGCCTAAGGGTGACTTTACACCCCCTCTTCTGTCTTTCTTTCCTTCATTCTCTCTTCTTCCTTCAGCCTGTGGGTGACTCTACACTGAGTGACAAGCCAAATGGTTTCCTGTACTCTAGGAAACCATTTACTACGCTGGGTGGTAACCATATAACCAAATTTTGGCGCCTGGTGGTTTAGTGGGTAATTATTACGCTCCAGTCGGATTGAGTCGGTGAAGGTTTATATCCAAGGGATGGTTGGGGTTGATTGCTCATGTAATGCCACTCAGGGATGAGTAAGGCTGGTCACTCTCATCTTAAATGTCGGGACCAACTGCCTAGCCCCGGGCTCCTACGCTCCTCATGGGGCAATGTTGGATCGGATGATTGATGGATGGATGGATATACCTCTATCTGTCTATCTATATAATACAGGGTAAAATGGGGTCATTTTGCCACAATGCCAATAATTCCAATTAAAAGGCCCATAGCTCCCAAACTATTGCACTGATTTGGTTTCTGTTGGGCTTAAGTTTTAAAGGAATCCCGACCTAACAAGGGCTCACGAAACTTTGATCTACTGTGCAAAAAGATGGTGTTGGGAAAATTAAACTGTTTACCAAAAATTTTCAGCATTTATTGCATCAATAAAAACTGGGAAACAAAAAAACATTCTATTTACCCATTACTGACATGTTTCTAGTTAAAAGTGGTTCAGAACAGTTTGCATTGTTCACGTACACACAAACACACACAAACACATGCAGAACAAAACGGCACCTTGCCACGCACTTTTGCCATGAAAGTCCCCCCGAACAACTTACCAACCTTGAAACAATCAGTGAAACAATGACGGATGCCACTTACGTAAAGTTTGCCCAATACATGACAGTCCCTACTGTATGGTGGCCTAGATTACCTAAGCCTAGTTATAATCAACTGTGTATGATATGTAATTTGGTATTATGACAATAGTAACAATAATAACATAAATATTATAACAATAATAACAACAAATAGTTTGCGGGGAAATTACCTTGTTGGACGGGGTAATTTCGCCACAAGACACTTAAAAAAAAATCTAAGGTGTGGCTTTTTTTTTTTTTTAACGATAACAATTATAGGTGTCTTTAGCAGAAGGGCTGAATGTCCTGATAAAGCAATAAAAATGTCAATATTCCATATGTGGTGGTTTGTATTTAGCAAAACCATCGTTCATGGCGAAATTACCCAGTTTCACCCTATATAAAACAGGAAACCCTCTCAATACTATATATTTATATATATATATATATATATATATATATACTGTATATACATCTCAATTTCCATGATTTTTAAAACAGTGTAGCACATGTCACAGCACAAGACGTATACACCAGTAGCTTGCCATACTTTCGTTCCTCCCACTGTCCTTCAGCAGCCTATAAGCATGATAAGTTGGGTAAAGTTACATGAAACCAATATAATATGACTGGTTAGTTAAACATTTATTTTCAACTAACTGTAACTTTAACTACCAAAACTATAATGTTTTGAGCTACTGAAAGGAATGGAATTTTTGCAGGTGAGTGTACCAAACAAACCTCCACTTCAAGTCTGTGCACTCTGTAAGTTCATTAATGAAGGTGCAACTGCTATGAATTTACAAGTTACTCTTTTATCACTGCTCATTTATTAAATAGGAAAAATCTCAACAGTAAGGCACCAGGCGTTGTGACATTCAGATTGGCGAAATCACACTTTGGTGGCAGCCATCAAATATTTCCGTGCTTGCACATTCGCATCTAAAAAGGGCACGTTCATGCCATCCACCAGCACAAGTTTCAGATCCTCGCCACAGAGATGCCAGCGCCAACACACAGTTTCGGCCTGGTTCCTTAACGTGTTCAGAGTGTCCACAGGTGTTACACTCTCGCATCCTTGATTAGTAACTGATGGATATGTGTCACCTTGTGCTTAAGTGGGGCCAGATGTGGACTGGGTGATGGTGGAAATGGTGTAAGAAGGTGTGAACCTGGAACGGCAGGCAGTAAAGGGAAGGCCAAACATTACTATTGCAATGGGGGGAAAAAATGCAAGCATGATGATGAGTTAAAAAATAACATTAAAGCATACTCAATGAGGAATTACCAGGCTTTGTGGAGGAGCAAGAGAGGCAGGTTTCACTGGAGAGACATAATAGAATGAATGTGCTGCATCAAGAGCACAGCAAGAAAGAAGTGGTGGCGATACAGTGTTGGAGGCAGTGGTGGGGTCCACTAGCCCTACTCAAAGCCTCAGATGCCCCATTGCATCAAGTCCATTCAGCCCTTCACTCTGGTCTTTCTGGTAAGTGTTGTGTCTGAATGGAGGGAGAGTGTGTGTTACACGTGTAAGTAATTTTGCTAATATTTCTTATTTTATTTTATATTTTTTAATGCAAGGAAGAAGGAACCAAAGGCCAGGAGCAAACAAACTGTTCCTTCCAAGAAAAAAACAAAAACAGTACAAAAAATAGCCAAATTCAAGATTTGCTTATTTCGAGATGCCTGAACACACTGCGTTTGAAAGACTGGAGATCACAGGAAGTGGGAAATACAGACAGAGGGAGACAGTTCCAGAGTTGACCTGTTGCATAAATGAAAGACTGGAAGTAGCTAATGGTTAACTCTTGCATTAGAGAGTTGGTCAGAAAAAGGATGAGAGTTTGCTGCCAGATGGGTACTACGTGACCATCGTAGGGGTAGAGGGATGCAAGCAGACAGTTCGGAGGAGCAATGACCATTGAAGTAACAACAGAAAAGAGATAAAGATGCAACAGTGCGGCGAAGAGACAAAAGTTTAAGGAAGCCAGTAAGAGAAGAGTGAATGAGACGAAAAGCCTTTGACTCCACCCTATTGAGAAGAGCTGTATGTAGGGAGCTTTCCCACACATGAGAGTTGTACTCTACACAGGGATGAATAACACCCGAGTATAAAGTCAACAGTACTCTACACGGGGGTGAATAAAACCCGAGTATAAAGTCAACAACTGTGCAGGGGTAAAGAATGTACGGAGTCAGCTTAGCACACCTAATCTCTTGGAAGCAAATTTTACAAGAGATGTATTATGATCTCTCTAAGATTAATCCAGAGAGAATGAAACCCCAAGTATGTTTATGGATGATGCAGGATTAAGCTGGATATTATCAAACATTAGTGGATATTCCTGTGGAAGATTTTGTCAGGTTGATAGGTGTAAGACCTGAGTCTTTGATGCATTAAAAAAAAGATTACTATTACCCCAGTCAGTGACACGAGCGAAGTCAGACATTAGGTGTGCCATTGCCTCATCCCTTGTTTGTTGATGTAACTGCTGAGATGGACGTTGCTGTATTTCAGTGTATTTTTTAATGTTTTTATGTTATATTGTTAATTTAATGTTACTTTATGATTTAATGTGTTAACTGCAACCATTCAAAATAACTTTAGGATGTATTTAGAGTGAAAAATACACTAGGGGGGTGAGTTTTCTTATGGGTCTAGTCCCTAGCAGCTTATTTCCCATAAAGTCAGTGCCCCAACTTTGGCGGAATTAATTTTGGCGGCACTTGTCACGGTCCCTATTAGGCGCAAAACCTGGTGCCTTCTGTACTCAAAAACAGTCAAGTGTGTCTAAAAACAACAACAAATTATATTACTGGTGCCTCCCTTAACCCATTCAAGATGGACAGATGGCAATTCTAGGCAAAGCTGGAGTAAACGCAGTACAGTACAAGCCACCTACTACTATTTAATTTTTTTCATCATCATCATCATCATCATCTAATCCTGTGTTGCCCCATGAGAAGCATAGGAGTTCAGAAAGTGATCAGCCTCACTCATTCCTGAGTGGCATTACATGAGCAATAAATCCCAACCATCCCTTGGATATAAACCTAACCAGGCTCAATTTGACTGGAGCAACATAATTACCCACTAAATTACCAGGCGCCATAATCTGGTTATATGGTTACCATCCAGTGTAGTAACTGGTTTCCTTGTGTACACAAAACCGTTTGGCGTGTCACTCAGTGTAGAATTACCTGTAGACAGAAAGAAGAGGAAAGAATGAAGGAAAGAAAGACAAATGAGGAAGGAAGGAAAGAAAAAAGGAAGGAAGAGAGGAAAGGGCAGTCACTGATGAGCAGCACTACATCGAGTGAGTGGATGGTGAGCTCCCACACCTACCACTATTTTCTCCCCCTACTACAGTACAATACTCTACCATTATATTTCTCTTCCCTGTTCTCAGTATTCCTTTCTTCACTCTCCCATCAGTAAACACTGCACTATAGTCACGGCGCGCGACTCTAAAGGTTGTTATTATCATGCCTTGGCAACCTACCATTCAAAAGTGCGTTTGATTTCATGTATAATATGAGACACATGTGATTCCTGTATAGTATGTTTGTGTACAATAATATTTGTGTATAATATACTTGTGCATAATAATATGATTCGTGTATAATATGACACGAAATCGGACGCACTTTTGAATGTTAGGTTGCCAGGGTACAATAACTACAACCTCAGAATCGCGTGCCGCAACTATAGTATGTCACCAGTACTCACACACTGGTCATTTCAAAGACATTCTCCTTCATATACAGTACAGTACTGTACTCCTCTATTGTATCTTTCCACTTCATCCTTGGTTTTCCTCTTCTCACCCTCCCACATGTCAATCTTCATCATCATCATCATCCGGACCTTCTTTCCCACCATAGGGAAGGGTAAGGAGTAGCAAAATCCAGACAGCTAATGTTTGCCCAATTCAGTGGGCTCCATCAGATAGGTCAGAAAGTTTCACCATGTTCTGCAGCCTCACATATACCTATCTGATAGAGCCAATCTGAATGCCGTCACATTAAAAAGGGGTACCAAATCCCTGGTTATGCACTTCTCTGCACAAAATTCATCCATCCAGCTCAGTATCTCACCACTTCCTTAGCCTTGCCAACTTCCATACCTCTCTTCTTCACACACTCATCCAGCACATCCCTCCACCTTCTTCTTGGCCTACCTTGCCTCCTCCCTCTTTCAAATTCGCTTATAATCAGTAAACCCTTCAATATCTGATGTAACTAAGCCAAAGGGATGTCTGGAAAGTTGGTTTGTCCGGATACTGGGACACAGCCTCCTGGACAGATACGAGTACTTATGGACCCTAACCCAGCCTAACTTTGAAAGCCAACTAAATACCTCCCTACCGGACATGCATAGCACCTATTTAAGACCTTATTTACACAAATATGGGACAGAAAGCATGAAATAAATGAAAAGGAACCAGAGAATGAGGAATCAGAAGTATGGAAAATATTTAGCAGTGTACAAAGTACTTACAGCATGTCCATGGCCGTTATGAAGATTAACCTGCCTCCATTAAGGTTCTGGCAGTGGTGAAAATGCTCTTGAAGCATGTACAGTAATCCAGTGTTGTGCTGCACTTAATCCTTTGTACTATGAGTTATAATTTAACACTGCATTCTGTTCTTATTGTGCCACGCCAGTTTCAATCGCCAGTTTGCACTCCACACTTAATCCTTTGCACTCTAAATTCTAATTTCTTAACACTGCACAACACTGTAAATTCCCATGTGGTCTAGTGGCGAGGTATTGCAGTTTTTTCACTGTTTATTCACAAAAACGAGCATGTGCGGCATCCATTGTGATGAGCGTCTAGTCACGATGGTACTTAGGCAGTAACTGGGGAGGGGGGAAGGACGGGGTGAAGGGGTCGTGCGTAAACACAGCTGGTCGGCGCCGTGTGCCCAGTTCAGATCACTAGTGGACGAAAAATCGGATTTTTTTTTTCGTTTTTTGGCATTGGGGGTTCTGAAGGCCCAGGCCCAAAATGTCTGGGTAGTTGGGTGTCTGGTTATTGGGCATCCGGATATTAAAGGGATTACTTGTATACCTTTTTCACCACTCTATATGTCATCCATTCTCTCCACATTACCAAACCATCTCAGTACACTCTCATCAATTCTGGTGTCCACAGACTTCTTCACCCCATATCTTTCATGTACTTATATTGTATTATTCCGTATCCTATCAACTCTCTCTACTCAATGTACATTCCTCACCAGTCCGATCTACACTGCTCTTACTCATGACTTTTCATTTTCATGCCACACCATAGTCTCACATTCATATGTTAAAGGCAACAACACTCCTTCATGTGAGCCTCGTGCAGATGCAGCACTCAAGCTTCTGTTTCTTATCAAGGCCTGCATTGCACCAGCTACCTTCCTTCCTTGTGTCACTCTGCTTTCCACTTCTTTTCCACATTTTCCTTTCTTTTCTATCCCTGTACCCAGGTATTTGAGCTCTCTCATCAATTCCAGTTTCTCTCCATCATTGTAACATCACAATGGGAGTCACCTTCTCCCTCTCAATAACCATCACTTTACTCTTTTCTACATTTACTCTCAATGCACAATGCTCACAGACATCTACAAAACTCTGTATTAGTCTACCAAGCTCTTGTCCAGTATCCGCAAGTAGTACTGCATCATCAGCATACAACAAATTTGAGGCATTCCATCCAACACCATTCATTACCAACGTCATCCCTCTCTCCATTACTTGTGTTTTTACTTCTCTCATCAACCCATCCATATATACAGGGCCGGTCCTTCCCATATGCTCACTACACTCAGTGTGTAGGGCCTCAATCATTGGTGGGGCCTCCCATCCTCAGGATGTGTATTAAAAAAATAATAATAATAATAAAAAAAAATAAAAGTATGACGAGAACGGTGATTATATTGATTAATTGGTTCCACATACATCTATCTATCTATCTATAGCCCGACGCCCTAATCCCGCAAAGGGTGGCCGCAGACAAAACGCCTCCAAGTCACTCTGTCACCCACCATTTGACTCCCCTCCTTCCAACTCACCCCCCCCTCCCTCATATACCTCTCAACTCCATCCCTCCACCTCATCCTCGGTCTACCTCTCCCTCTCCCTCCCTCCACCTCACCTACATACACCCTCTTAGTCAGTCTTTCATTCTCCATTCTCTCCACATGTCCAAACCACCTCAGTGTATTTCTCCTAATCTTTTCAACCACATCCACATCTACCCCACAACGTTCCTTCACTTCTTCATTCGTCAACCTGTCCCTCCACGTCACTCCACATGCTCCTCTCAAGTAACTCATTTCCACTGCTCTCACTCTTGACTTGTTCCCCTCTTGCAAGGTCCACGCCTCGCTTCCATACGTCAGGGTAGGGATCACAATACCATCATGCAGTGACTTCTTAACTTCCATACTCACCTCCCTATTTCTCATCACTGCTTTCAGTGTACCAACAACCTTTCTTCCCTGCTGTACCCTTTCACGTACTTCATCCCCCAAAGTTCCATCCTTACTCATCACACTACCCAAGTACTTGAATGCACTCACATTCTCCATATCCTCACCATCCAATCTCACTGCACACTCTGTGACTTCATTCCTCTCAAACACCATAACTTTACTTTTGTTTACATTAACTTTCAGCTTCCTCCTCCTACACACTGTCCCAAATTCATTCACATACATGAAAACTGTATAAACAATTATATTGAATAATTGCATGCAAAAATTTTATTAGTCTTTTAAAGTAACAAAAAGTAGTGGTAATTAGATATTTGTTTAGTGGGATTTAACATTAAATTCTGATGGCAGTACTAAGTGCTGCACTGCAGGAGATCAGCTAAGTCGCTGACTGCTGCCCTTAGTCAGTAACATGACTATGCCACAATATGCCATTATTAAGCATTTTAGAATAAATTTTTCGTTCCAATGGTAGTAATTCATAATCTTGCAAAATATATAATGCCGTACCCTTTTTGCCACTATGGAGTTATATGGCAATGACCATTTCTGTTTTTATATATCTGAGTAATAATTATTTGTAAATTATAGTTTCACACAAAATATCATTATTTTATTTTTATTCAGAGAATAAATGTTTATGCAGTGCAAGTTTTTTACTTTACATTGCTCAGGATACGGGTGTAACTTGAGGGGTGAATATATAGGGTGGAGGGAAAAATGTAAACAAAGAGTGTGTGTGTGTGTGGGGGGGGGGGGCTCCAAAAGAGATCCAGTGTAGGGCCTCAGAAAAGCTAGGACCGGCACTGCATATATACATTGAACAACCATGGGGACATCATGAAACCTTGTCGCATGCCCCACAATGATTGTGAACCATTCAATTAGATGCCAATTTACCCTTACATATGCCTTACTACCATCACAAAAACTTTTAACGGCACCTAACAGCTTACCATCTACACTGTACATGTGCGAAACCTTCCACAATCCTTCTCTGTCTACTTTGTTGTATGCATTTTTCAGATCCATAAATGCCATTAACACCTTATTGTCCTTCTCACAAGCCTTCTCCACTATGTCTCACTGCTAATATTTGATCCACACATCCTCTGCCATTCCAACAGCCACCCTGTTCGTCACTTACTAGAACTTCTGACCTCTCTCTTACTTTCTTTATAATAATTCTTCCATACACCTTCCTTATCAACTCAATAGACTTATGCCACAATATTCCTTGCACTCACTTCGCTCACCTTTATTTTGGTACAGGGGTACAATCACAGCCTTTTCCCACTCTACTGGCACAGTTTCACTCATCCATGCCTTCTGACATATTTCCAAGAAGCACTTCATTCCACTTTCCCCACAACACTTAATATGAGCAAAATGTTATAACTACTCACCCAATAGTCTTTTCAACTGTGTTGAGAGAAGAGCTGAGCCACCTTTGGCTTGACATCTTCATAGTACTGGCAACACATGACACTGATCTGCTGCACAATCTCTGCTTCAGTTACCTCATTCCAGCTCTTGGAACCTGGAGAAAAAAAAGTCCTTACATGTACTTACTTCATCTCCACCTCAATACTGTACCCTAGTCCCTTCAACGTCCATACACCATTCTCTCTCACATTCATATACCATGTACAGTACAGCCAGATTATTAGATGTGGAAGCACTTCTCAGAATAGCTGTCTCTCTCTCTCACTAATGGTTTTCAGATATAGTGTTTCAAAGATTCAATTACATTAGGTTCTTTGGTAAGCACTGTAAGTGCTCTGACGAACTTGCTACAATTGTGCCTCCCCTTCACATATTGTCCTCACATACTCGGGCAGCTGGGAGCGCTCATGAACTCACACTCTCTCCCCCACACTGCAGAACCTCTGCTTATCAAAAAATTATCCCCAGAACTACTACTCTCTGGAATTCATTTCCTGGGAGCTGCTTCCCACAAACATTTAATCCACTTTTATTTAAATCCAGATGTTATAAATATTTTATGAATGGAGGATGCCTTTAGGCAAACGGACTTTTTTTTTATTTCCTTTGTTTTTTCTTCCTCCATACACTGTCTCAAAAAAACATAAAAAAAAGTAACTCTAGTCTTGCAGATGTGTCATCACCTCTAAATCGAGTCTCTTCTTTGACCCATTGGGTCATTGCATTTTTCATTGCTATATTAAACAGTATATTGCCCCATGAATCTTCACTACCTCCTGAGTCCCACTCCTCTCAATTCACCTCTTTACAATTAAAATCATCCACCAAGATCATATTGCTGCTTTCTCAATCACTTTCTGTAGGTGTCTAACCATGTCTGACAACATCTCCTGGTATTCAGCCTCATTCTATGCCCTTGTCTTAGGAGGGACATGCACTACTGAGATGTCTCCCACCTTTCCCTTTAGTTTCATGTTTATCATTTCTGCCCTACCTTCTCCCAGTTCCACATTGTCCACATTTATGCTGTTCTCCACTGCTATAATCATGCCTACTCCCACTTTTTCTTTTATATCTCTTCTCCATAGTTTGCATTTACCATATCCCACATGGGTATCAATATACTCTCTTAAACTTGGTCTCTACTAAGCACACAATATCTGGCTCATTTACCTCAAAAAATCATTTATTTCTAGCCTTGCCGAGCTTAAGCCATCTACATTAGCACATGCCACTCTCAACCTTCTTACGTTGTTTTTTATTCTGTCCTTCTCCCTTCCTCTCTCCGTCAGTACCACTTCCTCTATTTCCGATCCATAACTCTCTAATAGAATTCTGTCTTCTCTTCCTCTGTTCTCTAGCTGTTTTTTCCCTTAGCTTCCTTGACTAACTCCTTTATTTTGGCTTTTTCTTCCTCATTTGCATCTCTTCTTATCCAAACATCCTTGAATCCCTCCTCAACTGCTAGTTTCCACGTCTTGTTAATAATCTCATCTACCGTGACCTGTGACCAAAACTTAACTTTTAGTGGCCGTGCCCCTCCCTCCTCGTATCTGCTAAGCCTAAACACTTCTTCAACCTCTTTTTGAGCTTCGCTGTCGCGCTCCATAACTATTGATCCTATCTCCTTGTCATGAATTCATGAGACAGTGTATTCTACAAATCCATGACATTGTACTCGGGTGAGAAAACCACGAACTCTAGTGGAATTCCCACTGTGTATCACTCAGTTTAACCGTCCTCGTATGCACTTCGATTGGGATAGTTTTTCAGAATATTCGTCACTGCTCCAAAAGTGACTGTTCCTATTCGCGACAGTTGCGCTTCACTCAGTGATTTTATTGTGTGTGTATATCGTTCGCCCTCTCTCCGTTGACCATTGAAGTTAGGCCACACCCACTTCCGACAAACATGCCCGCTCTCACTCCCATACCCAGCTTTGTTAAGTGTCAGCTTTGGACCACCTCATGAGTAGGATCGTTTGTGTCCACCGTAGAGAGCAGCGTCTCCGTTGTACAGTGATTTCCTGGATCTCCACCTAGACGGTGATCAGCGAAGTGAGCTAAGCAGCAAATAGTAGTGCCTGGTGTTCAACAGACAGACGCCCAGTCTTTCGTAGCTTCAGCTCCGTTCCCTCCACTGACCAATATTTCCAATCTTTTTCTAGGCTTAAGTCTGATTAGCTTTTGAATGAGTGAGTGAGTGTATTTCCTTTGTTATTTGAATTCACGAGTCCCCCTGTGACCGTGAATTCCCCTTTTGAATTCATTTTGAAATTCATGTAACGTAAATTTATTTTATTATAATCAATAAATTTACAGTTCTTCTCTCTGAGCTCATTTAACTGTGTTAATGGTGTTTCATTTCTCCACATTGAGCTTACTTTAGTCTGCTGCTCCTAGTTTGCCCAAGTTCCTTGCATTATTCACAATTAGTATTTAAGCCAGTTCTTCCATATTAAAACTTAAATCAGTTGTGCGAGCTAAGAGTTAAGCACCAGCAAGGACCTGTCCATTATTAGTATTAGTTATTGATTGTCAGGGGGTAAGAATACTTTCTCAGAGGCTAACAGTACTAACAATTAGCATTCGTGAGTAGATTAGTCTCTGCAGTGTACTGTTGGGAAAGTTTATAAAATTCTCATCTTTAGAGAACTGGCGAAGTAAGCCACATAAAGTAAAACTCACTATTTGATTTTCACAAGTCAATTCTTTGTCTTTACTTTTGAGTAATATCAAGCATTTTATTTCCTAAATTCAAATCCTCCCGTGACACTCCTTTCCCCTTCCCAGTTCTTCTCTTTCCCTTACTGATCTTCATCCATCCATCCATCATCCAGTCCTACATTGCCCCATGAGAAGCATAGGAGCCCGGGGCTAGGCAGTTGATCCCGACATTTAAGATGAGAGTGACCAGCCTCACTCATCCCTGAGTGGCATTACATGAGCAATCAACCCCAACCATCCCTTGGATATAAACCTTCACCGGCTCAATTCGATTGGAGCGCAATAATTACCCACTAAACCACCAGGCGCCAAAATTTGGTTGTATGGTTACCACCCAGCGTAGTAAATGGTTTCCTTGTGTACAGGAAACCATTTGGCTTGTCACTCAGTGTAGAGTCACCCACAGGCAGAAGGAAGAGGAAAGAATGATGGAAAGAAAGACAGAAGAGAGAGTGTAAAGTTACCTGTAGGCAGAAGGACAAGGAAAGAATGAAGGAAAGGAAGACAGAAGAGGATGGAAGGAAAGAAGGATGGAGGAGAGGAAGGGCAGACACCCAACAGCAGCACTACATCGAGTGAGTGGATGGTGAGTGCCCCCACCTACCACAAACTAACATGGGTTTTTCTTTCAATCCTGAAATTACCACACTTTTTTCTTATCTGCTACATCCCTGACCTGAGATTCTCTACTTTTCAGTGCCTTAACCACTTCCTTCTCCACCTTTTCCTGGTTTTCCTTTCTTTGTTGTTCTAAAATCTCCTTAAGACTCATTTTTTTCTTCCTCTTGAATTTTCTTACACCCTTTGTGTTTTCTGATTTCCTTGATATGTCCATCGTGCATCCTAGTTTTTTATTCACGTTATTCAGGCTTACATTTCATCTTGTCCCTTTCCTCTTCCAGCCTCTTATCTTCCCGTTTCAGCTCTTTTATTTCACGTGTGGCTGAGTCATTGCTCGCTTTTAATTCTGATGCCTTTCTCTCTTGGCTAAAACTGCGTGAGCAGATGCTCTCTAACCCATTTTTCAACTCCTTTATCTCCTCCTCCTGTTTTGATGTCCAGTCCTATAATTCCCTAATTACTGCCCATACCTGTGACTGAGTTCCAAATGATGGAAGGGAACGTGGCACCAAGAGATGAGCTATACAGGCATGGAAGATATACAACTTTGGGAAAGCAAACTTTACACGACTGAGGAAATTTCTCGAAGAAGCGAACTGGAGCGAATTCAGGGAAACATGAGAGACGCAAAAGATGTGGGATGTCTTTCTAGGCATATACAACTTCACAGTGGAAAAGAATGTGCCAAAAGTAAGTGGAAGAGAGAGCTGTAAAAAGGATTGGTTCAACAAAAGGTATATGATAGCAAAACGAAAAAGGGATCTGGCAAGGAAGAAATGGAGAAAGAGAGGTAACAAGAGAACAAAAGAAGAATTCAAAAGAACTAGAAATGAATATACAATAATCCATAGAGAGGAAGAAAGAAATTTTTAAAGAGGTATAACTGACAAATGTATGGGGGGCCTAACTTGTTTTATAGGTCTGTCAGTGGCAAATTGAAACACGAGGAAGAAATTAATAAACTGAAAATAAAAAGGTCTACAAAGATGCAGTAATGCAAGCTGAAATAATGAACAAAAGTTCCCAATTGGTTTTCACATAAGTGATTTTGTGGAGGGGGAGGGAGTGACTAGACGTGCAGTGCTAAAAAATATAAAAGTGGGAGTGCAGGAAGTGTATAAATTACTGGAAACCCAAGATGCAAGGAAGGCTCTGGGGCCTGATGGGATCTCTAATTGGATGCTAAAGGAATGCAGAGAGCAACTGGAGGATAAGATTCACGGTTTAATTGTGTGTTCTCTGGAAGCGAGTGCCTTGGGAATGGAAGAGAATCAATTTGGTACCAATTTACAACAAAGGGAACAAGGAAGAACCCCCAAATTATAGACCAGTGCCCTGACCAGCATGGTCACAAAATTGTGCGAGAGAATCTTGAAAGACAGATAGATAAAATATCTGGAGGAGATTGGGATTTTAGTAGAAAGTCAGTTTGGATTCAGGAATGGAAGACTGTGTATCTCACTTGTTGAGCTTCTACTCAAAGGAGACTGACATGCTACAGAAGAGAGATAGTTGGGTGGACTGTGTATACCTAGATATGGAGAAAGTCTTTGACAATGTACCCCATATGCGATTAATGTGGAAATTGCAGCACACAGGCAGACTAAAGGGGAACCTCTTGGAACATATAAAAGACTTCATGACAGACAGACAAATGAGGACAGTAATGAAGGACAGGATGTCAGGGTGAAGGGAAGTAATAAACGGAGTCCCGCAGGACTCAGTGCTGGCGCCCATAATGTTCCTGATCTAATAAACAATACAGTGGATGGAATGAACAGTTATGGAAGCATGTTTGCAGACGATGCAATAATGGTGAATGTAGGGAAGAGTAAAGTGATGGTCTTTGAGAGAGGTGAAGTCAGTGAATGTACAGCGAGGTTGAATGGTGAAAAATTAGAAAATGTGAGTACGTTTAAGTACTTGGGTAATGTGATGAGTAAGGATGGAGGTTTGGAGGGTGAAGTGCTTGAAAGGGTACACCAGGGAAGAAAGGTTGCTGGTTCTTTGAAAGCAGTGATAAGAAACAGGGAAGTGAGCATGGAAGTGAAAAAGTTACTACATGACAGTATCGGGATACCAACTCTAACACATGGAAGTGAAGCTTGGACGTTGTTGGAAGGACACATCAAGAGTGAGAGCTGTGGAAATGAGTTATTTAAGAGGAGCCTGTGGAGTCACATGGATAGACAGGCTGACAAATGAGGATATAAAGGAGCGTCGTGGTGTGGATGTGGATGTGATAGGAAGTGTTAGGAGGAATATACTGAGGTGGTTTGGCCATGTGGAGAGGATGGAGGGTGAAAGACTGACGAAGAGAGTGTATGTGAGTGAGGTGGAGGGGAGGAGAGGGAAGGGGAGGCCGAGGATTAGATGGAGGGATGGGGTGGAGAGGTATATGAGAGAGAGGGGTGTGAGTTGGGAGCAGGGCAGTGAAATGGCAGGGGACAGGGCGACGTGGAGGCGATTTGTTTGTGGCCACCCCGAATGGGATTGAGGTGTCTGGCAATAGATAGATAGCAATAATCATGAGGAAAGCTGAAATGGAAGAGGACTGCAAAATGCTGCAGGGAGATCTGGACAGGATTTACAATCAGAGCTGGGTACGGGAAATGAGATTCAATGATAAAAAATGCAAACTACTGGAAATGGGTAAAAGAACTACGAGGCCATCACTGAATTATTCAATGGGAAAGGAGCCAATCACAAAAGTGAGAGTAGAGAAGGACCTGGGAGTGTGGGTCCAGGATAATTTGCCACCTAAAAAACACATAAAAGATTGTCTGTGACATATGACAAACTTAAAAGTGGCATTTCAATACATGGACGAGGATATGATGAAAAAATTTAGTGGCTCTAATCCATCCAAGGTTAGAATATGCGGCAGAGGTGTGGACTCCACATAAAAAGAAAGATAACTGGTATAAATAACATTAAGAGAATACAAAGAACAGCAACCAAGATGGTCTCTAGCCTGACAGATCTAGGCCTATCGTACAAAGGAAAAACTGGAAAAGCTGGGGCCGCCTTCCTTAGAAGAAAGAAGAAAGAGGGGCAATGTAATTGCAGTGTTCAGGGCCATGATGGAAGTAAATTAAATTGACAGAAATGACCTGTTTGTATGGGACAGGGGAAATACAAGAGGACATGGAAAGAAATTGAAAAATGACCTGTTTGTATGGGATAAGGGAAAAACAAGAGGACATGGAAAGAGATTGAAAAAGACAAGTTGCTTGAAAGATATCAAGAAATACAGTTTTCCACACAGATGCACTGACCTGTGGAACAGCCTGGACAAAGAGATCGTCCAGTTCAAAAACTTAAACGAGTTTAAAGCAAAGTTTGACCAACTGAGACATGCAGATGGGACCCCACAAGCTTAGCTCATTTCCTGTATATCACAACTTGGTAAACACTCCCAGACTTTAGTGATGAGTGAAGCCACACCATGGCAAACCACACACCATACCACTCTTACTTCACATCCATTCATCCATCAGCCAATTCTATGTTGCCCCATTAGAAGGGGAGGAGCCCTGGGCTAGGCAAGCTGGTCCTGATATTTAAGATGAGAGTGACCAGCTTCATTCATCCCTGAGTGGCATTATGTAAGCAATAAACCCTAACCACTCCTTGGATATAGACTTACACAAGCTAATTCTGACTGGAGCACCTTAATTACTCACTAAACCACCAGGTGCCAAATATTTCGTTATATGGTTACCACCCAGCATAGTAAATGGTTTCCTGTACAGGAAACCATTTGGCTTGTCACTCTGTGTAGAGTCATCCACAGGCAGAAGGAAGAGAAAGAATGAAGGAAAGAATGACAGAAGAGGGGGTGTAAAGTAACCCATAGGCAGGCGTGGGGCGATTACAGGGGTATTGTAATCGATTATGATTATGATTACTTTGCAAACTTCAAATGACGATTACGATTATGATTACAGTAAAAGTAAGAGTAATTGATTATGATTACATAAGAAGTAATCATGATTACTGTGGTGGAGGGTAGTGGGAGGCTGGGGTAGGGAGGGTGTGGCCTTGGAACCATCTGATACTGGTTCAGGGTACGGGTAGGGGTCAGGAGGGGTGGGGTGGTGGGGAGGGCTGCCAGGGGGCCATGAGGGGTGTGGGGGAGAGTGTATGGGTGCTTGAGTACACTTGTACTGACCACAGCCAGCCTTTAGGGAGCATCACACTGTCAAGAAGTACTAAAAACAGTCAAATAATGTGTAAATAATGCATAAATAATTGTGAATACCTAAACAGACATAAGTTTGTTAGGAAATAAGTACAGTAGAACCTTTCTCATTCGGACTATATGGGGGGAAGGGTTGTCCGAATTAGCAGATTGTCCAGACCATCAGGGTAATCTCCAGTTCATACCAAAAACTATCAACATATGGTATGTTTGTTATTTATTAACATATGTGGCATATGTCAACCCTACGTAACTGCAAAAGATGAAAGGAAACTAAAATAACCAAACTAATCATGTACGATAGTTTTGTATTGCATAATTTACAGGTAAGGCCATGACAAGAAACTAGCCTACATTTTAAACTGTAGAAAGCGACTAAGGCCCATGTAGGCAAAAAAATAAATGAATTAATTAACAGTAATATTTGGAATAAAAATAAAACTTATGTAGGCAAAAAATACATTGTCATCTTTGGCACACTGATAACGCACACATGGGCAAGAAGCTAATGTTTGATGTACAAGTAAAGCACATTTAAGTACAAAAAATAACCTACAGTAATCATTAAACACTGCAGAATATTCTGACCCATTTTTGTGTAAGCAAACTCCTCCTTTTAACACCTTTATTCATTGCAGAAGCTACACTTGCATTAAGGGGCATGGTAAGGAGGATTAACTTTTGAAATACAGCGTAAAAATATAAATGGTTGGTGAACTAGCTGATGGAACGAATGCTAGCGTGTGTTTAAACAGGCGCCCATCTTGCGACTTAGCATGATCCGAGACTAAACGAATGACAATCGCTTTCCGCGCCAATACTGAAAATGACTTTAGAATTACTTTCAACATATTTTTGGAGCTTATTAGTTTTAAATTTTGTCCAAATTAACAGAAATCCGGATTAAAGGGGTCCAGACCAAAGAGGTTCTACTCATGGAAAACATAAAATAAGCCGATCTTCATTAGTTACTTTCTTTTGTTTTTTTGCTATTTTAGTTGTAATATTGTGTTCATACGGTATTGTGAATTAGTGAGAGAAACAAAGACACACTCAACACTTATTTTGGCGCGAGATATCATCCCCCTTCCCTCCACCACCAACGCCAACACACCACTGCGACCTTGAACATGCTTTGCCCAGCCGCCACGCACCTTCTCCCTCACACCACACCACCACCACCAAATCGCCAACAGGGAGTAAGTACATGCTTTTTATGTGTTTTTTTGTCATTTGTGATTGATTTGTAATGTGGGGAAAATCGATTTTCCTGAAAATAAACCGGTTCTGGGATGTGGATAGGTCTAACCATGCCTGGTGCCTAGGGGTTAAGTAAATAGCTGAAGTTAGTTTTTAAAAGCAAAAACATCGTCCAGTAATATAAACCTGATATTTTCTAGGGATATATATATATATATATATATATATGTTATATGTAAATCATTTTAATAAGAATTGGCTGCGTACGGAAGAACATAGGGTTAAGCTCTGCAGAACCTATGGCGACTGTTACTTTGGATAAAAATATACTGTACAGTGCTATGTCCAGTAAGTTGTTCCTTTATTTTTTTGCCAATTTGCAATACAAATGTGTTTTAAAAATTCAAGCAGTGAGACTTTTCTTCACTTTGTCCTTGACCCTTTCATTCTATTAACTTTTCTACCAACTGAGATCTTCCCAGGTGATATTATTCTAGCTTCGGTACCATATTATATGGAAGCTTCTATGTGATAACCTACAATTCACTTTTGTTTTCACATTACTGTACTTATGAACTTTTATGGTGTATATTTGACTGCTTGACACTGAACTACAGTATTTTATTCTTGACGAGTATTTGCGGAAGAATAAATTATCCAGAGCCTTGTAATCGTAAAAGTAACTGTGATTACAATTACAATATGAGAGTACTCAATTACGATTATGATTACTTTGAAAAAATGCCTAAGTAATCGATTATGATTACGATTACACAAAAGTCTGTACAGTAATTGATTACAATCAATTACGATTACAGATTACAACTACCCCATGTCTGCCCATAGGCAGAAGGAAGAGGGAAGAATGAAGGAAAGAAAGACAGAAGAGGATGGAAGGAAGAAAGGAAAGAGCAGACACCCAAAGCAGTACTACATGGAGTGAGTGGATTGTGAGCACCCCCACCTATTACACAATACAAAATAACCCTCACACAACACACCAAGAGCATTACTCGAAGGACCCTGAAGCTCCTGCATGAAGTACCCTTGTATTGCATTAATTCGTGGTTCAAAATACTTGCTCTCACCTTCAAACTCATTCATATATACCAGTACCCTTTCACTGCCCTATCTGGTAATTGAGAAAGATGCCTTCATGCAGTGGCATCGACACAGTTGGAACGAAGAGTACAGTGCCAAGTTATACAAACAACCCTCAATCTATCCTCCAAAATTGGGGAGACAGTATACTACTGGAATGGGGCAACTTCAGCCTATACTCTTCGAAATTCACGTTTCAAATGAATTCATGGCTGCTACCATACATCTACTACTACTACTGCTACAACTACAGGTATACCTCAATAATGGCCAAACCCCAGTTTACCAATGGGTTTTGATTATTATTATTTTCTTTTACGGATTTTGAAGAAATTTATACTAAAATTGTGTTTTGGATGATTTATAAACTATTTTTAGACTTAGATTAATGTGTTTTAGCCACAGGTGGGGTGAACATTGTCATTTTCAGGTACTGTTTACTAAGCTTGATTTTTTCCAGACTTAAATTTGACAATTTTCAGATTTTATTTGTTGGTTTTAGTGACTTATTTACAGGTGTTAGGCATAGGTTAGCTTCTATTACAGCTGTTAGGCCATTTAGATTGGCCTTAAAGTTGTTTTTGGAATCATTCGGGTGGGTATAGGACTTCACTGGGGGGAAACCCAAGGCTCAAAAATGCATCCCTATACTTTACATGTTAAATCTGCCCTGAGATACAATACCCCACCTAACGATGGGTTTTTACATGTTAAATCCACCCCAAGATACGATACTCCACTTAATGATGGGTTTTTACTTAATCAATTGCACCATTAACCTGCGGTATACCTATACTACTACAGTTCTACCACCCTGTCTATATCCATACAACCATACCATTTAAACATTCTTTTCTAACTTATTATCAAGAGACACAAGTGATTTCTCATTACCACTGAGTTCAGCCTCTTTAAAACACTTGAAATTAATGAAGTAATAATAATAATAATAATAATGAAAATAACAATAATAATAATAATAATAATAATAAAATAACAATAATAATAATAATAATAATAATAATGAAAATAATACTAATAAATATAACAACAATAATAATAATCATCATCGTCATCATGAAAATAATAATAATAACAGTAATAATAATAATAATAATAATAATAATAATTTGGTAGGTGGGGGCACTCACCATCCACTCACTCGATGTACTGCTGCTCTTGGGTTTCTGCCCTTTCCTTTCCTCCATCCTTCTTTCCTTCCATCCTCTTTTGTCTTTCAATCCCATCCTTCTGTCTATGGGTGACTTCACACTCCTTCTTCTGTCTTTCTTTCCTTCATTCTTTCCTCTTCCTTTTGCCTATGGGTGACTACTCTGAGTGACAAGCCAAATGGTTTCCTGTACACCAGGAAACCATTTACTATGCTGGGTGGTAACCATATAACCAAATTATGGTGCCTGGTGGTTTAGTGGGTAATTACAGAGCTCCAAACAGATTAAGCCGGTGAAGGGGTGGTTGGGGTTTATTGCTCATGTAATGCCATTGAGGGAAGAGTGAGGCTGGTCACTCTCATCTTAAATGTCAGGACCAACTTGCCTAGCCCCGGGCTCCTATGCTCCTCATGGGGCAATGTAAGATTGGACGATGGATGGATGGACATTACTCACTCGATGTAATGCTGCTCTCAGGTGACTGCCCTTCCCTTTCTTCCCTCATTCTTTCCATCCTTCCTCTTCTGTCTTTCTTTCCTTCATTCTTTCCTCTTCCTTCTGTCTACAGGTGACTCTACATTTAGTGACATGCCAAATGGTTTCCTGTACACCAGGAAACGATTTACGACACTGGGTGGCAACCATATAACCAAATAATGGCGCCTGGCGGTTTAGTGGGTAATTATGGGGCTCCAATCGGCTTGAGCCAGTGCAGGTTTATATCCAAGGGATGGTTGGGGTTTATTGCTCATGTAATGTCATTCAGGGATGAGTGAAGCTGGTCACTCTCACCTTAAATGTCAGGACCAACTTGCCTAGCCCCAGGGTCCTGCGCTCCTCATGGGGCAACACTGGATTGAATGATGATGATGATGATGATGAATTTATTTGAGTCATATATGTGCTGAATTATCCTACGATATACTGTAGTTAATTCGAAAAACCAAAGTAAAAATTTGGATATATAAGCCTTCAAAGTTGTACAAAAAGAAGCTGATGGCAGTGCGAGTCTTGAGTGGCCGTGATGTCATAAACCCGCCAAGCCTGGAGAAAAAACAAGACTGATCCCCAACTAAGCTGTGACTGTGGTTCTGCTGATTAGCCAAGCTATGTTTCATCATGGCCATGTCAGAAAAATAACCATCATTGGTGCTTTGTTCCACTGTGCAAGAACACAAGTAGAATTGCACCAGAAAAAAAAGATTCATCTCTGTTAAAAGAGACATGAAAACAAGCAAGCTGTGGTGGCAAGCTGCGCATCAGGAGTACCCCACCACAAAGGGCAACTCCTACTGTTGTCAGGTGGTGTGAGGAAATACCAAATTGGCTGTCATTTAGCAAATCGGCACTTTTAAATGGAATACTGTACAGTATGTAATTTTTATCACCATTTAGGTTCATGCACACTGAAATCCGGTCAAAAATTTGTGCCTAATATGACTATTAATAAAAAATAAGGTTTCACACCTAAAATATGCTAAAGTTGGCAGATATTTATCCTTCAGAACATCAACATGCATAGACAGACTTCCATTTTGCATAAATACAGCTTTAAAGCACAAATAAATGTACAGTATTTGCATTGTACATCAATATTTAAATAAAACAGAAGTCTGTCAAGGTGAGCTATCAAGCTAGAGGTGAAACACTTCCACAAACTTTAGCAAGTTTTTGCTCTGAATCCAGAATTTTTATTAATAGTCAAATTAAACACAATTTTTGACTGGACTTCCGATAATTAGGTGTGTATGGACCTATATGTGATAAAAATTATAATAGCCTAACATATATAGCTTAACCTAACAGTCACCTGTCAAGCAAAACCAACCCTAATTATGGCTTACGTCACTGGTAGGGATGTGAAATTTTTTTTCTCCAGATCAGCCTGGCTGTTACCAAAAAGATGTTCAAACTTCACCAGTACATAAAACCAAGATATCTGATAGCCAAATACTACACAGAGATCTAGTTGTCCACGGTCAGGCCTATCGAGGAGGAAAAAACTGTGAAATATTTCAGTTTCTGTGACATCTTCCCCACATATTACTGCCCAGTTTCAAGACTATATGCCCCTGGAGTCAGGACCTAGCAATACTTATGCTGATTCAGTTCATAAATCACTTCATTACAGGAACTTTATTAAATCTAATCTCTGTGCCACCGAGCTGTCCTACAGGTACCTTGTGGCAAGGTTCACCATCATTACCAGCCTCTCTAAAACCAAAAAAGAACTCTTCACCAAAGCACAAGCACAGCATGCTTCATCTTTAACAGAGCTATCACACTGTCTTACATACCTAGCATGATAATAACGGCTGAATATCATAGAAATCTTACCTGTACTGACGTATGATTCCGAGACATTGCTGTGGGTGGCGGTCAGCTATGGCCTTGGTATGGGTTGTGATGTCATAGAGAGGGTGCATGTTTCGCACGAGGTAATATAATCTCCAACTCTGACTATTATTTTCATAAATATTAAATTGGAGAGAAAAAATAATAATAGTCTGATGATTACAAGTGACGATTTTATTACTTTATGCAACTTGTACACAACTGTCAACCAGTCCATTAACCCCTAAAAGATGGATGTCTGCGTATGCTGTCTGAGGGTACCAAGGCCAAAAAGATGGGTGTCTGCATATGGGGTCACTTCCACCCACCCCCCTACCACCACACCCACAGCTGAAACCATCCCACTGCCCCCACCCCCCTACTGCCCTCCCACAACCCTTCACCCCTACCCCTTACCCCACAACCTCACCCCCAAACCCCAACCCCTCCACCCATCACCCCCACCCCCCCACAACCCCCTGCACCCCCACCACCCCCTCCCCCACATGCCCCCCACCACATCGTCGATTATGCTGGTCCTGAGCGATGTAAAAACATTCCGATGCCCATCTTTTTGGGGTTAAGGCACACCAATCGGATTGTGCCGATGCAGGTTTATATCCAAGAGATGGTTGGTGTTTACTGCTCAAATAATGCTACTCAGGGATGAGTGAGGCTGGTCACTCTCATCTTAACTGTCAGGAACACCCTGCCTAGCCCCAGACTCCTACTCTTCATGGGGTAACACTGGATTAGGTGATGAATGAACAAATGAATGAACATTACTGTATTTCTCATCAACAAGGACTGCAGTCATTCAGAACACTTGAAACTAATGGAATTAACTCTATTGTATGGTAATTAAGGAATCAGGTTTCATTCTCTACGTATGGTACTTCACTACAATACTGTATATCAGTACGAATGCTAAATTTGGGGACTAACTAAAAGGAAATCATCATCATCATCATCAGAACCTCCTTTCTGACCCTCAGGCAGGGCGAGGAGAAGCAATGTCTAGACAGCCCAAATTTGCCCACTCTAATGGGCCATGCTTACATTCACTCATCAATCAAGCCCCCAGAATCCTGAATCTGTCTGATATGTCAAAAAATTTTCACCACATTCTGTAGCTTCACATAAATGTATTCGATAGAGTCAATCTGAATGCTGTCACGTTAAAATGGGGTGCCAAATTCCTGATTCTCAAAACATTCATCCAGCCAGCTCGATCTCTTGTCAGTCCGCTAGCCTCACCGACTTCCATACCTCTCTTCCTCAAACACTTACCCACCATATCCCTCCACTTCCTTGGTCTACCTCACCTCCTCCCTCCTTCAAATCACACAGACATAAATTTTTTCATCACTCTATTGTTATCCATTTTCTCCACACGACTATACCACCTCAGTACACTCTCTTCGATTCTGGTGTCCACAGACTTCCTCACTCCGCCTCTTTCATGAATCACATTATTTTGTATCCTATCCACTCTCTGTACTCCATATACATTCTTCAGCAGTCCCATCTCCACTAATCTCACTCCTGACTTTTCATTTTCATGCCACACCATAGTTTTACATCCATATGTTAAAGTTGGCACTAATACTCCTCCACCTAAGCCTCACACAGCTGCAACACTCAAGCCTCTGTTTCTTATTAAGGCAGCTACCTTCCTTCCTTGTGTCACTCTATTTTCCACTTCTTTTGCACATTTTCCTCTCCTTTCTATTCCTGTACCCAGGTATTGGAACTCTTTCACCAATTCCAGTCCCTCTCCATTCACTGTAACATCACACTGGAAGTCACCTTCTCTCTCAATTACTATTTTCTACATTTACTCTCAAGGCATGACGCTCACAGACATCGGCAAAACTCTGCTCCAGTCTACCAAGCTCTTGTCCAGTATTTGCAAGTAGCACTGCATCAACAGCATACAACAAATTTGAGATATTCCATCCATCACCATTCATTACCAATGCCATCCCTCTCACCATTGCTCATGGGATACAAAATCTCACACTGGCAGACAAATAAGATTTGGGTTTTTGTATCCTATTTCATGGTCACGATAGTGTGACTCTTCAGCCAACCATTACTCCTCATCACCCCATCCATATATAAACTGAACTCTCATCATCCCATCCATATATACATTGAACAACCAAGGGGAAACCACACAACCTTGAGGCATGCCCACAATGATTGTGAACCATTAACTTACATGCCCATTTACCCTTACAAGTGCCTCACTACCATCATAAAAACTCTTGACAGCACCTAACAGCTTACCATCTACACTGTACATGTGGAAAGCCTTCAACAATCCTTCTCTGTCTACTTTGTCGTATGCTTTTTCCAGATCCACAAATGCCATAAACACCTTATAGTCCATGTCACAAGCCTGCTCCACTATGTCTCACTGCAAATATTTGATCCACACATCCTCTGCCACTCCTAAAGCCACCCTGTTCATCACTCACTAGGACTTATGATATCTCCCTTCCTTTCTCTATATAATTCTTCCATATACCTTCCTTACATAAATCCATCCAACCATCTATCCATCATCCAATCCTAAGTTGCCCCATAAGAAGCGTAGAAGCCCGGGGCTAGGCAAGTTGGTCCTGACTTTTAAGTTGAGAGTGACAAGCCTCAATCATCCCTGAGTGGCATTATGTGAGCAATAAACTCCAATCACCTCTTGGAGATAAACCATCATCGGCTCAATCCGATTGGAGGGCCGTAGTTACCCACAAAAACACCAGACGCCAAAACTTGGTTATATGGATACCACCCAGCATACTAAATGGTTTCCTGGTGTATAGGAAACCATTTGGCTTGTCACTCAGGGTGGAGTCCCCCACAGGCAGAAGGAAGAGGAAAGAATGAACGACTTTACCACATTGAGTGCACCGCTTATCCCCTACATAAATATGGGAGTAAATTATACTGGCTCAGTGATGGATGAGCATAGGAAGACAGGTATTATATTAGTGGTGGCCATAACACTCACAGTAAACTGGAACGTGACCGGCCAGCTCACATGCCGCAGCTGCAAAAAATGTCACATCCTTCACACCTGAAAGATAAACACAAATTACAGTATTACTGTACTGTTCTTGTAAGAAATAAACTTCTTCCTTCCTCTTCTGTCTCTCTTTACTTCATTCTTTCCTCATCCTTCTGCCTAAGGGTGACTTTACACTCCATCTTCTGCCTTTCTTTCCTTCATTCTTTCCTCTTCCTTCTGCCTATGGGTGACTCCGCACTAAGTGACAAGCCAAATGGCTTCTTGTACACCAGGAAACCATTTACTATGCTGGGTGTTAACCATACAACCAAATCATGGTGCCTGGTGGTTTAGTGGGTAATTTCGGTGCTCTAGTTGGACTGAGCTGGTGAAGGTTTATATCCAAGGGGAGGTTGGGGTTTATTGCTCATGTTATGCCATCAGAGATAAGTGAAGCTGGTCACTCTCATCTTCAATGTCAGGACCAACTTGCCTAGCCCTGAGCTCCTACACTCCTCATGGGGAAACGTAGGACTGGATGATGGATGGATGGGTGGATGGCAAACATCTCTAACGTTTTAAACAGGTACCAGATAAAAAATATCCATGTCAAATCTTTATTTAAGGTCATCAATAAATTCAACTTGTATTATTCCATTCAAAGTGATATATTAAACAATATTAATCTTCTCAGGTCAAAGTGTTTCTCCATCTATCCTTTAATCATCTAATCTAGTGTTGTCCCATGAGGAGCATAGAAGCCCAGGGCCAGGCAAGTTGGTCCTGACATTTAATATGAGAGTGACCAGCCTCACTCATCCCTGAGTGGCATTACATGAGCAATAAACCTCAACCATCCGTTGGATATAAACCTGCACAGGCTCAATCTCACTGGAGTACCTTAACTGCCCACTTAACCACCAGGTCCCATAATCTGGCTATATGGTTACCACCCAGTGAAGTAAATGGTTTCCTGGTGTACAGGAAACCATTTAGCATGTCACTCAGTGTAGAGTCACCCATAAACAGAAGGAAGAGGAACAAATGAAGGAAAGAAAGACAGAAGAGGAAGGATGGCAAGAAGGAAGGAAGGGAAGAAAAGGTAGGCACCTGAGAGCAGCACTACATCGAGTGAGTGAAGCTTAATATCCCTGTGTGGCATTAGCCAGGAAATAAAACAATTTCTTCAATATGAAAGGGTTAATACCTCAAACTGATCAATTTCGATGATATAACAGTAAAATATTCATTGTCATCACATCAACCCTTGCTCCCACCAAAGAGAGTGAGGGAAGATCCAGAAATAAAGAAAAATACAATGCAAATATTAAGAAACATCATACACAAACACAAGATAATCACTGTCATCATCTCAACCTGCATTCCCACAAAAAATGTGAGGGAAGATCCAGAAACAATGAAAAATAAACCCCCCAACAAAGGGATCATCATTTACAAACAGAGCTGATAAAACACTCACCACACCATCCAAGCCACCATGATTTTTGTTCTATTTCACAAGTGAAAACCATTGGCACATACCCTTTACAATTTTTTTCTTAAGACGCATTTCACATACAACTGTGGGGCAGTGGTTTTACAAACACACACACACACACACACAGGTCGCCAAAAGAGACGGAGCTCTTCCTGGATCGTGGGGAAATAATCACTGAATCAGCGACGAAAAGGAGACCAGTCTATTTGTGATTATGTGAATGATTGCGTGAGTGGTGATCCCGTTGGATAGTAGTTAAAAAAAATAAAATAAAAAATAATAATAATAATAAAAAACGGTTTCGGTCATAAAAAGTACAAGATATAGTGGAAACAGAGTCTCCAAATGGCTGCATCATAGCGTAAAGGGACAGTGCTTTTTTACAACTGGCAAGAGGGATTTCGTGGGCTTCTCCGAAGATGATGTGGGAAATGGAAGTACTTAGCTGAACCAAACACGAATAGCAGGAATAGAGAAAACAGCGGAGAGGAATGTCCAGGAGTTAAAAAAGGTATGGGCTGTAAATAGAAAGTTACAGGAATGGACCATACAGCAGGAAAACAAGATCAAAATTCTACAGAATAAACTAGAAAAAAGTCTGTAAACAGAGTGATGAACAAGAAAGAGAAGTCACAGCATTATAAGTGAGTAATGAATCTGCCTCTAATGAAATAAAACAGCTCAAGAGGAAGAATAAGAGGTTGGAAGAAGAAAGGGACAGGATGAAAAGCAAACTAGATGAGTATGAATCCAAATCAAGGATGCAAGATGAGCACATTAACCCTTTAACCGCGGGCATTGTTTTGCCCCGACTGGCCTCTCCCATGGGGGTTCCAGCCAAAATGTAAACAAACTTTAAACCTTTATAACTCTGCACAGAATAAATCTAGAGCGAAAAATAAGGTACCATTAGAAAGTACTAACCTTCGGCTTTGCATTGATGTAGGTTTCATGATTTCGTTGACTATCACTGGATGGGCAGTGCCGTTAGAAGTGAGCGATCTAAAATCACTATTTTTCGCTCACACACCATTACCTTCGCTCACACACCATTACCAAATGCCAACCTCATTCTGATAATAATACTATAAACATATATGAACACTGCACATACGATAAACACCCACTCTGTGTTCACTGACGCAGGTAAAAGGCACTGTAATTGCCCGCACTTCACTGCCACATCAGCGGTGTTGTAATCACTATTTTTCGCTCACACACCATTACCAAATGCCAACCTCATTCTGATAATAATACAGTAATCCCGCATTTTTTGTCTACGGTTTTGCCCTCTCGCGGATTTTCTTAGCATTAATAAGTTCAACTAAAATATCCTTGAATATACAGAAAACAAAAAATTTGAAATTCCCGCAACTTCCAATTGTAGCGTGGTAAACTCACGCCACCCTCTGTCCCTTTCCCGCGGCCCCTCTGCCAGTGTTACCATATCTAGCATAATTTTTTTCTTTTAGCAGAATTTTGATAAAATTTTCGAGTCTGGAATATTTTTTAGCATATTAGAAGTTTTAGCATCATTCTAGCATAATTTAGAATGGAATGGAATATTTTTGAAATAATTTTATAAAAGCTACAAATCAGAGAGAGAGAGAGAGAGAGATGAATAAGGTAAGAAGATGTAAGGTTTGAATAGTTGGTTACTTTCAGTTTGGGCATGGTTGGGTTGGATTAGGTTAGGTTAGGTTGGATTAGGTTAGGTTAGGTTTTAGGTTAGGTTCAGTTTGGTTCGGTTAGGTTTGGTTAGGATAAGTTTGAGCTTTGTATTTTACCCATGAAACCTAGGTTTTTCCGATGGATTTTGGTATGATACATTCGATTTTCAGCTTCATTTCAGTGGGAAATGACCATTTTCTGTGTTTCTCCCCCTCCCTATAACCCCCGATTCCCCAAAGATCCCCCATTGTTGCAGGGGGATGGGGGGGGTCATATCTCAAAATCTGGTTATTTCCGACGGAAATGATGCTCAAAATCGAATGAATCACATCAAAATCCATCAGAAAAACGTAAGTTTCGTGGGAAAAAGCAGTATGGGCAGAAAACCGATATTTACCCTCTTACTGTATGTAGGTTATTTTAATATTTTCATAGTAAACAGTACATAATTAATATATAGCATGAATATGTATAGAATTTTATCATTTAGCTTCAAGTTAGCATAATTCATTTTTTACTTGGAACAAATTTGCTCAATCTAGCATAATTTTTTCACTGCCCTAGCATAATTTCGTTGTTTGGGTATGGCAACACTGCTCTCTGCCCCGCATAATCCTCAGTCCACGCCTGACTGGCTCATGTGTCTGGTGTTCTTGTAACTGTACTATGATATGAGCCTCTTGCCTCCCACTTGCTTTCCACATGGCCCCAGGATGTAAGCCAGCCTCACCAGAGGCTAATAATACAATTAGTAAGAACTCCAAAGTGACAAAACGATCAAGAAAAGTTATGACCTTAGCAGAGAAAATTGTGTTACTGGACAAGCTAAGAAGCGACCGTGCGAGTGTTTGCTATCACCAGTTAATGCATCTTTTCATTTTGTACTGTTTTGTGAATAAATGTGTAGATAATTGTGTATTACAGTACGGTGTTTACGTTTTTCCCTCATAATGGAGTATGTGCTTTCAATCTTGTAAGAAGGTATTTCGGGATGAGTATGGAGGTTTCGGAACAATTCGCAGTCACAACAAACACAAGATAATTCGCCTTCATTAATGAAGATAGCTATGGGTGACGCTAGAATATAATTCAAAGGCGACTACAGCGAGGAAGAAACAAGTTAATTATTGACTAAAGGTGCAACTAATAAATAATATCCAGAACCTACGCTACTGAACATAGACTTTTTTGGATCCCCCTGAAATATAGTTATTAAAGTATTGATTAATTAATAATAAGTATATTTATCAAAGTATTGATTAGTATATTTATAGAATGGCGGGGAATCGTCCAGGGTGCGAATTGTTCTGAAGGGGAATCGTCCATGTTTTGACGGGGAATTGTCTGACGGCGAATTGTCTTGCAATCAGTATGGACGTGGACTGTGTGATGGGCAGCATGGTGGACACAAGTGCAAGATTCAATTGTTAATAGAGTATTCGCAAATTTAAATTTTCGCGGGGGTTACAAGAACGTAACTACCGCGAAATATGCGGGATTACTGTACTATAAACATATATGAACACTGCACATACGATAAACACCCACTCTGTGTTCACTGAGGCAGGTAAAAGGCACTGTAATTGCCTGCACTTCACTGCCACATCAGCGATGTTGTCACTCACACAGCTGGACAGATACTGATGCGTGTTGGTCAGGGGTGGGGTGGGGGGGCCGGGGGTGGGAGGTGGGGGCCCAGGGGGTGGGAGGAGGGAGGTGGAGGTCGGCTGGAGTGAAAGAACTTAATAGCTACTCTCCCTTGAAACAGCTGGTGCACGGAAAAAACGCGGGGTATTCAAAATATTCACAAACATTCGAGAATGACACCCACGGTTTGGTCCAGTTTTTGCAATGTCATTCTGGAATGACACCCACGGTTAAAGGGTTAAAGAAATCAAGGAGCAACATAAGGGGTGGAAGATAATTCAGGAAGAAGGAAATGTAAATTTGAAAGAGATTATAGAACAACAAAGCAAGGAAAAGGTGGAGAATGAAGCTATTAGGGTACTGAGAAGTAGAGAATCTTTAGTCAGGGATGTAGCAGATAAGAAAAAATGTGCAATAATTTCAAGAGTAAGAGAAAAATGTATGACAGTAAGATCAGAAAGAGAAAGAGAAGAACTGAGTAAAGTTAAATAAATAATATCAGTAGTTATGGAGGGAAACAATGAAGCTCAAGAAGAGATTAGGTTAGGAAAGTACGAGGAAGGAGGGGCAAGGCCACTGAAGGTAAAGTTTAAGTCTCAGGCAACAGTAAACAAAATCATCAATAGAACATGGAAATTATCAGACAAGGAAGGGTTAAAAAATGTTTGGATAAAGAGAGATGCAAATGAGGAAGAAAGTGCTAAAATAAAGAAGTTAGTAAAGGAAGCAAAGGCAAAAAATGAATAGAGAACGGAGGAAGAGAAGACAGTGTTTTATTGGAGAGTTATGGATCAGAAATTGAGGAAGTGGTACCAATGGAGAAAAGGAGAGAAGAGGGTATAAAAAACATCAAAAATAATTTGATGGTGGCATATACTGATGTTGATGGTTTAATATCGGCAAGGCTTGAAATCAACGATTACTTGAGGGTACATGAACCTGATGTTATGTGCTTTGTAGAGACCAAGTTAAGAGAAGATATTAATGTTCATATGGGGGATGGTAAATACAAACTGTGGAGAAGAGACAGAATAGAAAAAAAAAGGGAGGAGTGATGATAGCAGTAAAGAAAACATAAATGTAGATACCGTGGAAATGGGAGAAGACAGGGCTGAAGTGATAAATATGAAATTAGAAACTGGAGAGAATAACAAGAGAGATATAGTGGTAGTGTATGTTCCCCCTACGACAAGAGCATGGTATGATGATGAATACCAGGAGATGTTGTCAGACATGGCTAGTTATTTACAGAAAATGATTGTGAAATGCAACAATAAAATTTTAATGGGTGACTTTAACTGTAAAGTGGTGAACTGGGAGGAATGGGACTCAGGAGGCAGCGAAGATTTGTGGGGCACTATATTATTAAATATAACAATGAACAATGTGATGACGCAATGGGTCACAGAAGAGACACGGTCCCGATGTGAGGACACACCAGCAAGATAAGACTTACAGTTTACCAAAGAACCCAATGTAACAGAATCTTTGAAATATCTGTGTCCTATAGGAAAAAGTGATCATGTGGTCACTGAGTTCCAGAAGATAATAGGGAACGTGGAGCCAAGAGACAAGGTTTATAGGCAGGGAAGATACAACTTTGAGAAAGCAAATTTTACAGGATGGAGAAAATTTCTCAAAAATGCAGACTGGAGAAAATTCAGAGAAACAAGATAGACACAGAGGAAGTGGGATATCATTCTAGACCTCTAAAAATCGGGAGTGGAAAAATTAGTGCTAAGATTAAGAGGGAAAGAAAACAGGAAAAAGGAGTGGTTTAACAGAATGTATATGACAGCAAAAATGAGAGAGACATGGTGTGGAACAACTGGAGAAAGAGAGGTAATAACAGAACAAAGAAAGAATATAAAAGACCTAGAAATGAATACACAAGAATACGTAGAGAGGAAGAAAGGAATTTTGAAAAAGGTATGCAAGATCAAGAACTGAGTATATCGAGAGCAAGAAGCATGTAAAGAGACTAGTGAAGTGGAAAAAGAAGGAGGTAAATGATGATCTGGGAAGAAAAATGAATGTGAACTACTCTGAAAATAGGAAGTTATTCTGGAAAGAGGTGCGGAAATGCAGAAGTGAAAGCGGAAAGAAATGTGATAGTGTGAAGGATGCTGGTGGTAGGTTGCTAACCCATGGAGATGAAATAAGGACCAGATGGAAAGAATATTTTGAAAGCCTAATGAATGGGAATAGAGAGAGCAGAGCAGATGTAAACATGATTGGTTTCAGGGGTGTGCAGAGAAGGAATGCAGTGCCAGGAGACATGACACTCGCACAGGTGAAGAGCGCTGTGAAACAGCTGAAAAATGGGAAAGCAGCTGGGGTTGATGAAGTATATGCAGAGATGCTTAAGTGTAGTGGAGACAGTGGAATAAAGTGCTTGTTGGAAATATGTACGAAGGTATGGATGAGTGAAACGGTGCCTGAAGGGTGGAAAAAGGCTGTGATTGTACCCATGTACAAAAATAAAGGTGAGTGAAGTGAGTGCAAGAATTATCATGGCATAAGTTTACTGAGTGTGGTTGGGAAGATATATCGAAGAATTATTATAGAGAAAATAAGAGAGATATCAGAAGTCCTTTTAATGGGTAATTAAAGCGCTTCAGCCAGACTGAGCCTGTGCAGGTTTATATCCAAGGGATGGTCGCAGTTTACTGCTCATGTAATGCCACTCAGGAATGAGTGAGGCTGGTCACTCTCATCTTAAATGTCAGTACCACCTTGCCTAGCCCCGGGCTCCTACGCTCCTCACGGGGAACACTGGATTGGATGATGATGATGATGATGAAAGTTTGTCTGTCTGTCTGTTCTCTATGAAAATCATAAGGAATGCATACAGACCTCTATAAACAGCTCTAACAGGTAACTTTTATGACGAATATAGATGTGCGCATTACCATCACTAAAGTAGCACTCCTGACGGGCAAGATTAGAACTAGTTAGAAATAATCAAGTCAACATGGTGAAAAGATGGTGGCCGATTACCATACAGCTTCTGACTTCTACAACCATATCACTAATAGCTGCAATGGGTCAGAAGGGTGGACAGATTGGTGGGGTGGGCAGAGAGTAAATAGGTCTATGGTAGGAATAGGTCCTTGGGGAATACATCCCTGGGGAAATGGACCCAAGAGGAGATGTAGGTTCAAAGGAACCCCAGAGGCCTTCTCCCACAAGGGACTAGGCATCCAGGGTCCTAGGCAATGCCATTATGCACAACCATTGTGTTTTACCCGGGTCACACTTGGTACCCCTGCAAGTGCTTTGTAAAACTTCAACAAACCTTGAATACTGACTGTAATGTACATTTTTATGCATATTTGCCTGGCATTTTCTCAAATGCTGTATTAAAAACCGTCAAGGCTGCTACAGTATTACGATGACACTAACCTGAGCAGAACTTCCTGGCCCATATAACCACTCTAATTGTATTATAATCTCCTTCAGCCTCTCTCTCTTCCAGGTCAGTCCCTCGTGTCATGTAAATATTGTGAGCAACCTCCTCACGAGTAAAAAGCTCCACCAATTCCATTACTCTCCTGAAAAACACAAAATGAAACACACAGTGGGAAGTACTAAATTAACACTGGGGTATGTGCATGGAACTGCTACTATTAAATAAAACTGCATTGAGTATCTTATATATTTCAAACCAATGACTCTGATGAAGAAAGGAAGGCACACCAATTTAAACAAACTTGTAAAATACTATGAAGTTATAAACAGTTTATACTGCAGGCTACATGTAACAATGGGAGAAATTAAAAAAATAATAATAATTAAAAAAAAAATGATTCCCTAATTTAATCAGGAAAAGCATGGTAGCAAAATGCAGTCCATACCGTGCAAGTTGGTATACATTGCCATCAAGCAACTGGAAGACAAACCCAGGTGCATAGTAATCCCAGAATGTATAGCATGGACCAGCCAGCTGAACACACTCCTGGGGGAGGGTGGGGGGTACATTTTTACCATAAATTTTAATGGTTATATGGTATTAGCACCAACAAAGTAAAATTTACAAATATTTCATCAACATCAACTTTTATAACTTCTCTCAAAACACAGAGGTAAGTGTCCTCCAAAGTAAGAGGAAAAAATACTGTTATGATGCTCTCATATTGTTCTGGTTGAGCAGATCTGCAGCACGATGGTGGATGACTGAGTCAGCGTGGGTGGACCAAAGGTCTAGCATACCTAAGATGTTGTGCTACTGTCTGAAAAGTGTGAATGCTGGACACTGTGGTGTGTGTTTTACAGTGTGAGATGCCAGTTTACAGAGTACACATGTTTTCTGTAGGGCTAGTCAGTGCTTGTATGATAGTAGGGATATGTGGTGTTTGCAGAAGTCTGCCTATATCCACACTATCTGACCTTTCAGGCAGTACTGTTTTATCATACATCTTATCCATAATACCAACCACATTTCATCCTTGATATTATTTACATACATTTCATTCCTACAGTATACTGTATTTCTGTACGTGGGTACAATCAAAGCCTATTTCAACTCAACATGTAAAATGCTACAGTTCTTTCTCATGTTCTCAGGCATAATTTCCAAAAACAGTTCACTGTACCGTATTAGCAATTGTACTTTCTCCTTTTTGCAGATGCTTCATCAATGTTTACTACTCATAATGTTAAAACAATCTAAAAATAATAAGCTTGAACTCACACAGTAATGGACTCACAGCTGTTTCAATGTACAGTTTATACGGCAGGTAGTACAAGTGGAAATGGAGGTGGTTGACAGATGCATATCCACCCAACGAATTGAAGGCTATTCGCAAATCCCTGTAGGAAATATAGACTATACTGAGAAAGCCTTGAAAGATGACTGAATGGATGCAGGCCCTACTCATACTTTTATGCTTTCCCTTTTTCTACTTGTGGATACTACTCTCCCCATTTATTAACGGGAAACAGGGTTAGAATAATGATGGGTCAATACAGAGTAATGGAAAAGGATGTAAAGCTGATGATGCACGATAGGTAAACTATTTCAAAACAGATGTGATGTACACCAATGATGCTGTGATGCTTTCCCTCAGTGCATGGGATCTTGGCATACTGGGTATGGACACTCTGAGCATCAATGTCTGAATGTATATATGTCATCATCATCATCATCCGGACCTCCTTTCCCACCCTAGTGCAGGGTGAGGAGTAGCAACATCCATGCAGCCTAAATTTGCCCAGTTCAATGGGCCATGCTTCCATTCACTCATCATTAGGGCCCAAGGAATCCTGGCTCCATCAGATAAGCCAAAAAATTTCACCACATTTTATAGCTTCACATATACCTATCTGACAGTCAATCTGAATGCAGTCATGTTAAAATGGGGTGTGAATATAAGTAAGAGTAAAGTACAGTACATGGCTCCCATGAAAGGTTCCTTACAATGGAATGTGCCGATAAGTTAGAAATGTTGAATGGGTTGAAGACTTTAAAAACCTAGGTACAGTAAAAGAAAGGGAGGAGAATAAGAAAAGAAAGTGGTGAGTATAGTTACAGGAAGGGAACTGGTTAGCTCTATGATATCCTTGATGTGGACCTTAAACTAAAAGGTGTAAGAGGACAGATTTTAGTACACATCTCAAGTATCTTTGTAAGAGGACATATTTTAGTACACACCTCAAGTATCTTTTTTCCTAACAGCTTTCAGCACCTGTTGGGAAGTAACCAGCTGGTATGGGCACTTGGATTAGCTTCTACTCTATAGAAAACATCAACTTTATCATGGCCAACCTCAATATGGCAATTCCTTATAAGAAAACATAGCACAATTTTTATGTATGTAGGTATGAGGAGTGCAGAGGGGTGTGTTAGTATTCATATTAACCCCTCTAACACATTTTTATTTTATTCTCGCAATACCAGATCATTTTACTCAACATAGGAAGTACATTTTCTAGTGAAGGGGTTAATAAAGGTCATGTATAACCCTTCCAGTTTGAAAAGTCTCTCTATAGTTTAATGAAATTGCATTTATGAGTATGAAAACTAAAAGGTAGAGCAGTGCAAATGAAACTGCTGAGAAATATATGTGGGCTGTAGACTGAACAGGATAAGAAACAAGAATACTCATGAAACATGTGAAGCACAATCAAAGGATATGGTCACACAAAGAAAAATGCTGTGCCAAAGGGGAAGAGAAGAGAATAATTAAAGCTGAAGAAAGAAGAAGGCACAGAAGGCCAAGAAGATGACTTCACTGGGTATAAGTGAACATGTGAGAGGTGAAGTACAGATAATGAGTTGGAAAAGAAATCAGGGACAGAACAAGATAGATGAAATATGTATGGAGATGGACATGACAACAGTTGTACCCTTCAATCACTGTTATTTTAGCATTCAGTGGAATGGCTCAACTCCATTAGAATGCTGAAAACATTATGACAGGAAGAAGCATACTGAACCCCTTCAATCTGATGACGTATTATCCATCCATCGCCAGACGCCTTAATCCCGTAAGGGGTGGCCACAAACAAAGTGCCTCCATGCCACCCTGTTATGTGCTGCTTCACTGCCGTGCTCCAAGTTCACACCCCACTCATCCACACACCTCTCCACTCCATCCCTCCATCTCATCCTTGGCCTCCTCCTCCCTCCCCCCCCCTCCACCTCACTCACATACACTCTCCTCATCAGTCTCTCACCCTCCATCCTCTCCACATGGCCAAACCACCTCAATGTGTTTCTCCTAACGATTCCTATCATATCCACATCCACATCACAAAGCTCCTTCGCTTCCTCATAACTCATTTCCATTGCTCTCACTCTTGACTTGTGTCCCTCCAACAAGGTCCAAGCTTCACATCCATACATTAGAGTTGGTATCACAACTCTGTCATGAAGTAACTTTTTCACTTCCATGCTCACTTCCCTGTTTCTTATCACTGCTTTCAACCTTTTTTCCTTGTTGTAACCTTTCAAGCACTTCACTCTCTAAACTACCATCCTTACTCACCACACTACCCAAGTACTTAAACACACTCACATTTTCCATTTCCTCCTCATCCAACATAACTGTACATTGTCACTTCAATTTTCTTGAAGACTGTAACTTTACTCTTCCCTACATTCACCTTTAGATTCCGTTCCTTATACACTCTCCCAGACTCATTCACCAAGCCTTGCAGATCCCCTTCGTCTTCAATTAACAACACAGTATCATCTGCAAACAACAGTACAGGGAGTTTCCACACACTGCCCTCTCCCGTTACAGCTGCTCCAACATCCACTGCCCTACTTTGTATCTCTTTTATAAAAACCACATCCATATACAGATTGAACAACCATGGAGACATGACACATCCCTGTTTCAATCCAACCTTCAAACTGAAACAGTTCATTATACACACTCACTGCAGCCTTAGCACCCTCATACATACTCTTCACGGCATCCAACAACTTCCCATTTATTCCATATATTCTTAATACTTTCCACAATCCTTGTCAATCCACCCTGCCATATGCTTTCTCCAAATCCATGATGGGCACATACACCTTCTCCCTCTTCCCTAGAAACTTTTCCACTAAAGACTCAAGAATGAATATCTGATCTACACAACCTCTTCCCTTCCTAAAACCTCCCTGTTCTTCTCCAATTAATTCCTCTGCTATTCCCCTAACCCTATCATGCTACCATATACTCTTCCTATTACACTAAGAAGACAAATGCCTCTATGATTGCCACACACTTCTTTTTCCCCTTTTCCTTTGTACAGGGGAATAATTATACCTGACTTCCAACTCTCCAGGATTTTACCTTCCTCCCAGGCCAGTCTGCATATCTTCCACATCCATTCTACTACTATCTCTCCCCCATGCATCAGCATTTCACCACACACTCCATCAATTCCTGGGGCTTTCCCCAATTTGACTTTCTTCATTGCTCCACAACTTCTATCCTATTGATTTCTTCCTCTCTTCTCACATCCTTCCTTCTCCCAGCCATTCCCCAGCCACTTACTGTATACTTGCATTACCTTCATTCTCTATGTTCAACAATTCCTTAAAGTGCTCTCACCATCTGATCACTTTTTTTCCCTTCTCCACTAGTAATCCACCATTTTTATCTTTCACTCCCCAACTAACTTCTTAAATACCCTGTCTAACTCTCTGATGTATTATATAGTCACATATTCTTGTTACCGTCCGACAATTGTGGTAGGTGGTGGCACCCACTCATTCGATGTAGCGCTGCCTGCTTCTTCCTTGGGTGTCTCTACACTGAGCGACAAATACAGTGGATTCCCATAACTCAGTAAATCATTTACAATGCTGGGTTTTAACCACATACCAAATAATAGGGTGATATGGAGCCTTTTATGACATTCCTCCTGTTAAGCAGGTGGAGAGAGGCAAATGCAGCACCCATCCAGGAACAAAACCTCCAAACTCTTTCCTGATCCTTGCTGTGGCAAGGCATTATCCACTGAAGGGAAAATTTAATTCACTGCACAGGACAGCCTTAAAGGTGTCACTGTTTGCTGAAAATTTAAGTTCACTGCATGGAACAGCCCTGAAGAGGCGATTGTTTGCTGAAAATTTTGTTCACTGCATGGAACAGCCGTGAAGGGGCAACTGTTTGTTGCTGTTGATGGATCTGCCCAGCTAGACAGACCAGAGATGCATTATTACTACTACTACTACTGTCTGACAATCCTATTTATCTAGGGAAGTGGCTGCAAGTTGTGCTGGCAATACAAAAGGCTATATTTGACCCCTCCAGGGCAGCGATTTTGTATTGTTTCATTTATGATGGCTCTAACACTCTTGCATGCACCGGCTTTGGTTACCTAATGGCAGCTTTCCATGCGGCTCGATCTCTGTCAGCTTCCCTATTCAGTCCCTTATCCCTGAGGCCACACTCGATGACATCATCCCCGGTCTTTTTCGGTCTACCTCTCACTACCCTACCCCAAACATTGACATTTCTCACTTTCTGCACCCAATTATCATTCCCCATCCTTTCCACATGCTCAAACCACCTCAATCTACCTCTGCTCATCACAACACCAATACACTCAGTCCCATCCTACCTCTCAATTCTTCCATCAGAAACCTGGCTCCCCCAGGCCTCGCACTCAGGGACACAGCACTGCACATCCACCTAATCATTGCCCTTTCTGTACGTTTGAGCCTGCAAATACCCTCTTCCTTTACTGCCCAGGTCTCACTACCATACAGGATTACACTCCTAACACATGTTGCATTAATAAAGCCCTTAGCACGGAGGGAAAGCCCTCTCAAAGTCAGGAGAGGCAACAGCTCCCTGAATTTCTTCCAACCACTCCTCAATCTAGCCACAAAGCTAGCTCCAGTTGTACCTCCAGCACATAACATGTCTCCCAAATAACAAAACTCTTCCACACACTTGAGAGACTCGCCAGCAAATTCAATCCTTTCACACGTGGCAATCTCCACATGCTCTCCCCAACACATTGCACACATGAAATCAGCATTATCTCCCAGTCTACCTCTAATATCACTACATATCCTATGCACCCACTTATCACAAACACTGCACAAGATGGAATTACTGTACTTCCTATGCCCTTATAGCAAATTGCACATGGCCACTCCGCTCCCAGTCCCAGATACCACCATTATTCCATTATCTGCATTTATTGTTACACCCCTGTGCCACACACCATCTCTCCATTTCCTAAATCTTTCTTCCGCCTCCTTTTCATTCTCTGCAATCAACACCAAGTTATGTGCATACAACATCTCCCACGGGAGTCCATTTCTGAAGTCACATGAGAGGACTCCAGGTACCATAAACATAGAGCTCAAGACTGACCCCTGATGCACACCAATATTCACGGAAAACTCATCACTCAACATGGCAAAAACCACCTTAACCGGCCACTACTCAATCCCGAGCTTTCATATTGCCCACTTCACCGCCTCTTTAGGGACACTGTTAAAAGCCTTCTCCAAATCAACAAAAACAAAGTACAGTTCCCTTTACTTTCCTATATATTTTTCCTGAAGCTGATGACCAATGGATATGGCATCAGTGGTCCCTTTGCATGGCCTAAACCCAAACTGCTTCTCATCAATATTCACTCTTTCACTAATCATACCTTCTAGAACTCTCTCCATTAACCTTCATTATCTGGTCCAATAACTGGATGCCTCTATAATGTCCTCTTTCTAGGGCATCACCCTTCCCCTTGTACATTTTTACAATTTCACTCCTCTGCCAATCATCTGGGACAACACACTAATATAAAAATAATATCAAATCAGTGACTAACCCCACTCCTATACCTCCTGAGGCTTTCAACATTTCAGCAGTCAACCCAGACACACCGGCTGCCTTCCCCACCTGCACCCTACCTATTGCCCCGCTCACAGTAGCAGTGTCAATCAAAGACCAAGGGCCAGACATTGGATCCATTGGCTCCAAACCTTCCCTGTCCCAGTCAAATACCTCACTCAACAACTAGTTGTACTGCTCTCTCCAGGCATCTTTGAATTTCATTAATATAAACTTTACTGACCTACCAGACATGTTGTACAAATACCCCCATTCATACCAAAACTCCAGTCCTGTATGAGACAGCCCTAGCATGTATTCAATATGGACTGTGGGTGTTAGTACCGATGTGGTTATATGTGGAGGTGTATGGTCTGTAGCAGGACTACCGAGCCTTGGAAAGGAAGCAGGCTGTAAACTCAATGCCCAGAGTATTCAGGGGGGGATGGGGGGGGGCTACATCAGTCAATGAGTAGATCGATGAGACAGTTCATTAAGCATTCAGTGATAGTCAGCTTCTACTTTTACTTTCTTTTTCCTTCTTTTGGATCTTACTCATCTCATTTAGAACAGAGGAAATTGAATAATAATTACTAGCAGGATAATGATGAATTATATATCATCATCATCATCTCCCTTATTCCCACTGAGATAAGGTGTAAGAAAAAAAAAAAAAAAAATGTACCAGCAAATTCATCACCCTAAGGAATCCCATAACAGAATGAGTGTAACAATGGCATTTCCAGGTTACCTTGAGCTTGCACTCTCAACTCTTTATCAAAATACTGTTCCACTCTTTTCTCCTTAATTTAGCTCACATTTTTGTCCTTTTGCAACTAGTTCACTGTAGATGAGTTGTAGAAAATGACTACTAAAGCTTTACATTCTTTTCATAGCACTTCTTCATTACTACCATCATATTCAGGCAATAATCTTCTGTTACAACTCAGCATTCAAGATGGAGATGGCAATTTTAGGTCAGGTTAAAGTAAAAAAGGGTTGTCTCCACTGTTATATACAGTATAGTCTTCTCCTTCCAATGTTGCCTTTAACCATGGCTTAAGAATTTATATGTAGTTACCCTCTGCATTTATAAATTATTAAAAAGCTACTCAAAAAATCTTCTGAACTGTCCTTAAATTAATAAGCAGCAAAATATCAGTAATAAGATACTGTATTACGGAGCTTCATTATAGGATGCAAAATGAACTTTCAAGCCACTCATATATTAGCCATTAGCTTTGCAAATACAATTACAGAAAATATTTATGGAAGATAAATGAAACTTGAGAGAGAGAGAGAGAGAGAATTATACTAACGGTGTATGTGAGAGCAGTAGTGTATGTACAGCCAATGCCAGCCCCCTCGTTGTGGCCACCTGCTTCAGCCGCAAGGACAGGGATGGCACCAGAAGGCTGTGAGAGTGGCAGATGGGGGCATTGTTGATTACCAAGCTCCCTCTAGTTTCTTCATCAGCCACTTGAGGTTTATCATCACTCCTTCCTGGATTATCCTCGCTCACATCAGAATGGCTGTTGCTCTAAAAAGAAGACTCCGTTAACAACATTATCTGCACCAATGACTGAAAGCAATTGAAAGAGAAGACATTGCTACCATATTTTATGGCATGGAAAACACCACATCATAGAAAATACATCCTGATTTTGGAAAGACAGTTATGGGAAAAAAAGAAAAGGAAGTTCCCTCCATTTTATACACAGTATTAGCTGTGCCTGTGTTCTTCCATACCCTTATTTCCAGCATACGTCTAAGGTGGTTTCAACAAAATCACAGTATCTCTAATCCTCTGTATCATCTCTAGTTACCTCAAGTTCCTATTATCAAAGCACATCCTCAAGTTATTCCAACTACTGGTCACTTCCACAATAAAAATAACACTTTATACATACCTCCAACTGACTGGGTATATAAACAAGCTGCACAAGGTGTTCCTCTTGCTTGAGCTTTGTAAAATTGAACCTGTCTGGGTCAAAGGGCTGCTCTACATGGAAAATCTCCTCTGGGGTTCGTCTCTTTGTTTTTCTATTAGAGTTCTTCTGGAATGTGAGAATATATCTCTTCCATCAATCTGCCTAATACCTACTGCCTGATGCCTTAACCCTTTTAGCTTAATGTCATATTTTTATTTTGTTCTTCATGCTACCAAACTTTTTTTTTTTTTTTTTTTTTTTTTTTTTTTAAATAGCTTAAGGGAGACTTTTTAACCCATTCCGTCCAGGTGGCATGTATACATGATGACCTGGGGTCGTCCGGGAGGCATGCATATATGATCTAGTGTTTTGTAGTATTATTGTTATTGTATTATTATTATGATTATTGCATTATATTATAACATTATATTATACTATAATTTTATATGATAGGTTTAGCTGAGAAATTATGGTTTAAATAATGGTGCCTTTAAGAAGAACACCTGCTGGTGGTTTGGGTAGTGAAAACAACCCCTGGACGTGATGGGTTAAATTGGAAGGGTCAGATGTACAGCAGCTTCCATTAGCCTCTTTACTACAAGACAAATCCCTAGAAGTTGCATCCGAGTATCAATTTGGTAGTCAGACGAAGAGAATTCAAGGACAGTCACCAATGAGGTGGAATGGTCAGCTGTTTCATGTCACCCCTTATCAATGCGAGGTTTGACATACTCAGTACTGTAAGTGAGGCTTCAATAGTTAGCTGAATTTGATAGCAAATGGGTGGCCATTGACCCTGGGAGGCACAACCATTAGCATGAAGTGTGGCTACATGCATGGTACCTAACCACACAACTATTACCTAAGGCATGAATCATCATCATTATCATCATCCAGACCTTTCCTACTCTAGGGCAAGGTGAGGAGTAGCAATGTCCAGACAGCCCAAGTTCACCCACTCCAATGGGCAACACTTACATTCACTCATCATTCAAGCCCCCAGAATCCTGGCTCTAACTGAGATGCCAAAAAACTTTCACCACATTCTGTAGCATCACATAAACGTATTCGACAGAATCAATCTGAATGCTGTCACATTAAAATGGGGTGCCAAATCCCTGAGCATGCACTTCTCACAACATTTATCCAGCCAGCTCAATCTCTTGTCAGTCCACTAACCTCACCAACTTCCATACCTCTCTTCCTCACACACTCCTCCACCATATCCCTTCACCTTCTCCTTGGCATACCTCACCTCCTCCTTCCTTCAAATTCACTCAGATACTGTATACATTTTTCATCACTCTATTGTTATCCATTCTCTCCACAGGACCATACCATCTCAGTATACTCTCTTTGATTCTGCTGTCCTTGGACTTCCTCACTCCGCAAATCACATTATTTCGTATCCTATCCACACTCTGTACTCCACATACATTCCTCAGCAGTCCCATCTCCACTGCTCTCACTCCTGACTTTTCATTTTCAAGCCACACCATAGTCTCATATCTATTTGTTAAGTTGACACTAACACTCCTTCGTGTAAGACTAGTGCAGCTGCAACACTCAAGCCTTTGTGTCTTATCAAGGCCGTCATTGCACCAGCTACTATCTTTCCTTGTGTCACTCTATATTCCACTTCTTTTGCACATTTTCCTCTCTTTTCTATCACTGTACCCATGTATCTGAACTCTCTCACCACTTCCAGTCTCTCTCCATTCACCGTAACATCACACTGGGAGTCACCTTCTCTCTCGATAACCATTACTTTATTCTTTTTTACATTTACTCTAACGGCACAATGCTCACAGACATCAGCATAACTCTGCACTAAGCTACCAAGTTCCTGTCCGGTATTTGTATGTAGCACTGTATCATCCGTATATAACATTTTAAGATATTCCACCCATCACCATTCATTACTAATGCCATCCCTCTCTCAATTACTCTTCTTTTTCTTCTCTCATCCCCCCATCCATATATATATTGAATGACCATGGGGACATCACACAACCTTGTTGCACGCCCACATTGATTGTGAACAATTCACTTTGGCTAAAAGACCATTTACCCTTACACATGCCTCACTACCATCATAAAAACTCTTCACGGCACCTAGCAGCTCACCATCTACATCGTACATGTGCAAAACCTTCCACAATCCTTCTCTGTCTACTTTATCGTATGTTTTTCCAGATCCATAAATGCCATAAACACCTTATGGTCCTTCTCACAAGCCTTCTCCACTATCTGTCTCACAGTAAATATTTGATCCACACATCCTCTGCCACTCCTAAAGCCACCCTGTTCACCACTCACTAGGACTTCTGATATCTCTCATGCTTTCTCTATAATAAGTCATCAATATACCTTCCCTACAACACTCAATAAACTTATGCCACGATAATTTCTGCACCCACTTCGCTAACCTTTATTTTTGTACAGAGGTACAATCACAGCCTTTTTTCCACTCTGCTGGCACAGTTTCACTCATCAATGCCTTCTCACATAACTCCAACAAGCACTTCATTCTGCCCTCTCCACTACACTTAAATCATCTCTGCAAACACTTCATCAACCCCAGCTGCTTTCCCATTTTTCAGCCACTTCACACTGTTCTTCACCCGTGCGAGTGTCATGTTTCCTGGCACTGCATTCCTTCTATGCCCACCCCCAAAACCGGTCATGTTTACAGCTGCTCTGCTCTCTCTATTCCCAATCACAATTTCAAAATATTCTTTCCATCTGGTCCTTACTTCATCCCCATGGGTTAATAATCTACCGTACCACTTACAACTTTTACATTCTCACATTTCTTTCCACTGTCACTTCTACACTTCTGCACCTCTTTCCAGTATAATTTCCTATTATCAGAGTAATTTGTATTCATTCTTCTTCCAAAATCATTATTTACCTCCTTTTTTCTCTTCACTAGTCTCTTTCTGTGCTTCTTGCTCTCAATATATTCAGTTCTGATTTCAACTGAACCCCTATCCTGTAACCACTCTAGTCACTCCTTCCTCTTTTCTTCCACTGGTCTCTTAATCTCTTCATCCCACCATGCTGTACCTTTCTTCTTTGTTGTTACTTCTGCCACACCACACACAGCTTTAGCATTCTTATAGGCAATCCCTACCGGTATATGCATTCCACAGGCTGTCCAGATCCATTTCACTCCAATTCTCTAATTCTAGTTTCTCCTCTATTTTGATCCTGTATTCATCTGCCATTCCTTTGATTCTCAGCTTCTCAACTTTCAGCCTTTCTCCCTGACTGCTTCTCTCTCTCCTGGTCCACCTCACTCCTCTCGGCTTGATTTTGCATACCACAATCATATGATCTGACAGACCTCCACATCATCCTCTCATGGCCCTCGTATCAGCAACCGGTCCCAGCATCGACCTCTCTACAAGCACGTAATCAATCAAGCTCCTTTCAACATGATCCCTGTTCCTTCTGTACCATGTATATTTATATGCATCTTTGTTTGAAATATGAGTTACAAATGCACAACCTCCTTTCCTGACACACATCCTTCAGTCACTTCCCATTACTGTATTATTTTAACCCATTATGTCATCCTCAAGGCCAGTGCCTACTCTTCCGTTCATATCCCCCATCACGATCACTTCATTGCTCCTGGGCATTCTCCCACTGCTTCATCCAGCTCATCCTAAAATCTGACTTTCTCTCTCTCACTCCTGTCATCACACGAAGCATATGCTACAACCACTGCCACTTTCACCTTCTCAAACTTGAACTTGACATACATACATCTGGAGCTGAAACATTTGTAATCTCTCATTCCACTCTGACACATTTCATTCACCAACAAAGCAACTCCTTCCTTGCATCTTCCTCACCCATTCACGCCCAATCTTACACATTTCACACCCTCCCACTCCTCCACTTCACACCCTTTCATCTTTGTTTCACACAATGCCATCATAGCAATTCTTGCACTCTTGAACACATTCGCTACTTCCACCCTCTTGCTCTCCTTATTCACACCTCTCACATTCCACTTGGCCATGCGAATCTGTCCATTTGGCTTGGGCCCTGAGCAGGTATTGGGCCCTCCGAGGCTCTTCAAAACGTATGCCACGATTAAATGATTTTAGATAGGGGAATCTGGGGGACACTTAACCCAGCCAAAAATCCCAGTTGTATATGGTTACCACCCAGCATAGTAAATGGTTTCCTGGGTACTGGTAACTAAATAGCTTGTCACTCAGTGAAGAGGCCATAAGGCATCCCTACACTGAGTGGGTGGATGATAGGTGCCCCCACCTACCACAAAGGCATGAAACATTCAGGCTCAAAATCCAAGCTGAGACACTGTTATAATTTTTATTACACATATCAAATTTCTTTTTTCCCAACAGTAGTAGTAGTAGTTCTTCCTTAGCCAGTCTGGCCAAACAGCCCCGAGTCCCTTAGGAAGGCCATGGCCGAGACTGGGCTTTCCCACAGAGCTCTCAAAGAGTGTATGTTGTGTTGTTGGCGTAGGTGATTGTGTGCAATGCAGTCTTCCATAATGTGCTTAATAGTATGGGGTGCTGTGTTGCATCCTGGACAGGCATCAGCGACAGAGTCATCCAGCCTCTTCTGGTAGCTTAAGAGGGCTGGATGGTGCCCACATCTCAGCCTGGCCAGGTGGACCCTGTCCTCACGAGGAAGATAGGATTCAGAAGGGTGGATGTCAGGAGGCTGTGCATGCAACTGTGTGTTGTCTTTAAGTGACTGAATGAAGTGGCGAGTGATCTGAGTGTGGATATGCTTCTGGAAGCTGGTCTGAGGTGGGCGAGGGGGGAAAGATGACAGTATTTGTGTATGGTATCGTGTGCTGGGTGTTGTTTTGATGTTCCTTGGTGTGGGTGGATGTGCTGCCATGTACTGTAGTGGATGTTGTGGGTTTGTGGAAGCTGCAGCAAGAAACTGGGTGCCTCTCATGTCTAGGTGATCCTTGACTTTGAGGACTTTGGTTTCTTGATGTAGGTGGTCTGTGGGTGTAGTAGCTGTGCAGCCTGTGATTATTTTTAGGGCCTTGTTCTGTATGGTCTGTAGAGTGTTGTAGTGTGTTTTGGTCAGGTTAGAAGCCCAGGCAGGGCTTGCATAATTCATCACTGAATGTATGTATTGTTTGTATATTGTGGTGGTGGTTTCTTTGTTGTGCCCGAATGTTGTATGGGCAAGTGACCTCAAAGCATTGAGTCTTGGTGTTATTTTATTTTTAATGTTTGTGATGTGTTGTTTAAATGATATTGATGTATTGTATGTTACACCAAGGATTTTTTTGGGGGGTAGGGGAGTGTTGTTTATGGTGAGGTGTGGGATGTGACTGTGTTCTGCTGTCCAGTTTGTGAGAAGAGTCGCTGTAGATTTGGCTGGGGCTATTTTGAGCCTGTTTGTGATGAACCATTCGTGTAGTGTGTTGAGGTAAGTTGAATGATGTATGCAGCTGTGTTTGCGTTTTGGTGTGTACATGTAAGTGTTATATCATCTGCATAGGAAGCTATGTGTATCTGTGGTGTGTGGGGTGTGGGTACATCATGCATGTATAGATTAAAGAGTGTAGGAGACAAAACAGATCCTTGGGGGACGCCGTTTGTGAAGTTTCTGATATTAGAAGACTGACCGGCACATGTTACGTGTGCACGCCTGCCTGCTAAGTAGTTTGCCAGCCATCTTTTTGTGTTATTGTGCATGTTTGTGTTGAGTATTTTGTTTGTGAGGTTGTGGCGGGGGATGGCATCAAAAGTTTGCTAATGTCTAGTGTGACTAGGAGTGTTCTGTGTGGTGGCCTAGCTGAATTCATGCCATCGAAAACTCTCTGTGTAAGGTCTGTAAGAAGGGTGTTTGTGGAGTGTATTGGCCTAAAGCCATGTTGTGACTGGGCTAGGGGAATGTGAGGTGTGACTAGTTGTAGTACCAGTCGTTCAGTGACTTTAGAGGAGGTGCAGAGGAGTGTGATGGGGCGATGTGAGGAGGGTAACGTGGGGTCTTTGTTGGGTTTAGGGATAGTGATGATATTGCCATGCTTCCAGATGTTGGGTATTATGTTGTGTGAGTAGCTGTAGTTTGATATGTTGGTGAGTGCTTGTATGCCTTATGGTCCTAGGTGTTTAAGGTGAATGTTGCATATGTTGTCTGGTCCACAGGCAGATGAGTGCTTGAGGTTGTTAATGATGTGCTTCGTCTGGTTGTAAGTGAAAGACGAGTAGTCTGGGTCCGTGGGGAACTGTCTCTTACGTCTCATGATATGTCGGTCTTCCGGATGGGGGGTTAGATGGCTGACTTGTGAAAAGTGATTGATGAGAGTGTTTGCTTCTTGTTTGTTTGAGGGTATGGTGTCTGTTGTTGTGATGGCAGCGTGTGATTGTGTGGTGTTGCTGTTGGAAAGTGTGATGCTGTTTAGTGTTCTGTAGAGTTTGCTGATGTTTGTTTTGTGGTCAAGTGTTTGGAGGTAATTTTTCCAGTTTAGTGTTTGCTGTTCTGATATTTTACTGTTTATCTGAATGTTGAGTTCTTGTATTTGTTGTATGGTGTCTTGTGTATGGGGTGTTAGGGAGTGTCGCAGTGTGTCCCGTTGTCTGATGAGGCCTTGAATTTCTGGTGTGAAGTTGGGGTTGTGTCTCTTTCTGCTGCCTCTAGGGATGTATCTTTTGTCTGCATTTTGTATGATTGTATTGAAGGTGTGCACAGCGGTGTTGATGTTTGTGATGGGTGTACTGTTTAGTGTTTCGAAATGTTGTTCTGTTTCAGTTACAAAGGCCTCCCAGTTGACTCTCTTATAATTAGTGTATGTGTGTTTGTGGCCAGCTGGGGTGATTACTGTAGCTGGTTTTGGCACTTGGATTACCTTCCTGTCTGCAAAAAAACATCAGCTGTACCACTGGCAACCCTCCTATGGAGATTCCTTAACAGCAAGAATGGTTTCTTTATTATGTAAAGCAATGTAATTTTAGATGAGGCATGCCTGCACCAATGAAATTTGCTTGAGACTCACCTGCACCACAATATGATATTTTCCTGGTACAACCTTTGTTTCCACCTCATCCACTGAGTAGTTGAAAGCCCCTAGATTCCTCGACCGCATCCACTGGTCCAGCAGCAACTGGTCAAAGACGGACTTCTCAGACTGGCCATGGGCAGAGGTTGTAGACAACTGGAAGTCATGCTGCCTATATGACAAGGATTTCTCCATTGCAGAATAACTTGTTTCACCGGCACTCAACAAACCTGGAAAATATAAATAACTGATACGTGTACACATACCGGTACATATTTAACATTCCTAATTTAACCCGTGGGTTGCACAATTACCTTTTTTTATCCCACCCCGTGGTGCGTAAAAAAATGAAAAAAGATTTTTTTTTTTTTTTTTTTTTAGTTTCTGTTTATCATAAACTTGAAGATAAACATCCAGGGCATCCTCTGGTGGGAAAAAAAAAAAAAAAAATCTCTCTTTCTGCCTTTGTGTAGGGCCATGAGTAAGTTTACTTTGGGAAATTGTGAAAAAAAAAAAAAAAAAAGTTTTTGCTTATTAAAAAAAAAAAAAAAAAATGTTTTTGCTTATTACAAACTTGGTGGACTGAAGAGGTGAGACAGGCTGTGGCACAAAAGAAGAAAGCACACAATGAATGAATGCGAAATAGGGGCGTGAAAGAAGTTGAGAGGCGGAAGAGAAAGTTATATGTAGAAAGAAAGAGAGAGGTGAAAAGATTAGTAAGAGAGAGTACGAAGAGTGGATGAGGAATTTGGAAGGAATTTGAGTGCAAAGTGGAGGGAGTGTAAGAAAATGTTCTGGAGAGAGAGGTGAAGAGAGTAAGACAGGGTGGAAGTGAGGTTAGCAGGGGAGTGAAAGATAAAAATGGCAGATTACTATTGGAGAAGGGAGAAAAAGTGAGCAGATGGAGAGAAAACTTTAAGGAATTGTTGAACATACAGGATGGAAGTGATGCGAGTATAAGTGGCTGGGGAATGGCTGGGAGAAGGAGGGAGGTGAGAAGACAGGAAGAAATCAGTAGGATAGAAGTTGTGGAAGCAATGAAGAAAGTTAAATTGGGGAAAGCCCCAGGAATTGATGGAGTGTGTGGTGAAATGCTGAAGCATGGGGGAGAGATAGTAGTAGAATGGATGTGGAAGATGTGCAGATTGGCCTGGGAGGAAGGTAGAGTCCCGGAGCATTGGAAGTCAGGTATAATTATTCCCTTGTACAAAGGAAAAGGGGAAAAAGAAGTGTGTGGTAATCATAGGGGCATTTTTCTTCTTAGTATAATAGGAAAAGTGTATGGTAGGATACTTATTGACAGAGTTAGAGAAAGAACAGAGGAATTAGTTGGAGAAGAACAGGGAGGCTTCAGGAAGGGAAGAGGTTGTGTAGATCAGATATTCATTCCTAGATCTTTAGTGGAAAACTTTCTAGAGAAGGGAAAGAAGTTGTATGCGGCTTTCATGGATTTGGAGAAAGCATATGGAGAGGTATATGAGAGAGGGGGGTGTGAGTTGGGAGCAGGGCAGTGAAATGGCGGGAGACAGGGCGACTTGGAGGCGATTTGTTTGTGGCCACCCCAAACGGGATTGAGGTGTCTGGCAATAGATAGATAGATATGACAGGGTGGATAGACAAGGATTGTGGAAAGTATTAAGAATATATGGAGTAGATGGGAAGTTGTTGAATGCTGTGAAGAGTATGTATGATGGTGCTAAGGCTGCAGTGCATGTGGATGGTGAACTGAGTGAATTTTTCTCTTTGAAGGTTGGGTTGAAACAGGGATGTGTCATATCCCCATGGTTGTTCAATCTGTACATGGATGGGGTAATAAAAGAGGTACAAGGTAGGGTAGTGGATGTTGGAGTGGCCCTGGTGAGAGAGGATAGTGTTTGGAAACTCCCTGTACTGTTGCTTGCAGATGATACTGTGTTGTTGAGTGAAGACGAAGGGGAGCTGCAAGGCTTGGTGGATGAGTTTGGGAGAGTGTGTAAGAAACGGAATCTAAAGGTGAATGTAGGGAAGAGTAAAGTGATGGTCTTTGAGAGAGGTGAAGTCAGTGAATGTACAGCGAGGTTGGATGGTGAGGAATTGGAAAATGTGAGTATGTTTAAGTACTTGGGTAGTGTGATGAGTAAGGATGGAGGTTTGGAGGGTGAAGTGCTTGAAAGGGTACACCAGGGAAGAAAGGTTGCTGGTTCTTTGAAGGCAGTGATAATAAACAGGGAAGTGAGCATGGAAGTGAAAAAGTTACTACATGACAGTATTGTGATACCAACGCTACCGTATGGAAGTGAAGCTTGGACGTTGTTGGAAGGACACAAGTCAAGAGTGAGAGCGGTGGAAATGAGTTATTTAAGAGGAGCCTGTGGAGTCACATGGACAGACAGGCTGACGAATGAGGATATAAAGGAGCGTTGTGGTGTGGATGTGGATGTAATAGGAAGCGTTATGAGGAACACACTGAGGTGGTTTGGCCATGTGGAGAGGATGGAGGGTGAAAGACTGACGAAGAGAGTGTGAGTGAGGTGGAGGGGGGAAGAGGGAGGGGGAGGCCGAGGATGAGATGGAGGGATAGGGTGGACAGGTATATGAGAGAGGGGGGTGTGAGTTGGGAGCAGGGCAGTGAAATGGCAGGGGACAGGGCGATGTGGAAGTGATTTGTTTGTGGCCACCCCAAACGGGATTGAGGTGTCTGGCAATAGATAGATTGATAGACAAACTTGAAGATAAACATCCAGGACATCATCTAATGAAAAGAAAAAATCTCTCTCCATCTTTGTGTACCCTACCGTCATGCATAAGTTTGCGCAGTGGTGGAGTAGTTTACGGTGATGTACAGCCGGCACAGCCTGAGCTGTGGCTCGCGGTGCAATGCTGCCCAGCCTGAGCTGTGGCTCGCAATCCACGGGTTAATACAGCTAGCACTGGGTACCGGTACTGTACCTTACACATGCGCCAGCAAAACGTCACTTTCAATGAAGCTATTTTCATGTTCTAAACACAGTCCTAGCAAATGATGATTACTTCAAAGCAACATTACAGTAATTCAAAAGCATGTCTAGGAGAAACTGGCCAAAAAATTATTTCAATAGTAACTTCAAATAAAACTACGTGAAGAAATTATGTAACTATGTACAGTACAGTATTAACTATGGTACTGAAATGGGCAAAACCTACTTAAACATTACCGGTACTGGGACCTATACCTAAGGATGTGGGATCACCCTTCCCGTTTGCAGGGCTCTTGCTAACTGCCGATGGTTGCGAGCCATTTGGCTCCTAAGGTTTAAGATTTACGAGCCAAATAAATTTTTAGTAGCAAAACTGACTACGAGCCGAAATATTTTACAAGCAATAAATATATTTATTTATTTATTTACTATCTATCTATCTATCTATTGCCAGACGCCATAATCCTGTAAGAGGTGGCCACTTGACTGAGTTACCTGTTTTACGGGGAGGGGCACTAACCCTCCACCAACCCACGTGTTAACACGTAGGGACCTGTCACTCAATAGCTATATATTTGTGTAACGTTAAGTATTTCTATACAACTTCTTAACTGAATAATGTGTACAATCAACTTTTCCTGTATCTCTCACAGATCGGACATCCCATCTGAGAAGCACGCCACAGCCTAAAGGTTTAACAGACATTCTTGGAAGTGATAGCATTTTTATACGTTTTTAAATGTTAAGTGTAGTGTCCCATAATGAGTACAACATGGTGACTGGATCGCCTCCAAAAGATGGAGAAGTTGTGGGTCAAACAACACTGGTTTACTCGCCAATGACAATATAGCATATCTCTCTTTCTTTTTCTTTTCTTATCTTTTTTTTCTTTTCTTTTTTACATTATTTTTTACTACTAAGTCCACTGTAACTCCTCATCATCATTGTCAATTTAAGTCCAACATGATTCATCTTCATTGATGTTTACCATCATAATCAATTTAAATTCGACAATTTACCACCACCATCATCATTATTCTGGTGACACCTTTTTAGTCCATTCTTGCCACCTTCACCTTAAGGAAATCTCTCTTGTATGGAATGGGTTAAGGAAAGTTCTACTCAACTACTCCAGCTCACAAAATCTCCTCAGCTGAATAAAACTGTCTGAAGGTAATGAAATGAACATGCATCATCAATCCACCAAACTTCATCATCATCATCTCTGAGGTTTTGCCCACTTCCGGGAACCCCTGCACAAGGGATGGCTTACAAATGAACAACCATTACAATTTCTCCTCACAAGCATTCACAATGGTGACAGGGAAAGACAATAATCGATCATAACGTGCTTTTTGTTCATTTAAGTGAGATTTACTTATTTTGTAGTTTACTGGGTTTTGAAGTGGATGTATTTTCTACTCGCCAAAAGGCGACTCGCATGTAAAATTTGTTCGCCGAAGGGAAAAAATACTCGCATATGCAAGCTGTGGCTTGCCAAACAAGAGCCCTGGTTTGCCAAAAGGAGCCTCCAAAAACCTCTGCAAAATGACATATCCTCAATAAGAAATAAGAGTGGTTTCATCTTAGGTCCCTAATATCTTTCAATTCGGTCATGGTACAGTAACCCTGGGGTGACGAAATACCAAACTGGCATCGATTTGGCACTTTTAACCCCTACACCGCGGGCTTGTTTACCAATGACTTGCGTGTGCCGCGGGGTTATTTGGGCTCCGACAGACTCTCAAAAAATATTTGCCAAAAATCAGTTATTAGTCCTAGAATAATAAAATTACATATGCTTATGGCACATACCTTCAGCTTTCTCCTGGAATGATTGTTGAGCCTTCGTCGGTTACCGTAGGACTTGTGGAGACCTCTGAAGTAGGGTAACGAAGTCTCCACTTTACACTTCCCGACAAACCGTAATATGATTACCACAGCCAGATACAAACACTATAAACACTATTCTACAATTTTCAAGTAGTTTGGGATCCATACTAAAAAAAAAAAACACTGTGAAAGCAATGGAAATTACGAGCGCGTCTGATCATCGCACTGGCACTAGTTCGCTTTTGTTACTCTGTCATTTATTATTCATAAAACCCCTCACACTTTATATTTCTATTACTATATAACACTTATATATATCTACAGTCTTTATCCATAAGTTTCCTTCAGTAGTATTAGTTTATTGTCACTGTAGGGATTCAATTTCTTTCAGTAAAATACGTAGCATTCACTTTCTCGTCCTGTATACTGGCATTGAGAGTGAATGTCACTTTCATCTTCACTCTCATAACTCATAGCATTCAGACATGCTAGAGTGAAACTTTCACTTTCATTACTCCTAGGGTACGGTATATACTCGTATTCTTATAATACTGTACTACTCATTTACATTTCTATTTACGTTCTCTATTTTATTTACGTTATTTACATTTCTATTTTATTTACACTGTGTTGTGCACTGTCACTTGAAATAACTTATAAAACTATTTTCCATTGTTCACGTATATTTACATTCATTACTTTCACTAGCTGTTTACACATTATTTACAATTCCACTTGCACTGTTTTACTCAATAGAAAGATCGTAGACACTCTTTTATCAATTGTCAGCCCTTTACCTCTTTCCACACGAGGTTTAGTAGGGGGTAAAGGTCACAGAGCCATTTGCATGGGGGTGAAAAAAGGCCTTGAAGTCAGCAAGAAGAAACATATGTCCCCTCACTTCGGAAGATGAGAGTAAACTGATAACGCAGGGCCAGCCTGGAGGCCTGTTTAGGGGTTATTCAGAGTTACCAATATTGGTTCTTGAAACAGCTAAGTCTAGCACTGATATGATTGGCAGGAAATCTAGACAATACATTATAAATTTGGTAGTTCCAGGTGAATGTAAATATCACTTAGGCTTCTCCCTTCCCTCCTTACATGTATATTTATTACAAAAATAGATTAGAGGCCTACTTAGGAGATATATAATCAGAGCTACCAATGTTAAATCTTGAAACAGCTTTGTGTAGCACTGATATGATTGGCAGGAAATCTAGACAATACATTATAAATTAGGTAGTTCCAGGTGAATGTAAATATCACTTAGGCTTCTCCCTTCCCTCCTTACATGTATATTTATTACAAAAATAGATTATACGGCATATTTCAAGGGGAAAAAAAACAGCGAAAATTAGCGAACGAGTGCACGTGAGGTGTTGTCAGGTGATCAATTCCAGGTGTATGGCACTCTCACTTACCTTATTTCTTTCTTGTATATATTATTTGGTATAAGAATATGACATAGGGCTTATTTCAATGGATGAAATCAGTGAAAAATTCCAGGGAAGATTTACTTAGCGTAGCATGGCCGGGCAGGCGAGAGGATAGGGTAATGGAGGGGGGGTAGGGAGGGGAGTCAAGAACGGGGAGAAATGGCTAAATTGTCAACAATGGATGGGAGTACAGATGAGATTAGGAGTGCTGACTAGTGTTGGACATTGGCAGTACTGATAGATGATACAAGCCCCCACTTGGAAGCCCGGGTGAATTCTAAATAACACAGAATCACAAAAGCGACGCCCCGCGGTATGATCCCTTGCTCCCAAGCGTCACGAAAGTGACGCCCCACGGTTAAGGGGTTAATAGGAAAATAATATAATTATCATCACATAGGTTCATACACACCTAATTTTCTGAAATCCGGTAAAAAAAAATATGCTTAATTTACTTATTAATAAAAAATCAGGATTCAGTGAGAACATGCCAAAGTTGGCAAGTATTTCCCCTGTAGATCACCACCACATCTTGACTGACTTCTAGTTTGCATAAATATTGATTTACAGTGCAAATAACTGTATTTGTATGTTAAATCAATATTTACACAAACTACAAGTCTCTCAAAGTGAGTTTTTCAGCTAAAGGCAAAAAACTTCTGTTAACTACCATAGCTAGTTTTCGTTCTGAATCCAAATTTTTTTTTATTACCATAACAGTTAAATCAAATACAAAATTTTGACTGGATTTCAGATAATTAGATGAGTATGAACCTGTATGGTGATAAAACTTATGTTTTCCAATTAAAAACGCCAATTCAGTAAATGATCATTAAGTCAGTATTTCGTTGCACCCCAGTAACCCTGTATTTGCCCCGGGTTTCCCTTTGTTACACAAAATTGTCTGGCAGCACTCAGAACACAATGTAGCAGTACAGGGTAGTGGTTGTAGTAGTAGTTGTACTGTACAAGTAGAAGTTGCAATGGTAGTAGTAGTAGTACTGTCTTACTTTGCCACTGAGCAATGCAAAATAAGTTGCAATGGGGCAGAAATCTGCAACAAATTATGCTAAAAAGGGTAGGCTATAGAAGCCATCTCCATTAACACTTTCAATGGAAAAGGTGAAGAATTCTATGGCTGCATAATCTATATTTTAAAAAACTAAAAGTACTGTACAGTACTTTAAAAAAAGAGCAATGACACTATGATGTGAGTTTTCGAGTTTCAAATTTCACATCATACACCCATCACGGCGAATGACTCAAGCACAAGAAACCTTGCACAGTACAATCACCCCAGTAATCCCCAGGCAATGATCAAACCTCCCAGAATCATAAAACTACATACAATACACGTAATAATACTGCCAACTAGGCAGACCTAAATCCAACTCCAGTGTACTGATGAGGTGGCATCCTTGTCTGCTACTACCTGTACTGTACAAGCAGTAATGGCTGAATGCTGCAGTGACGATACCATTCAACTATACCTCTAGCACACTGGAAGGTTCTTGGCTCAATGTGATAATGTAAATGGACTGTTGTGGCCAGGCTTGATAGTCTATGAGACACTTCTCTGGTTAACTGTACAGTACAACCAAACATACGGGCACGCCAATTTCACCTATAACAAACTCATTATCTTGAGGTAAATAATTTTGCTACATACGCAACACATATTTAACTGCAGAATTGTGACTGCAGGAAGTGACGTGGGAAAAGACAGACTTTACCTAGTTTTCTGGTATTTAAGGAAGCGGCAACGTTGCCTACGCCATCTGTTTATCAACAATCCGCTAAGCGCTAGCCCGCGGTGTTTACCAACCACCGCTCCGACTGGACGCCTCAGTGTAACAAACATACTCAAACATGCGCAAAAGTAAACAAATTTAGCGATTTAATCAAACCTAATTTAATTTGGCCTAAGCTAATTGGGGGCTTTGCCCCCCATACTTTTAACCTGACCAAGCCCAACCTAATCCACCCTAACCAAACCTAACTCCCCCCTAAATTGGGATTGCCACGAAATATTACACTGAACTTACTCCTGAAGATCCAAAACCCATCAGGGCAAAATTCAACTCAGGAAGACCAAAGGCAACAGTTGGCTGAGCTGGCTATACCTGTACAACTTAATTTAGACTAAACGTGAAATAATTTGCACAGTGAACATTAACCACAATGGCCACACTCCTTGTTCAGTTAATCAGATATTTATATCAGAAGAGACCAATATGGTTTGTTACAGTCAACTGTACTTACTTGATTTATGCCAAGCTGAAATTGCTACCTGAAGGTCTGACGAATGTTTTTGTGAACGCAATGGGTTACCTCCCACAGACTGTAACATTTCCATTTTTCGTCCTGGTGAGGGGAATGAGGCACTGGGGCGCTGATCATCGACAGGTGCCAGTGTGTGTCAAGAGCGTTATAAGCGTTGGCTTGCGGGATCTTTCGTTGCTTCCCTGCTGTCTGCACTACTCCATTTCACCAAGTCTGGCATCATATCAGTGATGTCGTCAACATCTGTAGCATTGATAAAGGTCCTCAGTACTGGGTATACCTTTTTGTACTGCCTTTATCTTCGTTCTCAAGGAAATAAATAGAGGTTCACCTAGTGCAAAGGATTTACATCAACACTACAGGGATTGACGACATTGCTGATGGTGGGGCGTAGCCTCCGATTGGCGACCGCTTCTTGTCCTTTGAGTCTTTTTTGTTACACCGTGCGATCACTTATTTTTTCTCTTAGTTTCCTCAGTCTTCCTTTACTTGTTTTTCTTTATTTTCTCCAAACAGAAGTAGGGTTTTGATTATATCTGTTCTATTCTCTGGAAGACTGTTGCAGTAGGTTATTTTTTATTCTTAACTCTTCACAATCCAGAAGGTGTTCCAATGTTTCATTTTCAAATTGCCATATCGGACGCTGTTTCTTCATTTTTTTTTTCTCCAGTTTAGTGTGTTTGTTCGTGCTCTGCCCAACCATTTTCATATAGTGTATCATCTTTAATTTCACTAGTGCGATCTTGCCAAGTATTTCTGTTTTTCATATGTGTCAATAGTATTCACCTTGATTTTCAATTTCTTTTCTTTCGCTAGTCCTTCCAAATTTAGATTTGTGTATATAGCATTTTATTAATTTAACTCAACCTGTGCTTTGGTGTTCATATTGGTCCAAAAATACTACTTTTACCAGCTTATTGCTTTGATAATTCAAAATGTATCAGACATAATTTACTCTGTATGTCTCTTGTATATGAAGTTCTTGTTTTCTACCCACCACTTTCTTTTGTTGTATTGTACCTTTTACAACAATAAACATTTGCAGTTCTATTATCTGAAGTTTGTTAATCTCGCCTTTGTTGATAAACATAGCTTTTGTATGCAGTATACGTGGCAGGGCCACATTTTGCCAGAATACTTTTCCTATTTTCACTCGCTTGCAGACGAAAAGCTCAGCCACAAGGTTCCCGGACTCCTCGATTACCCGGGAAATCAAGATGGTTCATGATTAATTAACTTCGGCAGCAGTTAACAATTCGGATCATAGGCTGAGTGATCTCCATTTTAATATTTATTTTAATGGCCTATTGTGAAATTTTGCAAACTACCATGAAGCAAAACTACTTTCGCTTCAAACTCAATACATAAATTTTGTTTATGCGAGTCATCATGGAATTCTAGATGCGGTAACTACTTTCTTTTACTATGATCTAATGATTTGGTTTCTAGGGCTATTATCATTAAAGGTTAAGCAATTGAAGTACATAGAATATGCTTGCTTAATTGCTTCCGAAACATTAGGGAGCCGAAGCTGCACAAGGAAAACATCGAAGATCGTCAGAGTGATGAGAAGTTTCAAATTTGATCTATTCCTGCCAGCCGTTGCTCAGTTTGTTGGCTATGTTTAGAAGGAAGGACTCAAAAATGGATAAGCTTCGAGCTGAGGAACAGGCAATTGACGCAAAACTTCGAGGTTTGTGGTAATACAGAGAACATTGCATATGATTGCACCACGCGATTTAGTGTTTTTGCTTTACCGTACCTGTCATGGTCATAATTTTAACTGTCTGAAATTTATTTGGGAATAGAGAGGTTGCACAAGGCACACTGGTATGTGATACAGGCGGGAAAAGAACGTTATTAACTTAGGTGGTCCTGTAATGTGTACGGTACCGTAGGTAGATTAAGAAGAAAGCATACCGGTAATATTAATTTATATCAAACGGGCGTGGCCTTTCTATATTTCTAATGAATTAGTCTTTCACAGTTTAACTGTTAATATTTCTGGATCACCACAGCTACTGCAGATTTTTATAAACTTACCTCTGAAAGCTATAAATGAGGACTTCAACCAATCAATCAATTGCTAGACGCCATAATCCCGTGAGGGGTGGCCATTGACTTTGAGTTATTTGTTTTACGGGGAGGGGCACTAACCCTCCACCAACCCACTTGTTGACACGTAGGGAGCACGTATGGTTTGGTTATATGGTTACCTCCCAGCGTTGTAAATGGTTTCTTGGCTTACAGGAAACCATTTGGCTTGTCACTCAATGTAAAGCTACCTGTAAAGGAAAGAAAAGCAATAAGAAGAGACAGGAAAGATGGAAGAAACAGGAAGAGAGGAGGGCAGCCACAGAAAAAAATAAACAAATAAATAAAGGCTAAGGAAGAAGTAGGCAGCACTACATCAAGTGAGTGGATGATGGTCGCCACCACCTACCCCTAAATGCGTAAATATTCCGCCGACATCTACCAGTAGTTGGCCATATTTAATGTTCTTAACATGCATTTTTAAATTTGAAAGAGTGATTGTTAGTAAACAGCATGGCCAGTCAGAGAGATCATCAGTGAACATTGCTGCAAGCGACCTGGCTGCTTCCTTAAATACCTGCAAATAAGTATGTACGATGGTGCGAAGGCTGCAGTGCGTGTGGATGGTGAACTAAGTGAATTTTTCTCTTTGAAAGTTGGTTTGAAACAGGGATGTGTCATGTCTCCATGGTTGTTCAATCTGTACATGGATGGGGTAATAAAAGAGGTACAAGGTAGGGTAGTGGATGTTGGAGTGGCCCTGGTGAGAGAGGATAGAGTTTGGAAACTCCCTGTACTGTTGTTTGCAGATGATACTGTGTTGTTGAGTGAAGACGAAGGGGAGCTGCAAGGCTTGGTGGATGAGTTTGAGAGAGTGTGTAAGAAACGGAACCTAAAGGTGAATGTAGGGAAGAGTAAAGTGATGGTCTTTGAGAGAGGTGAAGTTAGTGAATGTACAGTGAGGTTGGATAATGAGGAATTGGAAAATGTGAGTACGTTTAAGTATTTGGGTAGTGTGATGAGTAAGGATGGAGGTTTGGAGGGTGAAGTGCTTGAAAGGGTACAGCAGGGAAGAAAGGTTGCTGGTTCTTTGAAAGCAGTGATAAGAAACAGGGAAGTGAGCATGGAAGTGAAAAAGTTACTACATGACAGTATTGTGATACCAACTCTAACGTACGGAAGCGAAGCTTGGACATTGTTGGAAGGACACAAGTCAAGAGTGAGAGCAGTGGAAATGAGTTATTTAAGAGGAGCCTGTGGAATCACGTGGAGAGATAGGCTGACGAATGAGGATATAAAGGAGCGTCGTGGTGTGGATGTGGATGTGATAGGAAGCGTTATGAGGAACACACTGAGGTGGTTTGGCCATGTGGAGAGGATGGAGGGTGAAAGACTGACGAAGAGAGTGTATGTGAGTGAGGTGGAGGGGGGAAGAGGGAGGGGGAGGCCGAGGATGAGATGGAGGGATGGGGTGGAGAGGTATATGAGAGAGGGGGGTGTGAGTTGGGAGCAGGGCAGTGAAATGGCGGGGGACAGGGTGACTTGGAGGCGAATTGTTTGTGGCCACCCCAAACGGGATTGAGGCGTCTGGCAATAGATAGATAGATAGATTTTTTTTCAAATCACTTTTTGCAGTCACAATGGAACAGTTAACTATCTATGTTGCTTATGTATAAGGTGACTAGAGTCTCACTTTTACGAGAAACAGTCCCTCTTTTCTTAGGTTTCCTGCCCTTTTACTGGCTGTCCTGCTTTTTTAATTGTGACTAAAATGTCCTGCTTTTTGAGCAAGTGTCCTATATGGCCTGCGTTTAGAAAAGTACCCGGTATTGGTACGTTGGATGTAACATGACCTTCTTTTATGAAATTATGGTGAATTAGTAAAATTATGCATAATCCAAACCAGTTGAAATACTGAATTGTTAATATAAAATTTGTAATCCTGTACTCACTAACTGGTAACTTTGGTTGGCCTATTCACTGTACCATTTAGTATGTTCAGAGTTAGTTTGAGATGATAGTGTTTGATTAGCAGCCTCAAAGTGAGGTGCATCACAGCAGTACTAACCTAATTTTTTAATTGTTAAGTTTTTTTTAGGGGGGTTCACTACATATATATACAGTAAGCCCCCGTTTTTGGCGATCCAATTAGTCTGGCGAAACTACCGCCAAATGCGAATTTCGCCAAACGCGAGTTCTTTTTACCATATAAATTGCCTATAAAGTGCCTCAATCAGTCTTTGGTCATTGCCAAAGTCCCCCTTTTGACCCCTAAAACACCATCTTTCGAGCTGAAATAAAATCTTTTGCTTTCACATATTAATACACATGTAGAAAACAGACCAATAAACAATAAATAAAGCTAATAAGACATGATATAAAGGTTGTAACTAACCGTAAATAGAGTGAAGATAGGCTTGCTTGGCTGGGGACGTCGGAGTGGCAGTGGGGGCAGCTTAGTTGCTACCACCACTTTCCTCATCACTCTCCCCCTCCTCCCCCATAACCCCCTTAGCAACCATTTGTCTTGCTTGATCATCCACTTCATCGAAGCCAGAAAAGTCAGCATCCAGCTTAAAGAGGGCAGCGAAGCTTGGCTGGGGAGGTTGGGGAGGTTGGGATGGCTGGGGAGGTTGCGGCTGTTCTTGTGGCTGCTTTTGGGGCTGTTCTTGTGGCACATCAAGTGGGGGGGACCGCCAGGGGACTGCCAAATTTGAATTCAAATCGCCAAGTGCGCATTCGGTGGTCCGTGGCCACCCTACCGCCAAAAGTGAGTTTCGCCAAGTTGAAATTCGCCAAACGCGGGGGCTTACTGTATGTATATATATATATATATATATATATATATAAACGTTATATATTTTTTGTCAGGAAGAAGGAACCAAAGGCCGCGAGCCCGCAAAATTGTTCCTTCCAAGAGAAAAACAAAATACAGGAGAGAACCAAATTCAAGATCCGATCATTTCGAGATGCCTGGACACTTTGCGTTTGAAAGACTGGAGATCACAGGAAGCAGGAAATACAGACTGAGGGAGACAGTTCCAGAGTTGACCTGTTGCATAAATGAAGGACTGGGAATAACGGTTAACTTGTGCATTAGAGAGTTGGACAGAAAAGGGATGAGAGTTTGCTGCTAGACAGGTGCTACGCGCCCGTCGTAGAGGCGGAGAAATGCATGCAGACAGTTCAGAGGAGCAGTGACCACTAAAGTACCAATAGAAAAGAGATAAAGATGCAACAGTGCGGCGAAGAAACAGGTTGAAGGGAGTCAGTAAGAGGAGGAGAGTTAATGAGACGAAAAGCCTTTTACTCCCCCGTATTGAGAAGAGCTGTATGTGGGGAGTCTCCCCACACATGAGAGTTGTACTCCACACAGGGTGGATAAAACCCCTGTATAGAGTTAACAATTGTGCAGCGGTAAAGAAAGAACAGAGACGGCTTAGCACACCTAAGCTCTTGGAAGCAGATTTTACAAGAGATGTAATATGATCTTACCAAGATAAGTCCTAAGTAAATGAAACCCCACGCATGGTCAAGGATTAAGCCGAATATTACTGAACATTAGTGGGTATACCTGTGGAAGATTTTGTCGGGTTGATAGGTGTAAAAACTGAGTCTTTGATGCATTAAAAACAACCAGATTATTTTTACCCCAGTCAGAGATACAGCCAAGTCAGACATTAGGCGTGCCATAGCCTCATCCCTTGTTTGCTGAAGTAACTGCTGAGATGGGCGTTGCAGGAACCGAATGGAAAGGTGAAGGGTGGAGTCATCAGCGTATGAGTGGATAGGGTTAGATGTACAGCCAAGAAGGTCATTGATGAATAAAAGGTAGAGAGTTGGTGATAGGAGAGAGACCTGAGGATCACCACTGTTGATAGATCTAGGAGAAGAACGATGGCCGTCTACAACAGCGACTATAGAACGACCAGAAAGGAAGCTGGCAATGAAGGTACAGATAGAAGGATAGAAACCGTAAGAGGGCAGTTTGGAAATTAAGGATTTATGCCAGACTCGATCGAAAGCCTTTTGAGATGTCAAGTGCAATGGCAAAGTTTTCGCCAAAGTCCTGAAAGGAGGATGACCAGGAGTCTGAAAGGTAGGTGAGAAGATCGTCAGTGGAGCATCCCTGACGGAACCCATACTGATGATAGGAAAGATGCTCTAAAATTTTTCTATTAAGAATTGACTCGAAAACTTTTGAGATACAGGATATTAAAGCAGTTGGACGATAGTTAAAGGGTTGGGAATGGTCACCCTTCTTTGGGACTGGCTGAATGAGAGCAAACTTCCAGCAAGAAGGAAAGGTACAAGTTGATAGACAAAAGCAAAAGAATTTGCCTAGGCAGGGTGTAAGCACAGAAGCACAATTCTTGAGAATGACAGGAGGGACTCATCAGGCCCATGTGCCTAATAAGTATTGAGGCCTGTGATGGCAGAAAATACATCAGCTGAAGAAATTTTAATGTCAGCCATGACATATATATATATATATATATATATATATATATATAGTATAGTAATCCCTCCAAGATCCGATGTAATAGAGCCAAAGGCATGTCCGAGACTTGGTTTTGTCCGGGACTTGGGAAAAATGCCCTTGGACAGGTACTTATAGACCTCAACCCAACCTTACTTTGAAGGCCAAATAACTCCCTACTGGACATGCACAGCACCTATTTAAGACCCTACTTACACAAATAAGGGACAGAAACCATAAAATAAATGAAAAGGAACCAGAGAATGAGAAAGCAGAAGTGAGTATGGAAAATATTTGGCAGTGTACAGGGTACTTACGACACGTCCGTGACAGTCACGAAGATCAACCCGTCTCCTCTATGGCTTTGACAGTGGAAAAGGTGCACTTGTAACACATACAGTAATCCACTGTTGCGCTGCACTTAATCTTTTGTTCTGTGAATTATTATTGTTTAACACTGCATATTCTGTTCTTACTTACCCCACATCAGTTGCAACACTTAAATGTACTCTGCACTTAATCCTTTGCCCTCTGAATTCTGATTACTTAACACTGCATTACACTATCAATTCCCATGTGGTCTAGTGGCAAGGTATTGCTGTTTATTCACTGTCCACCACAAAAGAGAGCATGTGGGCAGTCATGGCAATAGGTAGGCGGGAAGTGGGGAGGAAGCAGGGGCGCTCTAGTGGATGTCGCCGGAACTGTGCCCCAAAACACAGCTGTTCATCACCGTTCGGCAAATTTAGAGTAGGGATGATTTTTTTTTTTTTTTTTTTTTTTTTTTTTTTTTTTTACCCAGGCCTATATTGTCCTGGACTTAGGGTGTCTGGGACTTGGGCATCTGGGTCTTAAAGGGATTGTTTTATATATCTATATCTATATCTATCTATCTATCTATCTATCTATATATATATATATATATATATATATTCAGTAATTCCTCTACTATCCGATGTAACAGAGCCAAAGGCATGTCTGGAAAATGGTCCCGTCCCGAAAGTGGGCCCCTGGGTCCTGGACTGGTACTTAAGGACCCTAACCCAGCCTAACTTTGAAAGCCACCTAAATAACTCCCTACCGGACATGCATAGCACCTATTTAAACCTATTTAAGACCCTATTCACACCAATAATGGACATAAAGCATGAAATAAATGAAAAGGAACCAAAGAATGAGGAATTAGAAGTGACTGTACCTCAGTCAGGGTACTTACAGCACGTTTGTGGCCATCTTTTCTAAGGTTTTGGCAGTGAAAATGCTCTTGAAGCAAGTACAGTAATTCAGTGTTGTGCTGCACTTATTCCCTTGCACTGTGAGTTATAATTGTTTAACACTGGACATTGTTCTTAACTGCACCATGCCAGTTTCAACCGCCAGTTTCAATGGCCAATTTGCACTCCACAGTTAATCCTTTGCACTCTAAATTCTAATTTCTTAACACTGCACAACACTGTAAATTCCTGTGTGGTCTAGTGGTGAGGTATTGCAGTTTATTCACTGTTTATTCACAAACAATGAGCCAGTGTTGCTTCCATTGCAATAAGCATCTACTGGCGATCGTAGTTAGGCAGTAACTATCGGAGACGAGTGTTGGTGATGGGGAAACAGAGTTGCCAGATCGCAACAGCCATATTACCAAACTCCCCAATTTTCATTACCAAATTCGTAAAGCTAGCGTTTATTCTTCAATAATTATATATACAAGTGGAAATACATGTAATCACTCTTCTTATAATTAACAGCATGTTGATTATTTTCACACTATGTTGGCTAGCAAATTAATCAGAGAGAGCAAACAATCCACTATCTCCATCCTGTGCATCCTTATACATGTGAAAAATCCGTTTGGTAATGCATTATCCTGATTCATTATCAGACGAATTTTTCATTACCAAAATGGCCCACAATTGGTAATGAAAAATACCAAATAGCAACCCTGACAGGGTAGGGGGGAAAGGGGAGGAAGGAAGGGGTGAAGGGTCCGTGATGTAACAGCTGTTTGGTGCTGCGCGCCAATTTCAAATTACGGGTGGGAAAAAATTAGGATTTGGGGGGGATTTTTTTCTTTTTTTGGCCATATTTTGGTTCCGCAGGTCCAGGCCCACAATGTCCAGTAAGTGAGGTGTCCAGAAAGTGGGCATCCGGAAAGTATGGGGATTACTGTATATTGTATATATATATATATATATATATATGCACTTGACATCTCAGGGCCTTTCGGTCGAGTCTAGCATAAATCTTTAATTTCCAAAATGCCCTCTTACGGTTTCTATCCTTCTAGCTTCCTTTCTGGTCGTTCTATAGCCGCTGTTGTAGATGGCCATTGTTCTTCTCCTTGATCTATTTACAGCGGTGTTCTTCAGGGCTCTGTCCTATCACCAACTCTCTTCCTTTTATTCATCAGTGATCTTCTAAGCTGTACGTCTAACCTTATCCACTCATACGCTAATGACTCCACCCTTCACCTTTCCATTCGGTTCCCACAACATCCGTCTCAGCAGTTACTTCAGCAAACAAGGGATAAGGCTATGGCACACCTAATGTCTGACCTGGCTCATATCTCTGATGGGTAAAAATAATCTGGTTATTTTTAATGCATCAAAGACTCAGTTTTTACACCTATCAACCCGACAAAATCTTCCACAGGTATACCCACTAATGTTTAATAATATTCAGCTTAATCCTGCATCATTCTTGAACATGCTTGGGGTTTCATTTACTCAGGACTTATCTTGGTAAGATCATATTACATCTCTTGTAAAATCTGCTTCCAAGAGATTAGGTGTGCTAAGCCATCTCTGTTCTTTCTTTACCCCTGCACAATTGTTAACTCTATACAGGGGCTTTATCCACCTTGTGTGGAGTACAACTCTTATGTGTGGGGAGACTCCCCACATACAGCTCTTCTCAATAGGATGGAGTCAAAGGCTTTTTGTCTCATTAACTCTCCTCCTCTTACTGACTCCCTTTAACCTCTGTTCCTTCGCCGCAGTGTTGCATCTTTATCACTTTTCTATCGGTACTTCAATGGTCACTGCTCCTCTGAACTGTCTGCATGCATTCCTCCACCTCTACGACGGGTGTGTAGCACCTGTCTAGCAGTAAACTCTCATCCCTTTTCTGTCCAACTCTCTAATGCACAAGTTAACCATTATTCCCAGTCCTTCATTTATGCAACAGGTCAACTCTGGAACTGTCTCCCTCTGTCAGTATTTCCTGCTTCCTGTGATCTCCAGTCTTTCAAATGCAGTGTGTCCAGGCATTTTGAAATGATCGGATCTTGAATTTGGCTCTCTCTTGTATTTTGTTTTTCTCTTGGAAGGTACAATAATTGAGGGCTCGCAGCCTTTGGTTCCTTCGTCCTCACATAAAAAAAATATCTATCTATCCATATATATATATATCCATCCATTCATCATCCAATTCTACGTTGCCCCATGAGGAGCGTAGAAGCCCGGGACTAGGCAATTCGGTCCTGACATTTAAGATGAGAGTGAGCTATACACACACACACACACACACACACACACACACACACACACGTACGCTCCCATACACATGGCAATGTCCTGCTTTTATCTTCAGTAAATATGGTCACCTTACTTATGTACCAAAATTACTTACCTTGAGATTGAGAGTTTTGTTATTATATAGGTGAATTACTACGCCCTTTTGGTAATATTATGTAGGTGGAATCACCGTGCCCATTTGAAAATGTTATTTTATAGGTGGAATCTCTGTGCCCATTTGGTAAAGAATTACCATTACTTCTTATTTGTTTCAATTTATTACTACATAAAACATTGTACTGTACTCTGTTGCTTTCACAGGCATTGTAAATACTGTATAGGATGACATTGCATTTTATAGACAGATGTTTTTTGTAACACAGTAGCCTTTTGAGGGTAAAAAGGGTAGGCTACCTGCTCTGTACAGATGTGAAAAATATGAAGCAATTTGGAATTGTTTTAGTCTTGAGAGTTTTCTTGCACAAAGTTATATTGTTATTTCCCCAGTTTTCTGCAACCTGTTTCATGTAAAAAATTATAGAGCCATTAACACATGCTGCATAACATTATTCTTGGCTACAGACCACACCCACATAGTATAATAATGTGGGTTGATGCATGTACAGAAATACAATATAAATAAACACTAATATATTTTTATTGTCACTGCATGATAGTATTGTGATCCCTACCCTGACGTATGGAAACGAGGCGTGGACCTTGCAAGAGGGGAACAAGTCAAGAGTGAGAGCAGTGGAAATTGTTTACTTGAGAGGAATGTGTGGAGTGACATGGAGGGACAGGTTGACGAATGAAGAAGTGAAGGAACGTTGTGGGGTGGATGTGGATGTGGATGTGGTTGAGAAGATTAGGAGAAATACACTGAGGTGGTTTGGACATGTGGAGAGAATGAAGAATGAAAGACTGACTAAGAGGGTGCATGTAGGTGAGGTGGAGGGAGGGAGAGGGAGGGGTAGACCGAGGATGAGGTGGAGGGATGGAGTTGAGAGGTATATGAGGGAAGAGGGTGTGAGTTGGGGGGGGGTAGTCAAATGGTGGGTGACAGAGCGACTTGGAGGCGTTTTGTCTGCGGCCACCCCTTGCGGGATTAGGGCGTCGGGCTATAGATAGATAGTTATTTATTCATTTTTTCTATATACTGTATTACTGCGTGACCAAATATTGTACTTGTTTGTGGTTACCCCTTTCATTTGGTGAGGCACGGTTAAGAATTTTATCCTGGATTATGTCAGACATGTTTATTGAGCAAGGGAAGCTCAGTCAGGAGAAATGGTCAATGTAGAGGATGGGCATGAGTACAATAGAAGATATTACCACTTTAGGGAATGTAATACTGTATTGAAGATAGTATCACTTTAAGAAAAATGTAATAAAAGTTAGCACCACTTTAGGAAAAATATATGATGATAGAAGATATTACCACTCTGGGAAAAATTTTACTTTTATTTTTTGGTATACACTGGATCACAAAAGTATCGGTGCATGGGGTACGATGCCTACCGAAAAGGTTAGAATAACTGCTGACATTACCAACGTCTCATTGTGTATCATCAGTGTCTGTCCATATAAACATTACATTTGCTATATGTTTGCAAGAGGATATTGCTGGTTCGCGATATACAACACCTCCCGACATCATGGCTACCGTGTGGTAGGTCGGATACTAATATTTCAGTGACCTTCGTTCTGTGGTCCCAAATGTTTCACACATGTTGTGCACTGATACTTTTGTGACCCAGTGTACCTTCTTTCCGTCCTTCCTCTTTTGTCTTTCTTTCCTTCATTCTTTCCTCTTCCTTCTGCCTTCGAGTGACTCTAGACTGAGTGACAGGCCAAATGGTTTCCTGTGCACCAGGAAACTATGAACTATGCTGGGTGGTAACTGTGTAACCAAATTATGGCACCTGGTGGTTTAGAGGGTAATTAGGGCGCTCCAGTCGGATTGAGCCGGTGAAGGTTTATATCCAAGGGGTGGTTGGGGTTTATTGCTCATATAATGCCACTCAGGGATGATAATGGCTGGTCACTCTCATCCTAAATGTCAGGACTAATTTGTCTAGCCCCGGGCTCCTACGCTTCTCATGGGGCAACACTGGATTAGATGATGATGATTAGGAAAAAAAACATGCAGCGAACCTTTCAGTGACAAAGTTGGGTATAAACTGGTCCATTAGAGTGAGGTGTCAGTATTAAAGTCATGGAATTATGGCAGAGATCTCCTTCTGTTTAAGTCCATTCTGTAAGTAGATATAAAGAGAAGGTAGCACCGTATACTGAATGTAAAGAAAAATAAATATCCTACTTCCAGTAATACTGCAGTACCTAATATAACAGGTAATCTCTATCTATCTACTGGCAAACGCCATAATCCCATAAGAGGTGACCGTTTGACTCTGAGTTTGTCGTTTTACAAGGTGGGGCACTAACACTCTCATCAACCCACCTGTTGACACATAGGGAACACGTATGGGTTGATTATATTGTTACCACCCAGCATTGTAAATGATTTCCTGGCTTACAGGAAACCATTAGGCTCGTCACTGAATGTAAAGCTGCCTAAAAAGGATAGAAGTGTTAAAAAAAAAAAAATGACAGGAAAATGAGAGAAATAGGGAGAGAATGGCAGACATGATAAAGAAGAATGAAAAAGATACAAGGAAGAAGTAGGCAGCATTACATCAAGTGAGAGGATGATGGTTGCCACCACCTGTCACAGGTAAACATTTATCAAATAATCAGTCACTGCTTTTGATTCTCTTGCATAATCGTTCATGCATCTTGATGCCAGTTTGCATATTTATGCGTAATGTTAGCTACTGCTCAGTTATCACCAGTGTCTTTAGTTGTCAATACAGGTTGTGAATAAGACTGATTTGGTTTACAGATGCTGGGTTGTATGAAGAAGGTATGAACCTTGATGAGAAGCGTCAGATGCTCCACCTAATAGAGGAATCATGCCAGACTGCCCAGCAGGAGGAAGAAGAAAGACAGCAGTTGAGGCAGAAAGAGCACCAGGCCCTGTCAGAAAGCCTTAACAGGTCTTACCAGAGCAACTCTCAGGTTAGCTGCACACGGATTTTAACCACACACACACACATATATATATATATATATATATACAATATATATATATATATATATATATATATATATATATATATATATATATATATTTATTTATTTATTCTTCAATGGCTACAATATTCTGTTTACCATAGAGGAGATGTCTTACTCTGAAGAGCTTAGTGAAAGCTACATCTAACCTCTTCAGTTTGAAAAGTCTACCCCAGTATCAATCAAAACTGGAGATAAGAAGCACATACAGTATATAATAGGGGACCTGAAAATGCAAAGTATTAATTTTTTAAATCGTATTTACCGTATTCACTTCAGTGGCAGGTAGCATCTCCTTTGCACTTGACATCTTTCCACCTCCGAGAAGGCATGCCTTTGGCAAATTATGCAAGGTGTTAGGCTCCAATGTGGCTCAGCTGTCCCTGACATCATCCTGAAGGAGCTGATAGGGGGCCCGATGTTGGATAAAAATCTCCATTCCCTGTGTGGATCTCAAAATGGGTGCATATGGTCCCTTATCACCACCAGATAAATTGCAGCACACATGGTAGCATTTCTTAAAATGCTGCTAGGTATCAATGATGTAGTATGATTTGATCTTTGCAGTGTATTGTAGGTTGTGCCTGTTGCTACTCGATGGCCTCTGTATGCAGTCAGCACACACACGAATGCACTTAAACTTGCTTTCGTCAGAGAAACACTTGTTCATTCATTGCTCAAGAGGTTTGGTGACGATATATCTTCGCAAAATTCAGTCTTTTGTTTCACTTAAGCGGTCAATAGCATTTCCTAAGCAACCTATCAGCATGAGAGATAAATGTGGCATTGATATTCACAAATGGTACAAAGTGACGTTCTCAAGCATTGTAGGGTACATTCTTTCTGTTTCTGTGGATGAGATGAATGGATTCTTCAGCCAAATAGATCATAGCAATGCAGCAGAGTTCAGGTTGGTCTTTCTCAGCTGTCCTTTGCGAGGTTTTAGAGGGAACCATGTTGGCAGGGAAATCTCGACCAGCTGCTAGGATGCGCGTAACGGTTGCCTTTGAGCATGCCACTCAGTGGCAGATCTCAGATCTCGTTAATTTTCACTTTTGTGCTCCTTGGATCCCATGTTAGGCTTTTTCATATCTTGTGGTGGTACTCCCAACCATGATAAGTGATATGAGGGGCAGTAGCAGAGTAAAGAATGGTTGTTACCTAAGTGGGGACGATGGGAGGTCAGGGTGCTTATATGTGCATCTTACCTGTTCCACGGTTTAGCTGGCAGTGGTATGGGAATATGGTGATCAGATGTGACAGCATTGAATATTTTCAAGACACTACCAATTGAGCTTCACCAATACCCTATATGCTGACTGGCATGTAAAGAAGAAACCATTTTTTTCCTATGTGCAGTAGACCGTCACTATAATGAACTAATTAGAGGAGAGCCGGTAGTCTGTCATATTCGAGGGTTCCCCCTGAGGTGGGATTTCAAGTACCAAACATGTTTGACAATAAATTAGTACAGCAGCATATTCTAGTACTAGAAATGTAAACTATACTCATTTTACTCTAACTTTACCCATGATTTTGCCCTTTTGCAGCTACTTTACATCCTTGTCATGGCACTTCTTCATGGTTAGTACAGTATTACAATAGTCTGTTATTACAGCTCAGTAACTTGATGGGGAGAGGACAATTTCAGGCCAGGTTGGAGTAAAAAGGATACAAAACACATGTGTTGCAACCCGTTGTGCCCCTTTTAATGGATATTGTTTGAAACCACTGCAGCCAATACAGTTAAATACCTGGGTGTGACTGGTGAGGCCCGGGATCTAACCTACCCTGATCATCCCTACGTGTCAAGTGGGGTTGGTGGAGGATTAGTGCCCCTCCCTGTAAAACAATTAACTCTAAGCCGTTGGCCACCCCGTTTGGGATACATGGCTTCTGGCAATGAATGAATGAATGAATGTTTGATATGGCCAACAGAAGTTTGGTGGGCTTCATGGCATCTGCTAAATCTGATACTGTATCTCTTACATTGGGGTCCATTATAGTGAGGTTCTACTGTATTCTTATGCAGTACTGTAGTATAGTAAATAGGGATAGTAATATACTGTACAGTAAGGCTTACCTCCAAAAGTAGGGGTTCTGCACTTGTTGCAGAAATATGCCTGACACAGGTAGCCATACTGGCCCCACCAAACCAATGTCAGGCCTGGAGGTGGTTTAATTACTGTCAGAGTCACCCTCCATCAGCACTAAAGGTGATGGTGCTGGGGTGTTGGAGGGACTGGGGATCATCAGGGATAGTGTTGGTGATGGTGTAGGTGTCCCTTGGTCAGAGGTTGAGGGCAGAGACACATAAGATTCAATTGAGGGGAGGCTAGAGGTGGATAGGAAGGAAATGTCTGATGTCCAACTGTCCTTCCTTTCCTTAGGTTTATGTGGTAGTGGTGGCTTGGAGAAGTCATCAATCTTAGTCTGCTATGGGCATACATCTCCCTCTGGTTCTTCCTACTTCTGGTTTTCATTTCCCTCAGGTGAGGGTAAAGCACTTCGAGATCCTCAACATTGCTGTCTATGAGGAAGTCCACAAGTGTGTCAACACTATCGCTGGCTTGAGATAGTCTGACTTTGCTAGTAAACTCCTTCACTTCCTTCTCAGCCGGTACCTCCTCTGCAATCACTTCCACCACAGTTTCCTCTTCGGACTGGATGTGGCAGCCAGGATCACCAGCATCCATATCCATCCATTCATTGATGTCCTCCATGTGCACTTTAGCCTTGCCTGCTTGGTGAAAGGCCTCCCTGCACTCCTCTGCAGTGAAGCCCAGAAAATCTGCTGCCTCCTCCTGTTGCTGCTGCCTGTGCTCCCTCTGGCTGAATATTGCATTCCACACAAGAATAAGTGTCCTGGTGGCCACAAGGTCCCATGCCTTCCTGATGTTCAGGACAGTGTCATACATGTTATATTTCTTCCATGCCTCAAACTGCACTGCCCTCTGGTGTCCTGTCCTTCCTCTGGTTCTATCTCTGCCACCAGAATGTTGTCCAGCATCAGCTTCCTGTAATGCCACTTGAAAGTGTTGATAATCCCCTGGTCCATGGACTGCAGGATGGAAGCTGTGTTGGCAGGAAGGAACATGGCCTTGATTTTCGCATCATGGTTGGTCAGCACTTCCTCTGAGGGATGAGCTGGGGCCTGGTACAGGAGCAACAGAGACTTAACCTCATCTGGGCACACATTGTGCTTCCTCATCTGGTACCGTACCCCTTGAATGAGGGCACAAAGCAGTAAAAAAGCCAAGACCTGGTTATCTTGCCTGTGGACCCAACCTTGGTATGCTGTCATAATCCACAGGCAAACTTCATGATGGGTCTCATTGCATGTTGTTTCTTTGCATTGCCCACCACCATTGGCCTCAGTCTGTGTGAAGCATCGGCATTTGCACAAGAGGACAGTGCCTGGAACACAGGACTGGCCTTTCTTGGCACATGTGGTATTAGGCAAGGCTTTCCCGAAATGCCCAGTTTCATCAGCATTATAAATTTGCCTGCCCTGAAGGCCTGTCTCCCTTTTAATCTTATTTAGTTCCTCAATGAAAGGCCGAGCACTTTCAAAGTCAGCAGTGCACTTCTCACCCACAATTTTTCTGTGTGTAATGTCATGTCGCCTACTGAATTGTGTTATCCACCCACCATTAGGCACAAAGTCCTCGATTCTGAGTTTCACAGCAAACCTCAGTGCATCACTCTGTATCTCAGGCCCACGCACAGGCAAGCCCTGGTTACTATCCTGTTTGTACCAGCTGTAGCAACACTGCTTCGGCTTATTTTTCAAACTTCAGTTTTACCAGAAACTGCCTTTCCAACATTTTAGATTTTTCACTAACACTAGCAGCCACCTCTGGTTTCAGTTTCACTTTCTTGATTTCATCCATGTGTTTACATAGGTCATACACTTGGGTTTTCTTTACCCCATACTCCCCATCACTGCGCCAAGGCTTACTCTGTGCTCCATGTTCTCAGTTATTTCCAATTTCTGGGCAAGAGAAAGCCTCACCCTCCCCTTCTTTTCCTGAACCTTAGGCATGGTTCGTAAAAACTTTGGCTCATTGGGGGGGTGGGGAATAAAATAATAAAAAATAAGGCTGCAGTACGAAGGCAAAGCCTCACACACGTGGAATTACTCGTACTGCTAACAGTAGAGTGATCACGTGAATACTGTATGACCCACGTGACGTCACCCACTCCTTGCTGTTGCCACTATTCAGGCAGGTTGGTGGGGACATGTGGCAACACTGCACCTCTGACCAGGGGAGCTGTCTGCAGTTGGCTTGATCATGCACTCAATTTACAGAACTTCAGAACGGAATTACCTTAATGGACTTATTCTCAGTTTTGCAGAAATTTTCCTTTAAATGGGGGGAGGAGGGAAAACTGAAAAAATTCTTCTGCTATCTCGGGCTTCTGCTATCCTGTATTGGTGTTCGTTAAATTCAGCACCTGTTGTATATATGTAATTAGATACTGGAGGGTTGGATACAGATGGGTTGATCATCAACAGCAACTCTCAGTTGTCATCCCCCAAGATGCTGTGGACCATTCAACCTTTTCCCGTGAAGGGAGGAGTGTAAATTCTGGCTGTGCGTGTAACTCTCGCTTGAGAGCTTTCAGGACAGTTGTGTAGAGACATTTTACTTCTAACTCTCATAGGAAAGTTACTATTCATCATATAAAGGCCACTTTGGTCTCATTTTGAAGATGAAGAGTTTTGCTCTGTCATACATTGTCCAAAAAGACATTATATACAAAATAAAATGCAAAAAAAGTGACCAGAATTTAGCTGACATGCTAAAGTTTTACACTCTTTAAAAAAATATTCGCCAAAAAAAAAACTATTCAAGAAGTAATAATATTTTTTGCTTCAATACGTAGCAGAATAAATTTCCTTTCCAGTAATGCATTATTTGTTGTATTTTCTTAAATAATAACGCCGCATATATACACGAGAAAAAGGAGCATAAGTGTTCGGCGAGTTGTCAAGAGGTGTACATCCTACATGTGAGGAACCTCACACCATACTGAGCCAAGCAAACCAAGTGAGCATGCACACACCAGGTGTGGCAGGCTTAGCTCTGCCCACTTTAGTCCGTCATCCAACAAAAATGACGACTCCCTAAATATTTCCTTAGAGATTACATTGGATGACGGGCAAAGTCGTCATACTGACGTCAGAGGTTGACAAACGCATGACGACCCAGGTTGTCATTGGTAAGTCTAAGAGTTAATATACAGTCAGCTCAGGTAATTTGCGGTCATTTTAGTGTTAATACCTACTGTGACTTAGAATTTCCTCGATTTATAAATAACTTGACTTAATGGGAAAATTACTTGTGAGTCTAGCGTCTTTACAAAGTTGCCCCCCACTACCATACTTACACCTGACTAGTCACCAGCGAACACTAAAATCCTTTCTAAACAGCATGTAATGCATGTATTTAATGGGAATGAACAATATTGTTAGGTTCTTACCTGACTGTGACTGATGACAGTGCTTAAGTGGACGGTGGAACACCAACAGTTGGATTTTATTTACTACACTGGCATACATCATGTTGTAACAGGATTTGTGCTGGTGTAATTAAGTATAACTGATTCCTTTTATATATCAGTTTAGATAATATAGGAGGGGCTGTGTCTGTGAACTTACCATAGTTTTTCAGATATACCAGTAACTAAAGAACTGTGTAAGGACATACATTCCTAAACATGGAATGCCTAGTTTTGTTTGTATGATTTACACAGTTTGAAATGTCAACATATACCATAGAGATGTGTAAGTTGTTTGTATATCACTCACAGTTTTACAATCTCTGATTTAGTGGTCTGAGGCACCAGTCAGTTTGATGGTTATGCATTATGGATAGGATTGTATCCTCAAGAAGTTGTTAAAGAGTTTTCAGTCATATAATGTCACCAAGGTACAAACCAATCACTGTAAAATGTTCTGGATTACAGTAGCATAGCCTCAGACATGTACACCTTGCTAGGGATAGCAAAAGACTGATTGTTGTTACCACTTTGCTCCTGTTTATATATCCATTACTTTAGTATAACCTATTGCTGTAATATCATCCTTTTTAAATTACCTTACTGTTGTCATAAAGAGCACAGGAAACATACAGTATACAGTATGTTATGGTTTAATACAAATTGTCATAGTGGTAATTAGTGTTAACTTTGTATTAATTATTTATTTAAGGGTCATCTTGAAGCTTATGGTGACCAGAGTGATGAGGGCCAGAACAAGGAAGAGTTGGATAAGGAAGGTTACCTAGACTGTGATTCCCTGACTCCAAGTCTGTATATTGGGTCAGGAGACCGTCAAACTCCCTCTAGTAGCTCAGCAGGGAGACAACAGACAAGCCAGAGTTTCACCCCTACCCTCTTGCAACAGAAAAAACATAACAATGCCCCAAGTCATTCACAAATGGGAAAGAGCCAGACACAAAGTCAGTCTTTGCAAAAGGGAAAGACCTGGAGCCCAGTTCACTCACAACAGGGGAATGAGAACAACTCCCCATCAGTGAGTGAGAACAACTCCCCATCAGTGAGTGAGAACAACTCCCCTTCAGTGGTTCAGTCCCAGTTTGGGGAATCCTTTCATACTCCAACCCATGACCATGTCAACTTGTTTACCTCTGATCTCCAGCAGCTGAAGACATCAAGGCGAAGGTTGCAGCTTGGTGAAGAAGTGAATACAAGTGATATTAGCCAGGAGGACCAGCCACAACAGGAGGATGATAATTGCCAGGAAATAATAATGGGGAGTCAAGAGAAAGCTGGAAACAACTTGATAGGTTCAGGACTGAAGGTGAATGCTCGGAGGCCCTTGAGGGAACAATACAGCCCAGAACTTTCTTCACCTAACCATCAGCGCAGCCTGTCACCAAAATGTTCCCAGCAGCTTTTTTCAAGCTGTGGCAGTGATGGCAGTTGGCGAGCAGTCCATGACCGGATAGACTCACTCATAGGCTCCTCACCAGTCACCAGTCAACTGAACAGATCAGACAGAGCCTCTTCTTACTCTCCCAAGACTAGGGGCATCAGCACAACTTTACAGGAGGCCACAGTCACCAGCTCTCCTCAGAAAAAGACTGAAACACCAAAACCAGGCTCAGTACTTATAGAAGACAGTAATGATATTGATGGAGTCGATGTGCTGCCTCCGTCCCCAGAAGCATCTACAAGTTACCACAAAAAGTCACAGTTGCCTGACTCTCATGTTAATTCATGCTCAACTGGTGATACTGTACAGTGTAGAAAATCTTTACAGCTGGCACATAAAATTGAAGATGATATAATGGCAGACACAGATTCTCAGGGTGTAAATTTCTCACTTGGAACTGACTCTTCTAAGGTTACTGGAGTAGACAACTATGATTCAGACTCAACGGATATTGAAGATGATTCTGCTGACAAGTACAAGTTAAAAAGGTTAAGATGTATTGATGTGTTTTCCCCTGATGTCAGTTCAGTTATTCCCATGACTAGACGTGGAGTAGAGAGGCAAGAAAGTCCTGGTAAAGCATATATTAAGCACAGCAAAGAATCTCATGAAGAGTGTCGGAAGAGGATACTGAACTTAATAAATCAGGAAATGAAAGCCATTCTTGAATACCAAATAAATAACATAAAAAAGAAATTGAAGTGGTCAGCCCCCATCGTAGTAGACAGGAGACTGCGTGACACTCTTGATCGGCCAAAGCTAATGAACAAGAGGCAACAGGGAACAGAGAAGGAGGGGAATTGTGAGCAGGAACAGCCTCGGCGAGCACTTAGACTGGCCCTGAAAGAACAACGTGACACTTCCACCACCTGTGATGACTTGATGCCTGATCTGAGCCCAGCTGAAGATGGCTGGATTGATGTAAGCAGCAGGAGACGGGGAAGAAGGAATGGTAGGCAACTGGGTCTTTCTCGGCTTTCTACCAAACAGCCCAGGGCATCCATATCAACACCAAGGCCAGGGAACAAATGTGAAGACTCAAATCACCATAAGGAATTCTTCAAAGAGGGTATGATTGCAGATGATTTAGATGATTTTGAGATTTTCCCAGAGTTGTCTAAACAAAGACCAAAGGAGACAGGAAAACCTACTGATAAAGAAGGTAAACAAGTAAGCACATCTAGTTCTTCAGTATCATCTTCATTTAGCAAAAGTACACACAAGAAATCTATGAATGAAGACATCAGTATGGAGGTAATGGAAGCTGATCAAGCGCCCAGAACAGAAGTAATAAATTTGGAAATAGCAGAAGAAGAAGCAGCTGTCATTAATTCAAGACAGCCGGAGGAAAAGAAAGTCAATGAGAGCCAGCCCAAGACATCAGGAAAACGTGCCCCAAGAAAAACCTTCATGCTGCCGTCAACTATTAGCAACAAGGAAACTAGCACTGACTTGCTTCTTGTAACTAAGAGTAGCGATATAGAGGAGACTTCTGTTGATGCTGTAGAGAAGAGTTCCCCTCCCCAGCCATCAACATTATCTGCAGTGATAGGAAGTGAGGATATGGGAGCACTCACTCCCACGGGGACTAATAAATGGATGAGGACTCAGTCAGTTCAGTCTTCCAGTGGAAAGAAAATGAAAGCTTTAAGTATTGTGAGTTCATCGGGAATTAAAGAAGTAAATGAAGAGAACCCAGGAGCAGGAAACACTGAGGACATATGTGTCCTGGAAGAAGACAGCACTAATGGCCCAAGTCTAGCTAAATATCCTAGACGAGAGGCAAGGAGAGGACGAGGGGGCCAACAAGAACCCATACGACCACCTCCTGTTAAGCTCAAGAAACCTACCCAAAAGCATAAAGGTTAGCTTATGACATTACTCATCCCTGTTTTTTTTGCAGTATGATAATACTGGCAATCAGCCCACATAACTCATTTCTTCATGTACTGGACAGATTTTTGAAAAGCTATGTTGGCACAGTCTGCTAATATCATAATGTAACAGTTACTTTTATCATCTACTTTTCTTTGTTGACACTAACTTTTTGTATTTTCTGGTTCCCTCAGATGTCAGGATAGAGGCAGCTACGGGTCCATCATCCAGCCAGGCACCAGAGCCTCAGATTAAGGTAACTGATTATGTGGGAGATAGAGTGCTGAAGGTGATTGAAAACAGAATAGAGAAGAGTAGGGAGAATTTTAACATTATACGGGGCCAGCCTTATGTAACTTTCCTACCCCATTCTCAGGCCAGGGATGAGTTTCCAATGAAATACTTGTGCATGTCTGGCTTGCTCACTGTATTGTGCCATGTATTTGAGCCATGAAAAATTACTAAAGAAAATGACATGCTGCCGCATCATCAGCCCGGAATCAGTTGGCCAATGGATGACACGTCGGTGCATCATTGGCCCAGAATAGTGTTCAGATTGATTAATTATAGGATAAATATTTACTGTGCTGAAGAGTATTATGGATTTTCTTTCCAGAATCACAACAGCCATGGAACTGAGTGTATGAGTGTGAAAACAGATGAAGTTGAGGAAGAGATATCTTGTCCAATCTGTCAGCAGTATTTCCCCCAGAAGGAGATAGAGGTATGATTATTACTATTACTACCTGTTCACATGGCCATGTAGAGTGTGAGAGGTGTGAATGAGAAGAGCAAGAGAGTGGAAGTAGTGATTGTATTCAAGAGTGTGAAATATGCCGTGATGGAATTGTATGAAACAAAGATGAAAGGTTGTGAAGTTGAGGAATGGGAGGGTATGAAATCTGTAAGATTGGGCATGAATGGGCAAAGAAGAAGCAAGGAAGGAGTTGCATTGTTGATGAATGAAGTGTGGCAAAGTAGAATGAGAGATTACGCGTGTGTCGTCCCAAGATGTGTGTATGTCAGGTTCAAGTTTGAGAAGGTGAAAGTGGCAGTGATTGTAGCATATCCTCCATATGATGACAGGAATGACAGAGAGAAAGACAGGTTTTGGGATGAGCTGGTTGAAGTAATGAGATAAATGCCCAGGAGTTATAAAGTGTTTGTAATGGATGATATGAATGGCAGAGAAGGCATTGGTCCTGTGAGTGATTTAATGGGTAGTAATGGAGTACCAGGAGATAATGACAGTGGAAAGCAACTAAAGGACCTGTGTCAGAAAAGGAGGTTGTGCATTTGTAGTTCTTACTTCAAATATAAAGATGTGCTTAAATTTACATGGTACAGAGGGAATGGAGATTGTATTGAAAGGAGCCTGATTGATTCAGTGCTCCTATAGAAATCACTGTTGGGAAGTGTTGCTGATACATGGGCAGTGAGAGGATGATGTGAAGGTTTGTCAGATCATATGATTCTAGTATGCAAGATCAAGCTGAGAGGAGTGAGATGGACCAAGAGAGAGAGTAGCAGTCAGGGAGAGAGACTGAAAGTTGAGAAGCTGAGGATTGAAGAAATGGCAGATGAATGCAGGGCCAAAGTAGGGGAGGAGTTGGAATCAGAGAGTTGGAATTAAATGGATCTGGACAACATGTGGAATGCATACAGGGATTGCTTAGTTAGGAATGCTGAAGCGATGTGTGATGTGGCAAGAGTAACAACGAAGAAGAAAGGTATGGCATGGTGGGATGAAGAGGTTTAGAGAGTAGTGGGGGAAAAGAGGAAGAAGTGGCTCAAATGGATACAGGACAAAGTTTCATTTGAAATAAGAACTGGATATATTGAGATCAAGAAGCACATAAAGCAGCTAGTGAAAAGGAAAAAGAAGGTGGAAAATGAAGATCTAGGAAGAAAAATGAATGCAAATTACTTCAAAAACAGGAAGTTATTCTGGAAGGAGGTGTGGAAATGTAGAAGTGACATTGAAAAGAAATTTGAAATTGTGAAGGATGTAAGTGGTAGATTATTAGCCTATGGGGATGAAGTAAGGACCAGATGGAAAGAATATTTTGAGTCTGATGAATGGGAATGGAGAGAGCTGAGCGTCTGTAAACATGATTTGGTTTTTGGGATGTGCAGAGAAGGATTGCAGCGCCAGGAAACATGACACTTGCAAAAGTGAAGAACACTATGAACTGACTGTAAAATGGGGAAGCAGCTGGGGTTGATGAGGTGTATGGAGAGATAAGTTAGTGGAGAGAGTGGAATGTAGTGCTTGTTGGAGATATGTAAGAAGGCATGGATGAGTGAACCTGCCAGCAGAGTGGAAAAAGGCTGTGATTGTACCCCTGTACGAAAATAAAGGTGAGTAAATTTTGTACAAGAATTATCGTGTTATAAGAAGCCTAAATCATTACATGCTTGCAGAGAGGTTGATGCTGGGAATGGTTGCTGGTACGAGGGCTGTGAGAGGACAGTGTGGATGTCTGTCAGATCATATGATAGTGGTATGCAAGATCAAGCTGAGAGGAGTGAGGTGGATCAGGAGAGAGAGAGGAGCAGTCAGGGAGAAAGACTGAAAGTTGAGAAGCTGAGGATCAAAGTAATGGCAGATGATTACAGGACCAAAGTACAGGACGAGTTAGAATCAGCGAACTGGAATGAAATGGATCTGGACAGCCTGTGGAATGCATATAGGGATTGCTTAGTTAGGAATGCTAAAGCAGTGTGTGGTGTGGCAAGAGTAACAACAAAGAAGAGAGGTATGGCATGGTGGGATGATGAGGTTAAGAGAGCAGTGGAGGAAGAGAGGAAGAAGTGGCTAAAGTGGTTACAGGACAGGGGGTTCAGTTGCAATAAGAGCTGAATATTTTGAGAGCAAGAAGCACGTAAAGACTAGTGAAGAGGAAAAAGGAGGTGAATGGTGATCTAGGAAGAAAAATGAATGCAAATTACTCTGAAAATAGGAAGTTATCCTGGAAAGAGGTGTGGCAATGTAGAAATGAAAGCGGATAGAAATGTGATGGTGTGAAGGATCATGGGGATGAAGTAAGGACCAAATGGAAGGAATATTTTGAAAGCCTGATGAATGGGAATAGAGAGAGCAGAGTGGCTGTAAACATGATTGGTTTTGAGAGTGTGCTGTGCAGAGAAGGAATGCAGTGCCAGGAAGCGTGACATTTGCACAGGTGAAGAATGCTGTGAATCGGCAGCAAAATGGGAAAGCCGCTGGGGTTGATGAGGTGTATGCAGAGATAATTAAGTGTAGTGGAGAGAGTGGAATGAAATGCATGTTGATGTGTAAGAAGGCATGGATGAGTGTACGGTTCCAGCAGAGTGAAAGAATTATTGTAGACAAAGTAAGAGAGATATCAGAAGTCTTAGTGAGTGATGAACAGGGTGGCTTTAAGAGTGGCAGAGGATGTGTGGATCAAATATTTGCAGTAAGACAGATAGTGAAGGCATCTGAGAAAGACTATAAGGTGTTTATGGCACTCATGGATCTGGAAAAAGCATATGACAAAGTAGACAGAGAAGGATTGTGGAAGGTTTTGCACATGTATGGTGTAGATGGTAAGCTGCTCGGTGCCATCAAGAGTTTTTATGATGATAGGGACACATGTGTAAGGGTAAATGGTATCTAAGTGCGTGGTTTACAGTCATTGTGGGCATGCGACAAGGTTCTGTGATGCCCCCATGGTTGTTCAGTATATATATATGGATGGGGTGATGAGAGAAGTAAAAAGAAGAGTAATTGAGAGAGGGATGGCATCGGTAATTAATGGCGATGGATGGAATATCTCAAATTTGTTGTATGCTGATGATGCAGTGCTACTTGCAAATACCAGACAAGACCTTAGTAAACTAGTGCAGAGTTTGCTGATGTCTATGAGCGTCGTGCCTTGAGAGTAAATGTTGAAAAGATTGAAGTGATGGTTATTGAGAGAGAAGGTGACTTCCAGTGTGATGTTACAGTGAAAGGAGAGAGACTGGAATCAGTGAGAGAGTTGAAATACCTGGGTACAGTGATAGAAAAGAGAGGAAAATGTGCAAAAGAAGTGGAAAGTAGTGTGACACAAGGAAAGAAAGTAGGTGGTGCTATGAATGCCTCGATAAGAAATAGAGGTTTGAGTGTTGCAGCTGCACGAGGCTTACATGCAGGAGTGTTAGTGCCAGCTTTGACATATGGATGTGAGACTGTCATGTGGCATGAAACTGAAAAGTCAAGAGTGAGAGCAGTGGAGATGTGACTGCTGAGGAATGTATGTGGTGTATAGAGAGTGGATAGGATACGAAACAATGTGATTCATGACAGATGCTGGGTGAGGAAGTCTGTGGACACCAGAATCAAAGAGAGTGTACTGAAATGGTATGGTCATGTGGAGAGAGTGGATAACAATAGAGTGGTGAAAAAGTTACAGTATATTGGAGTAAATTTGAAGTGGGAGGAGGTAATGTAGGCCAAATAGGAGGTGGAGGGATATGGTGGATGAGTGTGTGAGGAAGAGAGGCTTGTAAGTCAGTGAGGCTAGGGGACTGACAAGAGATCAAGCTGCCTGGATGAATGTTGTGAGAAATGCATGATCACGGTTTCGGCACCCCTTTTAACATGAGAGTGTCCGGACTGACTCTGTTGGGTATGTTTATGTGAAGGTGCAGAATGTGGTGAATGTTTCTGGTGTATCAGATAGAGCCAGGATTCCAGGGGCTTGAATCATGAGTGAATGGAAGTGTGGCCTATTGAATTGAGCAAACTTGGGCTGCCTGGATGTTGCTACTCCTCACCCAGCCCCAGAGTGGGAAATGAGGTTGATGATGATAATGGTAAGTCTGTTGAGTGTTGTAGGGAAGATACATAGAAGAATTATTATAGAGAAAGTAAGAGAGATATTAGAAGGCCTAATGAGTGACAAACCAGGTGACTTTAAGAGTGGCAGAGGTGGTGTGGATCAAATATTTGCAGAGACAGATAGTGGAGAAGGCTTGTGAGAAGGACTATAAGGTGTTTATGGCATTTATAGATCTGGAAAAGGCATACAACAAAGTATGCAGAGAAGGATTGTGGAAGGTTTTGTGCATGTACAGTGTAGATGGTAAGCTGCAAGGTGCCATTTAGAGTTTTTATGATGGTAGTGAGGCATGTGTAAGGGTAAATGGGCATCTAAGTGAATGGCTTTCGATCAGTGTGGGCATGTGACAAGGTTGTGTGATGTCCCCAAGGTTGTTGAATACATTAATCCCCCATATATCCAGACATGCAATATCTGGACCTGTGTGTTGTCAGGATACTGGACCTTGGCTCTATAAAACCATTATCTGAATGTACAGTGTGTTTTTATCCAGAAGTAAAAGTCCCCAAGAACTTCGGCCGGCTCGCCAACAAGTTCAAACATTTGGTATCATGGTCACAGGGCTCTAGCCGTGCGCAGGAAATTGGCCGTAACCCACAACCTGAGCCTAAATTTCCATCTGCCCCTGGACTGAGTGGTCAAAGTTGTGTGCTGGTCCGATCACTCCCTACAATCCTCCAGCACCCGAATAATATTGACCGTAACCCACAGGCAGTGTAAAAACATCCGTATGCATCCCCACCAAATGTCCAAAGTCGCGTAGCCACTGGGATTCGCCTTTCCCAACTTCCACCGTGTCTAACAGAGACTGCAAGCCACAAGTCAGGCAAAAGCACCCATCTGCTTCTACACCGAATGTCAAAAGTCACCCGGTCACTGGGAGTTGTGTTTCCAAACGGCCATTGCGCACATAAGACAGACCACAAGTCACAAGTCAGGTGAAAGCGCCTGTCCGCCTCGTGACAGAAGGGTGAAAATCTTGCCCACAGCCTCGCTTCTCCCTTCCTCCTGTCCCTCCTCCTCCTCCTCCCATGTACCCCGCCTTGCTAGCCGGGCCTCCTGACTCCTTCAGTCCCTCCCCTCCTTTGTGCTGAAAGCACTGACCAGTGACTTTTTAAAGTTTTGGCAATTTATTCTAATACAATTGGTCTTATCAAAATTCCACAAAATCCACGAGAAAGCTCATGAAATTCTGCATCTAGACATGTGCTTGACTTGCGCCAGGTGCGGGCAAAATTTTGCACTAGGATGGTGGGAAATTATATGAAGGTAAATTTTACTCTTGAACAACATTGATTCTCACTGCAGTTTTGTTATTTTACCCATCAGTTTTCTGTGTTTTTATTAACTTATAGTATAAACACCAGGAAAGATGTTGGTATATAATTTATATTAATACAGAATAACAAGTTTCCATGGCATAAAGACAGAGTGGGAAAAAGAAGAGAATGAGGAAGGTGTGTGAGGATAAGGTAGCCCGGAAGCGCCTGTCATGGCCATCCCCTGTCCGGGGGTTCCCAAGAAGGATGGAGTTATTGGAGATTATGATGATAATATAATTTTGCAGGTACATGCATCAGACTGCACAGGACAGGATGAGAGACAGTCACCTGTGAGAGGGAGGGATGGGAGAGGCAGCAACCGGGAGAGGAGGCGAGGGTGCAAGAGGAAGACCCAGAATGATGCTGAGATTGAGGAGATAATGGACACCTCACAGGCATCAGGCAGCAGTGTTAACGAATGGAGGTAACTTACCCCCTCCCGCTGTTGGACCCTTCACTCCTTAACACCTTGCAAGTAGTAACTTTTTTTTCCATATTATTCTTGCAACCTTCAGACAGTTTTATTTAGCATAGGGGAGAGATTTCCAACTGAACAAGCCATTAAAGGCTGTATCTTCAGGGGGGAAACCTCTTGTACTGAAGGCTGTATCTACATCATTGAGTTTGAAAATTGTGTTCTAAGGTTAGTAAAATTGTCTGGATATAGCAAAAACTAAATACAAGGTGTGATGGATTGTAGGGGTTAATTCTCCAAGGCAATAAGACACACTCAGCTGAATATCATTTGGCATGGACTGGAATAAAAAGGTAGTTATTATTTTCAAGAGAGTTAATGGTGACAACATCAACTCAGGCTGTTATGGCTCACTCAGGTGAATGTAGTACAGTATAATCATGTGAAGCATGAGAGACTGACTAGAAGAGTGTATGTGAGTTAGGAGAATGGTGAGATCAAGGATGAGGTGGAGGGATGAAGTGGAGAGATATGTGAGTGGGGGGGTGGGTTTGAGCTGGAGGGAGGGCAGTCAAATGGTAGAGGACATAATGACATGGAGGACCTTTATTTGTGGCCACCCCTTACAGGGTTAGGGTGTCTGACAATAGGCAGAGAGATAAATATTCATGTGCCATTATGTGGAATAAATACTTGAGGTGTCCCAAAAGAGTTAAGATTAATAAGGCTATCTAGTGGTATTAAAAAAAGGGGGGGAGGGGGGAACTATAATAAAGACTGTGATTCTACTGGGGGGGGGGTACAGTTGGGCTTGCTATTAATCCTTTCACTGAGTTTTTTTTTTTTAAATACAAATAATCTAAGTTGACTTGAATATAAATACTGTACTGAGGCATACTGACGGCAGTGAAAGAGTTAGTATTCTTCTCGTAGGAATGGGGAAAGAATATAACTATGTATTTTGTTTAATATCCAGTAAATTATCATGCAGAATTTGCACTTTTCTATTCCCACTTCCAGCCACTGGGTCGTTTCTTGCTTTAAAAATATAATATAAATAAAAAAATAAGAATTTCCTCTGCACATGGAGGGAGACTTTTACTTTGTGCCATAGAAACTGGCAGTGAGATATTACTATACTTTGTCCAGTTAAATTCACCCTAAAAATTGCCATCTCACCATCTTTAATGCTAAGCTCTAACAAGGGATTAACAATAGAATATGGTGTTTGTCACAAAGAAGTTATACTGAAAGGATGTACAGCATCAGCATAGTCATATTTTGCCAGTGAGCCATGGGAAATAAACTGCAAAGTGAAGCAAATCTCCACTTAAAGTTCATTCTTTTTAACTTGATGGAGATTTATATCCTTCACTCCTTCTGCAGATAAGAAGCAGAATAATAATAATACCCAACAGTAAACTCTCAGTTATCTTTTGTCGCAGTATACGACCCAACGGAATTTCTGGCACTGTTGGCTCAGCTGTATTAAAGCATTGTCCGGCAAAATTATGCAACATTTGGCGCCGAAAAGGGAAGTAACTGGCAGTTCTATGCAATGTACAGCTGTGAAGCATATTAACCGGCTCCTACATGGTAGCCAACCAGTTCTGTATTACTATACTGTATTTTATGTTTAGTTTTCATCTTTTACTCATGGAAAAGTTTTTAGGCTAGAGGGTCGAGATGGATAATAACACAATATCCCGCTCAGTGCTGAATATTGAGCTGACAGGGGGTTCTATGCAATATCTGGCATTTTGCTTTATTCAGCGTAGGGTTTGGCTGAATTACATCGGATAATTGAGAGTTTATTTTAATAATAATAATGTGGTCTTATGCATCTCAAAAGTGCCAGTTCTTCCATCAAGAAATTCACTAGTGCTCAACTCACTTTCAGCACTTTTACAGTAAAAAAATGAATAAATAACTATGATATCCTTCATGTATAGGCATATCCCGAAATCCGTTGGTGTTGTGTACCAGTGGGAGTGTTCGGACAGCAAGTTCCCAGATATTGAAGCAAATTTTCCCATAAGATACTGAAGAAAAGCCAGAGATGCATTCAAGGCCCAAGCTCAAACTCTTATACACCTTACTCAGTCAATAAAAAACGAAGGGGAAAAAAGTTTATATATATATATATATATACTGTATATATAAACTTGAAGATAAACATCCAGGGCATCATCTGGTGAAAAGAAAAAATCTCTCTCCGTCTTTGCGTAGGACCGTGTGTAAGTTTACGTACGGGAGTAATGAAAAAAAAAAAAAATGTTTTTGTTTTTGTATATTATAAACTTGAAGATAAACATCCAGGGCATCATCTGGTGAAAAGATAAAACTCTCTCTCTCTTCGTCTTTGTGTAGTGCCATGTGTAAGTTTGCATAGTGGTTGAGTTGATTACGTTGATGCATGGCCAGCACAGCCTTGAAAGTAATAAGACACAATTTAAATCCTATTCTGGCCTTTGCTGGCAACCAGCGTAACTAAATTAGGGATATGGTAGTTGGGGTTCGTGAGATAGGGCCAGAGATAAACTTTGCTGCCTTGTTCAGCAGAGACATAATTCTTTAGTTTATTATTTGGAAGACCAGTCCATAACGAACTGCAGTAATCAGCTTAAAACAAACCCACTGTGTGGACCAGTGCTACAAGGTCTTGCAGCTGTCTGACAGAGTACAGGTTTCTGATGTGCAGATTACAACCTCTGACAGCTTTATTAAATTACTATGTGCATCATCATTTAGTTTTCAGGTACAATGTACACCAAGTTTTGGACAAAACTAACTGAATGAGGTTGTGACTCACCAGTCTGTAGTGTCTGGGCATTATCAGCATCACCACCCCTCCTATTTCCTCAAACAATGATTATTTCTGTTTTACCATCATTTAGGTTAAGTGTCCTCTTTGCCATCCAGAGTTTAACCCATGGATTGTGCAATTACCTTTTTTTATCCCACCCCGTGGTGCGCAAAGAACAAGTTTTTTTTTTTTTTTTTTTTTTTTTTTCCCTATAAACTTGATAAACACCCAGGGCATCATCGGGTGAAAAGAAAAAATCTCTCTCTCTCTCTCTACCCCCATGTCATTGTGTAGGGCCATGTGTAAGTTTACGTACGGGAGTAGTGGGGGGGGGGGAAAAAAAAAAAAAAAAAAAAAGCATAAACTTGAAGATAAACATCCAGGGCATCATCTGGTGAAAAGAAAAAAAATCTCTCTCACTCTCCGTCTTTGCGTAGTGCCATGCGTAAGTTTGCATAGGGATCGAGTTGTTTATGGTGATACATGGCCAGCACAGCCTGGGCTGTGGCTTGCAACGCGATGCTACCCACCCTGAGCTGTGGCTCGCAATCCCTGGGTTAATATCAGTCATCAGGGATTCCAGTTTATTCTTGGTACAGTACCATTAATATCTGCCAATGTAGCATAAAGCTGAATGTTATCAGCATAAAAATAAGACACATCATGTGCACCAAGTGCAGATGATAAACTACTCTTACAAATTGTGAAGAGATCTAGACCTAAAACAGATCCTTGAGGAACTCCAGACAGAAGGGGAACTGAGCATGAACAAGTGTTGTCCACAGCTACTCCCTGAGATCTGTCAGACAGATATGACTTAGGAAATAAAAGAACATCATCACAGTCACCTTATAATTGCAGGTCATGTAGCAGTAGTTCATGAAACATATACTGTGTCAAAAGCTGCAGACAGATCCAACAGAACCAAGAGCAACATCCTGTTGCTTGTGTTCGGAATCAAGTTGTCTTGAATCTTTATTAGTGAGTGGTATCTATATGCTGACAAAACAGGAGGAACAACTACTTTCGAAGAAGTATCTGTTTACTACTTAACAGAACGTCTGTTTCATGTTCAAGCAACTGTGACACAATGTAGATCAAGTGGTCTGTACTGTATGGTTTTTAAGAACTCTGATATAACAGTTAACTTTGTTTACATTCAGTGGATGAAATGATTAAAGCACATGGCTGCATGGGCACTGTGAAAGAAGCATTGTCTAATTTGTTGCTTATGCAAGATATCTTAGCTGTTAAGAATGAACAAATTTGGAAGCCAGTTGGGCATCAGATACAGAGGTTGATTTATCAGTTATTTCCATCAAGCAGAGTATAATTGAAGCCAGCTGCTTTTTATTTATTTATTTGTTTATTTTTATTTTTATTTTATTTTTTTTTAAATCACTACCACACATCTGCATTATCTTATACATTGCCTTTTGGGTTTTTACAATATGGATGACGGCCCTTTTTGCCAACACATAATGCAAACAGTTCTGTTCAGTTCAATACAAGCATCATTCACATTTTGCTTTCCTAAGTTGCCTGCTCAGAGAATTGAAAAATTGACATGTGGACCATACCATGGAGAATTATCACGTACAATGGTAGTCGTTATCACTTCAGAACAACAATGGTCAAAGACAGACCCAATGCCATTATTATATACCATCCATCCATCCATCATCCAATCCTACTTTGCCCCATAAGGAGCGTAGAAGCCCCGGGCTAGGCATGTTGGTCCTGACATTTAAGATGAGAGTGAAATTATTATATACAACACTGAATATTCAACAAATCATCAGAAGAAAGATCAGAAGAATCAAAGTTGTTTAAATGCTGATCAACTTCATAACACATCAGATGGCAGTCAGTATTCCCATAATTTTACCTGATCATTTTCTTATAAGAAGAGGTTTTCAGGATTTCAAACCCAAAAGTATTCAATGTATTGTTTGAGACAGATGATGGGATCAATTGAATCAACCTCCATGTCCAGTATGCAACTGCAATTAACGGGATAAAATGAAATCGAGGCCATGTCCCGAGATATGAGCTGATTAATACATGATTGAAATTATTTTGGTCAGTCAGTTCAAGGAATTCTGAAGAAAAGGGTTTTAACTATCTGTCAGTCCAGTCATGAAATCACAACAAACGATCAGCCTACCAGATTTAAGAGAAAATACCTAGAAATTGGCCAAACTCCTCCATGAAGCCACAGTCCATGTGAGGATGGCCTAGTTGATGAATAACTGCATTCCTAATCGTTTGGTGATGTAAATTTATCAGTACATCCATAATTATTTATGAAAATGGAATAAACTCAGAATTCTTGTAAGAAACATTCATGAGTGTCACAAAAGGCTTGGGAATATGTATTACAGAATGTGTCTTACACAAAGCACTGCAGACAATATTTATATCAGAATCACACAACCAGGTTTCTGTCAAACACAAAATGGCAAGCTCATGCTGATTTAAAAGTTCGCTAATATAGTATACAGTAATTTTGTTTAATTTTTCAAGGCTCCATCGTGCTTGCATGTGTTGGCCTTGGTCACCTAAAGGCGTCTCTCCATGCTGCTTGATCAATGGCAGCCTCTCTGTTCAGTCTCTTAACCCAGAGGTCACACTCAATGACCTTGTCCCACTTCTTTTTCAGTCTACCCCATGCAACCCCACCCCTAATATTAACGCCTCACTTTCTGCACCCAATTATCATACCCCATCCTCTCCACATGCCCAGACCACCTCAATCTACCTCTCCTCATCACAACACCAATACACTCCAGTCCCATCCTACCTCTCAACTCTTCCGTTGTAAACCCAGACCCCCCAGGCCCTGCACGCAGGGACGCACTGCACATCCACCTAATCATTGTCATTCCTGTATGTTTGAGCCTGCGAATATCCTCTTCCTTTACTGCCCAGGTCTCACTACCATACAGTATTACACTCCTACTACATGCTGCATACAAAAAGATTCCTTAGCCTGTAGAGAGAGCCCTCTCAATGTCAGGAGATGCAACAGCTCCCTGAACTTCTTCCAAACACTTCTCACCCTAGCCACAGAGATAGCTCCAACCCCACCTCCAGCACATAACATGTCTCCCTAATAACAAAACTCTTCCACACACTTAAGAGATTCACCAGCAAGTTCAATCCTTTCACGCCTAACAACCTCCACCTGCTTTCTCCGACACGCCGCACACATAAAATCAGCATTATCTTGTAGTCTACCTCTAATGCCACTGTATCTCTTATCCACTCACTTGTCACAAACACTACACAAGATGGAATTACATCCCACACCCCTGTAGCAAATTGCACATGGCCACTCTCCCTGTTTGACAGTACTGCCTCCAACCATAGATGGCATTACTTTTGATTTGTCTGCATCTACTCTTAAGCCCTTGTGCCCCATACCATCTCTCCCCTTCCTAAATCTTTCCTCCACCTCCCTTTCATTCTCTGCAATTAACACCATATTATCAGCATACAACATCTCCCACAGGAGTCCATTTCTGAAGTCATGTGAGAGGGCTTCAGGTACCATGATAAACAAGGGTCTCAAAACTGACCCCTGATGCATGCCAACATTCACAGGAAAGTCATCTCTCAAATCTCCATTCACTCTTACCTTGGTGCGAGCACCCACATATATGGTCATAACCACACTAACTAGCCACTCCTCCATCCCAAGCTTTCTCATTGCCCACTTCACCACCTGTTCAGGGACTCTGTCAAAGGCCTTCTCCAACTCAACAAAAACAAAGTACAGTTCCCTTTTCTTTCCTATATATTTTTCCTGAAGCTGTTGAACAATGAATATGGCATCAGTGGTTCCCCTGCCTGGCATAAGCCCAAACTGCATCTCATCAGTATTTACTCTTTTTCTAATCATACCTTCTAGAACTCTGATCTAAAAGCTTTACTCCTCTATAATTTCCTCTTTCCAGGACATCACCCTTCCCTTTGTACACATTGACAATTACACTCTTCAGCCAATCATCTGGGACAACACACACACACACATATATAATCATATTTATCAGGTCAGTGACTAACCTCACTCCTATGACTGAGGCCTTTGACATTTCAGCAGTCAACCCAGACACACCTGCTGCCTTCCCCACCTGCATCCTGCCTATCGCCTCACTCACAGCAGCAGCATCAATCAAAGGCCAAGGGCCAAACACTGGATCTGCTGGCTCCAAACCTTCCCTGTCCTGGTCAAACTCCTCATTTAACAACTGACTATAATGCTCTCTCCAAGCATCTTTAATATCCGCACTGTTCACCACTACCCTTCTTTCATCATTGTTCACACACTGCTCCCCTATAATATCCCGATTATCCCTCACCTGATTTGCCACCTTAAATATCATATTTTTCCTTTCCCCATGATTCAGTTTGTCAAGTAAAAGTCTCTGTGACTTAGACTTCACCCTGTGTACCTCACTTCTAGTTTGTTTTATTCTGAATGGCACAAATGTTTAGAAGACCGAGTTTTAACTTACTCGAAGAGGAGGTTGTCAGTTTTTTGAGTGGACAAAGTTAGTGTTTTCAGTTAATCTATTCCTGTGGGAAGTCATTAGTGGACAATCTGTACTAGATGCGAAATGAGCCACCAACTGAGAATCATCAGCTTCTTGATGCCCTATGGAAGAGCATGTTTATGCATTTGGGAGAGTTTTTGTTTTCACAGTCTTTACATTTATGGGCTCCAGCACAAAAAATACATTTTTGTTCATTACCCTTTCTAATATACTTTTAAGATGTGTGACCACGACCTTGAAGGTGGTGACAATGCATAACCCAAAATCTTTCAAGGGCATGACATCTTGTAAGACCTACTGTACAAAGAAGTAATAGCTGTTTAGTGATGGAGGAGTACACTTAAGGAAACCTCTTTGAGATGGCATTTTAGTATCATTCTTAGTTCTTGTAAAGAGAAGGTTGCGAGTACAACCACTTTCCACGAGCATCTTTATTTTTGTGTCCTTATGCTTGAAGTGATGTCAGAGTCATCCAGGGAAACAGCAAGGCCTGTCACAGTCATCTTTGGCAGGAGTTCCTTTGGCTCAGATATTTGGTAAACAGCATCAGAAGCAAAACTTGATTTCACTGCTGCACTAGTGTCTGCCTTAGCTTTTTCTGTGAGGAGCTTAACAGTAAGGGCTGCTGATCTTGTCTCCTTATAGCTAATAACTGAAATAGGCTTCAGTGCCCTCTCCACACCTCCAGTAGCTGCAGGCAACCTAGCCTTTTCATTCTCAAGGCCATTCTTTGGTTTCAACACTGGTACTTGTTGGCTATTTTCTGTCGTGCCACGATTCAGATTGATGATGAGATCATTCCTTTTCTTCCGCAGCTCCTTCACTTCTTGTTTCAGGATGTCAGCAGATGATATCAAGGGTTCATGAGGAGTTGCTTTGTAACGATGATCCTGTCTTCCAAAGCTTTCAACCTCAAAGATATATCAGCCATAAAACTGTCTAGAGCACCTCTCAAAAGCGCCTCAACCCTGTTCGCAGTATCAATCTCCATTCCTGCTCCAGCAATACACACATCACAGCTACCATAGTATACCATCGGATTCCAGGCTGCCTCTGTGACATAAAATTGTCATCATCGTCCTCCAGGCCAACATATGTGAGGTGATGCCAGTTACCATAATGCCAACAGTTCAGTGCCTCGGCTGACTTTGCACTTGACTATCTGCATCCCGGGCATCGAGTCGTATCACCCATGTCTAGCCCAATGAACAGCCTGGGTAATCCCAGGCAGCACTAATGTTGAAAGTGGCAGACACTAGAAAGAAAGGATAATCAAGAAAGGGGGGGGGGAAGAAAAGAAAAGAAACACTGGTAGATGTTAAGTGGCACCCTACCTGTTGGTTGGAGTGGCAGATGTTAAGTGGTAAGCTACCCACTGGTTCCACTTGCACAGACACTGAGTGTAATAATGGTGTGCACCACATGAAAATGGGGAGAGGCTACCCAACACCTGTGGATAAGAGTAGGGGTAGTTGCTAATATTGTAACTTTTCTCAGTAATAAATGTCAAAACAGATGGTCATGCTCTGTGCAACAGCACACCTTGGATTTACCTCATTAGCAATGATATTGCCACAACTTACAGGTTTACATTCTTTCCATAGCACATCTTTGTGACTAGCATCATATTCAAGTGTTATCTTTTTATAGCTCAGTATTATGATGGAGAGAGAAAGTGAACTGAGTGCAGTTAAGTTGGGTGAGCTGTAGAGTCCTATTGTAAATGGTCTTCCCAGCGCTGCCTTCCTTCTTGAAGACATGTTACTAGTGTCTGGCAACACTCTTAATTTCTTCACCATGAGGGATAAAAATTTTCTAAGCTGTATCAGTTTGTCTGGCAGTAGCAAGAATTAAATGAGGAATGCATCATTTATTGAAGGGCTTAATTGTGATAATTTCTAACCCTTCACTATGAAGGGTCCATCTTTCCTATGCTGAGCAAAATAATAGGCTGTAGGAAGAATGAGATTAAAAATAAACTGGTCATTCTAATGGAGGGGTCGCTGCACTTTTAAACTGTCTTCATGCATCCCCCCATCCATGATGGTGGGTGCATAGCACCCATCTGGTAGCAAACTCCCACCCCTTTTCTGTCCGGCTCTCTAATGCAAGAGTTAACCAGTACTCCCAGCCCTTTATGTATGCAATAGGTTAACTCTGGAACGGTCTTCCTCTGTCTGTATTTCCTTCTGCCTTTGACCTCAATTCTTTTAAACTCAATGTGTCCAGGCTCAAAATTATCATTATTTTTTTTTTATTCATGGAAAATATTGCTGGTTTCTAGCCTTTGGTTCCTTGGTTCTTGCATAAAAGGTAATAATAGACTAGCAATTATTGGCTGATGACTCAAATTACCCACAGGAGTAGTTCATATGTAGAACACAAGTAAGTCCTTGTTATGAAATGTAATGATTAGACGGATGTGTAGTGCTTCCTTGAATGTGAGGCCTGGGTGGGGGAGCTAGCACTGTGACTGAAGAGTCAAGAGGAAGGGTGGGACCTGAGTATAATGGTGCCGTAATGAGAAGGGGCAGATTGAGGTGGTTTGGGCATGTTGAGTGGATGGAGGATGACATTTGTATGTGGATGTGAAAGGTGTGAACATCGGGGATAAGGTTGTTAGAGGCAGACCAAAATGGGCCTGGGAGGAGGTCATAGAGTATAATCTCAGGGACAAGGGACTGAAGAGGGGGGCTGCCAGAGATTGAACAGTGTAGAAAGCCATGAGTTGATGACCATGGCTAACACATGCAAGCATGTTGGAGCCTTTATAAACGATACAATGAACAACATGAAATGGACTTTAAAAAAGCTGACATTGTGAGAACTTCCTGTACATAATGATGGATAAAAAGCAAAAAGGAACTGATAACTGATAGTACAAAGGAACATAAGTTTAAAAGGACTTTCTGTGTAATGACAGATAAGAGGTGGTATTTGTTCCACGTATCAGCTATGCTTATCTTTATCTCCTGCATTGTCAGTGGTAATGTCTGTATCTGACAAACAAACGGGACGAGATCTGGAAATTAAATAACTGAAAACTTGTATTAAGGCACAGAATGCATCACTGTGGTCTTCACAACACTATATAAGGTACAAATAGCATTTCTCATAATTTCCATTCAATAACTGGAACTTTGCCCTATTTTCTAAGTACATTCATCCATCATTCAAACTATTATCCCATCAGAAGCCTAAGGGCCTGCAGCCAGGCTAAACAGTCCAGACATTCAAGGCAAAAGTGTCCAGTAGTTTTTCCCCTTAGTGGTATTACAGGAAGAGTAAACCCCAAGTACAGTATTCCTTGGACCCATATATAGTAGGCTGCACCCAGTTGTAATACCTGATACTCACCCACCAGGTGTCTAAAAATTGTATGGCAACTGGGCTAATGCACTATAGATCCTTCACTTTAACTTGGCCCAGATTTTCATCCTTTTGCAGAATATTTGACAGAGTTCATTGCCATACAACAATACTGCTGCTCAGCATCCTTTCCATAACAGTGCTTTGTGACTAGCATCATATTCTAGAATTAATCCTTTGTTACAGCTCAGTATGCAGGATAGAGATGGCAGTCTTAGACCAAGTTAAAATGAAAAAAGTGCACAGCATGAAGTCCCACAGTTGATCTCCCCGCAGGTATCAGAGAACTGTCCCATAAACGGGAAAGTACTAAAGTGTAACAGGGAAATCTTTTCTAAATAATCACCAATATTTAAGTGAAAGTTATCAACTGGAATTGATGTTGAACTAAGTGATGACAGTACAGTATTGTGTTATATATGATAATTTTACTCAATGCCCCCCCTCCCTCCCCTTCCCACTTTTTTTTTTTTCAGTATTATGATCTGTAAGATAGTTCTGCTTTAACTGCTTCCTTATACTCTATGAATCCTACCTAGGCAAGTTATTAGTGGGAAATAGGATGATGATGATTTGCGTGGGGCCATGTCTATGTGGTTACTGAACCTGCACAATATTGGATTCACAGAGAAGTGAAGGTGGGAATGTTGTGTACAGTAGTGGTAAAATATGCATTTGAAAAAGAGGACCAAAAGGTATCATCAAAATTGTTGCTAGTAAGACAAGTGTTGCTATGAGATGAGAAAATTACAAATAATAGACAAGAGTTTGGGGAGTGTGTGAATAGTACAGTATAAATTCATCCATCCATCATCCAATCCTACATTGCCCCATGAGAAGCATAGGAGCCCGGAGCTAGGCAGTTGGTCCCGACATTTAAGATGAGAGTGACACAGCATAAATACAGTATAATATATCCCATTTTCTGTCATATTGAATGCTGCAAGTCTGGCTTCTTTTATCATGGGACTGTGTTGTGTTGCCACTGGTGCAAAGAGTTAGATTTGCCCATTCTCAAAACATTGTGTGTATTGAAGGCTAACATGGGGAACCATAAAGTGATTGTTGCATATATGCATCAAAAATTAATTAATTAAGATGTGTGTGTCAGTAGTCACTAAAAGCATGACTCATCTGAGTGAATTTAAAGTGGGTTTTATACATAAAGCACCCAAGACTTTTACGTGTACTAAAATGGATGGTAGGATGGATGATGAGTTGTATGAGTCAGTGCATTAAGGCTGGGAAGTGATATGAGCAGTGAAGGAAGTGATGTGGATATGATGAGTTGTGATGGAGTGGCTGGCTAGAGTTATACTGTTTTGATGTCTATTGCCACTATCTTCTATGAAAGATGGGCTATGACCTTAGGATCTTTAAGGATAGACAGACTAGTTTGAGGTTGTTAAACCAGATTTCATTGGGTAAGTGTGGTGATGTTAGCCAGATTGTCAGGGTAGTTTGGTACATGTCTAGATGTTAATTGACTGGCCCTTTTTCAATTTTACTCATACTGCAGCATTTCTACACACATTTCATTGGTGGGTAAGTGTGGTGATGTTAGCCAGATTGTCAGGGTAGTTTGGTACATGTCTAGATGTTAATTGACTGGCCCTTTTTCAATTTTACTCATACTGCAGCATTTCTACACACATTTCATTGGACATTACTGACATACGAGAAAAAATATATATTGATTTTAGTTAACTATGAATGATATTTTTATAAAAATGTTAATGGGAATAACCCCTTCAATCCAGTGATGTTTTGTATATTTTTCCTGCTACAAAATTGCTATGGTTAACTCTTGGGGAGCCACTTGGTACTGACAGGTTTACTGAAGGTTGTATCTAACCCCTTCAGTTTGAAAAGTATCCAAAAAGTTTAATAAAATTGTTTGGAGCAACCATGAATAAAACATAGTGTAGCACAGTCATAGGTAGCATATTAAGTAAAAGTGTGACACCTTTCACAAGCGACAAAGTTCATTCACAAGGTAGCATAGTTCCTTGTGACTTATTCAGGCCAAACTAAGCACACTATCACTTCAGTTGATTGTAGTCAGCTCTGTGTGTGTGTGTGTGTGTGTGTGTGTGTGTGTGTTGCTTGAGTACGCGTGCATGCTCGATGTGTCTTTGTGTGTTGCTTGTATTGCATATTTATTGTATGTTTGTATAGTAAATTTTTATAACATTATTATGTTGCAAGGTGTGTAAGGTACCTTTTTGTTAAGATAAAAGGCTAAAAAGGGTGACTCTGATCTAGTGGCTATAAGAAATTAAGCCTTTGTAATGATTTTGTTAGCCTTTGTAATGCAGCTTTCTTCAGCTTGGTACCCCGGCAGTATCAATCACCCAAATTACCAGAGAGATCATCGTACTACACTTTACATGGTTGTGCTCCGGTCATTTAATGGTAATGGATGGTGTCTCTGTATCTCAGAATTGTTCCCAAGAAGATGGATTGTGTTATATGTAAGGAGGCATTTAACGAAGGAGATGATTATCTGATCCATGTCCGGTCGTGTCAGGCTATGAAGGATATTCAGAGCAACATCGTATCTCCAGATGCCACTAAAACACCGACACCAGGTAACATGCTTAAAAACTGTCATCACCACCTTAATCTTAACCTTGAATACCAAGAGCAGGCAACTTGCATGTAAAACTGCTATCATCACCACCAACAACAACATCACTGTAACCCAGAGAACTAAAATCTGGTAACGTAAATTATTTATAAAACTGTTAACATCATCATCATAAACCTAACCATATTTCTGAATAGCCTGTACAGTATGGCTATATTTTTATTATATTCATGTTACTGCCAGACAGTTTATTGAGCTGAGAAGAATAATGATGGGCAAGCTGTAAGAACAGAAGAAGACAAGAATATGATGCTATTCACGATGAAGTTCTTTTGAGAGGATGTTGAGGCATAGTAAGTCTTCTGTCACTTACCTACATGAAGTAAGACGCAAAAGGATGAAGATCTGAGCCAAGTTTAGGGGAATAATCTATACCTCCACTACTATCTGGGGTTTAGCTAAATTGTAATCATCCAGAAGCAGAACAGTATACAGTAAGAGCTTAGTTAACCGGAATGCATGGGGATTCATCCATTCCTGATATGGAATTTTCTGGATATCCGAATGTTACTCTGAGAAATTTTCTGGGAGATCAAACAAATGAAATAGGACCAAACTTGGGACTTTAGTTTATTTCATAAAGTACATTATTCAGTTACTTGAGAGGAGCATGTGGAGTGACGTGGAGGGACAGGTTGACGAATGAAGAAGTGAAGGAACGTTGTGGGGTAGATGTGGATGTGGTTGAAAAGATTAGGAGAAATACACTGAGGTGGTTTGGACATGTGGAGAGGATGGAGAATGAAAGACTGACTAAGAGGGTGTATGTAGGTGAGGTGGAGGGAGGGAGAGGGAGGGGTAGACCGAGGATGAGGTGGAGGGATGGAGTTGAGAGGTATATGAGGGAGGGGGGGGTGAGTTGGGGGGAGGGTAGTCAAATGGTGGGTGACAGAGTGACTTGGAGGCGTTTTGTCTGCGGCCACCCTTTGCGGGATTAGGGCGTCGGGCTATAGATAGATAGATAGACATTATTCAGTATTAGATACAGTACAGGTACACTACAAAACACAAAAAAAGACAGCAAGAGAAACTGTACAGGACTGAAGACAAACCAGCAAACATTACCAAAAATGATTTAAAGAAAAATTTAGCATATGTTACAACCCAAAATAATTTTGAAAACTTAGCTGCATACACTACTTTATCCTGTACTGTACAGAACTAATAAAAAATTATAAGGGGATCATCAGGATCATGAGATGAGGATTCAGATAGTGGAGAAGAAGTGGAGGGAACAAGGTCAGGAACTGAAGAAATGGAAGGAACTGGGTCAGGAGCTGAAGAAGTGGAAGGAACAGGATAAGGAGATCCTGTTCCTTCCATTCCTTCAGATTTCTTTTCTTACATACTCTCCCAGACTCATTCACTGAGCCTTTCAGTTCCCCTTCATCTTTGCTTAACGATACAGTATCATCTGCAAACAACAGTACCAGAAGTTTCCAAACACTGCCCACCGGTATCCGGAATATTTTCGACCCCATGTTAGATCGAATTTGTGTTCTGGTTATATGGATGTGCCGATGCATTGGATGCTGGTTAATCAAGCTTTTACTGTACTAAGAAAAAAAATAAATGTTACTGAATTCAAAGAGTTTAAAAACAGGATGAATGGGATGATCCTGAAATAGGAAAAGGTAAGAATATAAGTACAGTTCTATACTCTTTTTACGTTTGGCCCAGATTTTTTTTCATTTTGTTGTTTATTTCACATAGCTTAGTGGCAGAAAAAGACAGTGCTAAGGCTCTACATCCCTTCCATAGCACGTCATCGAGAGGAGATGTGTTGATCTGCTGTTGCAACTCAGCATTTAAAATGGAAAGGTGGTAATTTTAGGCCAAGTTAGAATAAGAACAGTATAGAAGTACAGCAAACAGACTGTCTAGTTAAATGGGCTATACATTCAGTCATCAATCATTGAAGTCATTAAAATTTTTTTGCTGTCTCAAGCAAAATTATTCCATGCAGTTTTTCATATAGATGCCCTTCTGAAGTGTCTGGAATTGAGTTTTTTCAGTTACTGCCAGATTTAAAAAGGGTGCAGCTTTAGGCATCAGCATATGGGATTCATCCATTTCTGTCCTTTATCATTTCTTTTCACTCCTCATCTTTCATACCTCACTTACTCAACACATTCATTTACCACATCCAGCCAACTTCTTGTCATGTTGTGCATCTTCCCATCTCAGAACTCACTTAATCCCAATTCACCACCCAGTTCATATTTCTTATGACATAACCATACAGTCTAAGCACTTTTTCTCTTATCCTCTAGTCAGTACACTTCCTTACCCTACAAATTTCATAAATCTCTTTCATATCCTGTCCACACCAAAGCAGCTAATATATATATTTTTTAAATCTCATTTCCACTGCTCTTACACCAGTCTCTTCAGTCATGCCATACCAGAGTCTAACACCCATATTTTCAAAAGTAAAGTACCATCACTCTAAAACACACTGAAATGCAGAAGTAGAGCTTTTAACACATTATTGTGTATATTCATTTTCATTAATGTAGGTTTTCTCTTATTTCACTTAGTCATAAAACATTATGGCATCAGGCTGAATTATTAGTTACTGTTCTTAGAATTACCAGACATGCTGAAACGTATGAAGACACTTTGGACTTATTGTGTCTATAGTAATATCAGTTCTGTGATATCAGTCTTCCATTTCAGTACTGTATTTAATTATGTACTCAGTACTGTACAGCAGTTGGCAGTTATTTAGTAAGTTTTCCAACACCACTAAACTCAACATTCTGGTGGCAAATAGGCCTCACTGTTCACAGGTTACCTTTACACTGATAAATTTTTACGTGAATTTGAGTCATATATTTCTGTATGACTTGAGTAAATACTTTGTGTATGCATGGATACATGAGAAATCCAAGTTAGGAATCTTAAAGAATTAATTCATACAGTATTTGAAGAGACAGGCATGGAATGCCTTGTAAAACATTTGTTGTTTTCCAGACTGATGTACAGTAATACAGAATTGTCAAGCACAATACACCTAATGGCATTTTGATAAAATGAGGGTGCCATCATACTTGTATAATGTTTTGCCATATTTGGAGTTTTGGCTGGATTATCTTGTAGCTATAAAAAAAAAAAAAAAAAAAAAAAAAAAAATCCATAACATAAATAATACAGTATATGTGTCACTTTTCCGTCCACTGGCCTACAGGCTGGGTGCAGGGAGGGTCATACAGAGGCAGACAGGGACAAGTAGGGAACAAGCAGGGGTACAAAGTGAAGAAGGAGCCTTGCAGTACTAGCCTGTTTGACTATCTGGAAAAAGGTAAGAGTGTTGGTGCATCTCTTTGGTTACAACAATAATGCCACAACTTCCTAAGGGGCTGAGAAAATATGTGTTGTACAGATAATTCCCTCTGTGTTGTATTTAAGCATTTCACTTGTGTTTGGTGTAGTTCTTTCTGCTGTTGCAGTGTACAATGTGTATAACCATATAATCATTTTGGATTTGATTGGTGTTTGCAGTGATGCACTGCAGTGCATACCTGCTGTTCAGATAAAGCCAATCTGATTACAGCAGAACTATTGTACAGTACTTTTAATCTTCCAGTATTAGTCAACAAACTGTCTTAGGTTTAGTTTCCACAGTTTTCTTAAACTATTTGGTGGATAAAATATTCATGTTGATTGTAATGCTATATTACTGTGTAGGTTTTGATATTACAGTACTTTCTGCCTTAACCCTTTCAGTCAGTTGGGTGTCTCATTAATATGAATCAAATTGTCTGGCTTTAGCTGGATAAAAAAATGTTACTATATTGAAGGGGTTGAGGAAAAAAGTTAGCCAGCAGTTATATTTGTAGAAACTTTAAAGATTATATTGTATATACAGTAGATGCTCTCCTCATGTGATGAGAAATGTAGATATGGTGGTAATAATGATCATTATCATCAAAATGATAATGATGGTATACACTCAGTGAGCCTTGGTTTCTACTCACCATCTACACTAACTCTTGGCAGAAGGAAAGTTGTAGCCAGTGCTGTACAGTACAGCAAATAGAGGCCAGGCATCCAATGTTAAGTGAGAATTCAAAGCTTTGTCAGACTGCATGGCCAGCAGTGTCACTATGAGCTGCTACATAAGCACTCCATCAAATCATCAGACTTCTACCATAACCTTGGAAGGTAGATTTTGTATCATGTTATGCCCTGACACAACTTTTCCTCCTGTCCTACCACAACTTCCCTTCGGTCAGGGATAGAGGTAGAGAATGAACAGTAACTATTGCTCATGAGTGTAGGTAGATGTAAATGTGGTAGGGTGGAATCATCTTGGATTTTACTACTAGAGTGGAAAAATATTTGCATACAATGAAAAAACTGCTGGAAATAAAAAAACACCTGCCATTGAAACTTGTTAGGTGCCCCTCTTTAGAACTACAAGTGAGGTCTATCTATCTATTGCCAGACGCCTCAATCCCATTCAGGGTGGCCACAAACAAATCGCCTCCATGTCGCCCTGTTCCCCGCCATTTCACTGCCCTGCTCCCAACTCACACCCCCCTCTCTCATATACCCTCTCCACCCCATCCCTCCATCTCATCCTCGGCTTCCCCCTCCCTCTCCCCCCCTCCACCTCACTCACATACACTCTTCATCAGTCTTTCACTGTCCATCCTCTCCACATGGCCAAACCACCTCAGTGTATTCCTCCTAACGCTTCCTATGAATCCACATCCACACCACAACGCTCCTTTATATCTTCATTTGTCAGCCTGTCTCTCCATGTGACTCCACAGGCTCCTCTTAAATAACTCATTTCCACTGCTCTCACTCTTTTGTGCCCTTCCAGCAACGTCCAAGCTTTACTTCCATACGTTAAGAGTTGGTATCACAATACTGTCCTGTAGTAACTTTTTCACTTCCATGCTCACTTCCCTGATTCTTATCACTGCTTTTAAGGAACCAGCAACCTTTCTTCTCTGCTGTACCCTTTCAAGCACTTCACCCTCCAAACCTCCATCCTTACTCATCACATTACCCAAGTACTGTACTTAAACGTACTCGCATTTTCCAATTCCTCACCATCAAACCTCGCTGTACATTCACTACAGGTGAAGCAATATTTCCAAAACACTAAAAAGTAGGGGGGAGTGTACTTCATACAGACCATCACTTGGAGGTGATGATCCATACAGACCCAGGGGCACTATCAGAGTATTATTAAACAAGCACATACACACAAGAATCAATGAAAATGTCTCTTGCATTCATTATGCTAATTTCTTGGAAGACAGGAAGAAATTATTAGAACGGAAAATCGTGTTTGTAAAATATATTCCTGGACAGCAATTTATACTGAATTGAGAGAGAGGAGGGCAATACAGTAATCATTCAATTATATGGACGTCAGGCCTAGGATCTATTATTTCCATGTCCATATTTACTTGTCTGTATCCAGACATAAAAGTTCTGACATCAACAGATGGGCCGACAAGTAATACAATATATACCTATTATTTGGTATTTAATCCCTTAACCGCGGGGCGTCACTTTTGTGACGCTTGGGAGCAAGGGATCATACCGCGGGGCGTCGCTTTTGTGATTCTGTGTTATTTTGAATTCACCCGGGCTTCCAAGTGGGGGCTTGTATCATCTATCAGTACTGCCAGTGTCCAACACTAGTCAGCACTCCTAATCTCATCTGTACTCCCATCCATTGTTGACAATTTAGCCATTTCTCCCCGTTCTTGACTCCCCTCCCTACCCCCCCTCCATTACCCTATCCTCTCGCCTGCCCGGCTGTGCTACGCTAAGTAAATCTTCCCTGGAATTTTTCACTGATTTCATCCATTGAAATAAGCCCTATGTCTTATTCTTATACCAAATAATATATACAAGAAAGAAATAAGGTAAGTGAGAGTGCCATACACCTGGAATTGGCTAATTATCACCTGACAACACCTCACGTGCACTCGTTCGCTAATTTTCGCTGTTTTTTTCCCCTTGAAATATGCCGTATAATCTATTTCCGTAATAAATAAACATGTAAGGAGGGAAGGGAGAAGCCTGAGTGATATTTACATTCACCTGGAACTACCTAATTTATAATGTATTGTCTAAATTTCCTGCCAATTATTTCAGTGCTAGATATAGCTGTTTCAAGAGCTAACATTGGTAGCACTGAATATCCCCTAAGTAGGCCTCTACCCCGGCCCTCCTTTATCAGTTTACTCTCATCTTCCAAAGTGGGGGTACGTATGTTTCTTCTTGCTGACTTCAGGGCCTTTTTCACCCCCATGCAAAGGGCCCTGTGACCTTTACCCCCTACTAAACCTCGTGTGGAGAGAGGTAAAGGGCTGACAATTGATAAAAGAGTGACTACGATCTTTCTATTGAGTAAAACAGTGCAAGTGGAATTGTAAATAATGTGCAAACAGCAAGTGAAAGTAATGAATGTAAATATATATGAACAATGGAAAATAGTTTTATAAGTTACTTCAAGTGACAGTGCATAACACAGTGTAAATAAAATAGAAATGTAAATAACGTAAATAAAATAGAGAACGTAAACAGAAATGTAAATGAGTAGTATTATAAGAATACGAGTATATACCCTAGGAGTAATGAAAGTGAAAGTTTCACTCTAGCATGTCTGAATACTATGAGTTATGAGAGTGAAGATGAAAGTGACATTCACTCTCAATGCCAGTATACAGGACGAGACAGTGAATGCTACGTATTTTACTGAAAGAAATTGAATCCCTACAGTGACAGTAAACTAATACTACTGAAGGAAACTTATGAATAAAGACTGTAGATATATATAAGTGTTATATAGTAATATAAATATAAAGTGTGAGGGGTTTTATGAATAATAAATGACAGAGTACCAAGAGCGAACTAGTGCCAGTGCGACGGTCAGACGTGCTCGTATTTTTCATTGCTTTCACAGTGGGTTTTTTTTTGGAGTATGGATCCCAAACTACTTGAAAATCATAGAGTAGTGTTTATAGTGTTAATATCTGGCTGTGGTAATCATATTACGGGTTGTCAGGAAGTGTAAAGTGGAGACTTCGTTACCCAACTTCAGCGGTCTCCACAAGTCCTATGGTAACTGACAAAGGCTCAACAAACATTCCAAGAGAAAGCTGAAGGTATGTGCCATAAGCATATGTAATTTTAATATTCTAGGACTAATAACTGATTTTTGGCAAATATTTTTTGAGAGTCTGTCGGAGCCCGAATAACCCCGCGGCACACGCAAAACATCGGTAAACATGCCCGCGGTGTAGGGGTTAAGGAAGCAGCCAGGTGATGTCATGTGTTTATCAACACTCTCTCTGACTGCCTGCATTGTTTACCAGCCATCACTCCGACTGGGCTCATCAGTGCATCAAACATACTCATATATGCACAAAAGAAAACACTAATAACGGTGTCAAAGCTATGGAAAACTTAGCAATTAACCAAACGTACCCTAACCTAATTTAATGGACTTAGTGAACTGCAAGACCCCCCGCATACTTTTAACTTACCCAAACCCACCCTAACCTAACCTAATCCATCCTAACTAAACCTAATTCCCCCCAAAATTGGGATTGCCACAAAATATTACACTGAAGATCCAAAACCCATCAGGGCAAAATTCAACTGGATGTTGTACAAAGTTGATGTGCCGATATTGTACTGGCCCAAGATATTTTGCCTTCTCTCATTGCTTTCCAGCCTTTTACAAATGTCTGATTTGTTCTTGATGCTCAACACTATTGTTCTTCATTTGGGCCCAGCCTTATGGACAGGTATTTTAGGCATGATTTTTATATATATATATATATATAATAACAGAACAGAGGAAGGAAAAACAAATGAATAAAAATAAATAATCCATACACCAGATTACTGGTGTCCTCTGTTCATAAAATGCCTGTAACAGTTAGACTTGAACAGCATTAGGTTAAAGTTTTGAGGGAAACAACTCTGGAGAAGCGAGTTCCAGAGAGATGCTGTTTGGGAAATGAAAGAATTCTGATAGGCTGAAGTTCTGCAATATGCCTGAGTGACATTCCAGTCATGAGCGCTACCAGATGCCCATGTAGCACGAGGAAAGGCATGGAGAGGTGGCACAATGGATGCAACTTCGTCTGAGCATTTGCTATAAAAATATCTGTAAAATAATGCAAGGGAGGCAACATTCCTTCTTACTTGTAGGGGAGGTAGCTTATTAGTAGTAGCAGGGTTAGTAATAATTCTGACAGCTTTGTTCTGAATTTTGTTTAGTTGTTTTAATGCAACCTCTCCACATCCATTCCACAAAGGTGAGCAGTATTCAGGCTGAGAGCACTCATGATTCTTACAAATTACTGTATAGCCAGCTGCTCGTCAGTGAAGAAGTTACCTCTGTACAACAATCCAAGTTTCTTTGAGGCGGTTTTATCAAGTGATCTGACATGAGAGGTCCAGCTGAGGGCATTGTTAAGTGAGACACCGAGAACCTCAATACTCTTGGAGATGGGAATATTTGTAGCACTGAAGGCAATATATGAATCTGGCAATACATGTCTATTAGTAAATTGTATATATTTAGTTTTACTAGCATTAAGGAAAACACTGAGTGTAGTGTCCACGCAAGAGAATCTCATAGTTGCTCATACCATTCACAAATCCCATTCTAAGACTGAAACCTCCCACACAGTGTGGGTGGTGTTGGTGGGCACCAACTAATGGTGCACATATACGTGTGCCAATTTCGAATTTGCGATTATTATTTTAGTTATTTTTACACTTTTTTTTTTTTTTTATAGTATACAGTAGGCCTCTTGAAAAACTCCAGTTGTTAGCCAGATAGAAGAGGTTTTACTGTAATAAGCTAGCAAGTCCTTTGGTTGCTGAGCTGGTAGGTGTCGGGAAAATTCATTTCAGTTCACTGCCTATAATTACTCCCACTCTATAGTAGATGAAAATACATAGGTATTCTTTCCTCTCAGATGTACTGTTGAACCTGAGATAAGTCTTCATTCACAAGATCCACCTCATCGTAATCCCCCCCCCCCCTTCATTCTCCCTTAGTTCATTGATCACAGATTTATTATCTGTCAAAATATGTGTTTTCATTTTCTGTCTTCCTGTATCATGTAGATTTTGTTCAGATGTTTTAGTGTACTACATTACCCATATTTAAATATACTGTATATGTATTATGAACACAAGTTAATATGGGGGTGATGTACTGTGCATGGATGCAATGCACCATACACTCCTAAATTGTCACACATGTTCCATGACTCGTTGGTAGAGGACGAAGAATTATATCACCACATTAACCAGTTTCACAACTTTTCTACTTGCCTGTATTGTCTTATCACTGATATTCACCATCCAAACCATATCACTGTGATCCTAGAGTTTAAAAAATCATCATCATCATCTGGACCTCCTTTCCCACCCAAGGGTAGGGTGAGGAGTAGCAATGTCCAGACAGCACAAACTTCTATCTATCTATCTATCGCCAGACGCCTCAATCCCGTTTGGGGTGGCCACAAACAAATCGCCTCCAAGTCGCCCTGTCCCCCGCCATTTCACTACCCTGCTCCCAACTCACACCCCCCTCTCTCATATACCTCTCCACCCCATCCCTCCATCTCATCCTCGGTCTCCCCCTCCCTCTTCCACCCTCCACCTCGCTCACATACACTCTCTTCGTCAGTCTTTCACCCTCCATCCTCTCCACATGGCACAAACTTGCCCAATCCAAATAGGCCACACCTCCATTCACTCATCATTCAAGCCCCCGGAATCCTGGCTCTACCGGATTCGCCAAAAAAAAAACATTCACCACATTCTGCAGCTTCACACAAACGTATCCGATTGATTCAGTCCAGACGCTGCCATGCTCACAAGGGGTGCCAAAATTCCTGATCATGCATTTCTCCTCACAACATTCATCCAGCCAGCTCGATCTCTTGTCAGTTCCCTAGCCTCACCGACTTCCAAACCTCTCTTCCTCAGACACTCATCCACCATATCTCTCCAACTTCTCCTTGTCCTGCCTCGCCTCCTTCCTCCTTCAGATTCGCTCAGGTATACCTTTTTCACCACTCTATTGTTATCCATTCGTTCCACATGACCTTACCATCTCAGGACACTCTCTTCGATTCTGGTATCCATCGACTTCCTCACTCCACACCTTTCACGAATCACACCCTCAGTACTCCACCTACATTCCTTAGCAGTCCATCTCCACTGCTCTTACTCTTGACATTTCATTTTCTTGTCACCCCATAGTCTCACACCCATATGTTAGAGTTGGCACTAACACTCCCTAATGTAAGCCTCGTGCAGCTGCAACACTCAGGCCTCTGTTTCTTATTAAGGCCATCATTGCACCAGGTGCTTTTCTTCCTTGCGTCACTCTACTTTCAACTTCTTTTGCACATTTTCCTCTCTTTTCTATCACTGTACCCAAGTATTTGAATTCTCACAAAATCCAGTCTCTCTCCATTCTCTGTGACATCACACTGGGAGTCCCCTTCTCTCTCAATAACCATTACTTTATTCTTCCCTACCTTTACACTCAAGACACGACGCTCACAGACATCAGCAAAACTCTGCACTAGTCTACCAAGTTCCTGTCCAGTACTGCATCATCAGCTTACGACAAATTTGAGATATTCCATCCATCACCATTCATTACCAACGCCATCCCTCTCTCCATTACTCGTGTTTTCACTTCTCTCATCACCCCATCCATATATACCTTGAACAACCATGGGGACATCACACAACCTTGTCGCACGCCCACACCGATCGTGAACCATTGACTTAGATGCCCATTAACCCTTACACTTGCTTTGCTACCATCATAAAAACTCTTGACAGCACCTAACAGCTTACCATCTACACCATACATGTGCAATACTTTCCACAGTCCCTCTCTGTCTACTTTGTTGTATGCTTTTTCCAGATCCATGTATGCCATAAACACCTTATGGTCCTTCTCACAAGCCTTCTCTGCTATCTGTCTCACTACAAATACTTAATCCACACATCCTCTGCCCCTCCTAAAGGCACCTTGTTCATCACTCACTAGGACTTCTGATATCTCTCTTACTTTCTCTATAATAATTCCTCCATATACCTTCCCTACCACACTCAATAAACTTATGCCATGATAATTCTTGCGCTCACTTCGCTCACCTTTATTTTTGTACAGGGGTACAATCACAGCCATTTTCCACTCTGCAGACACAGTTTCACTCATCCATGCCTTCTTACATATCTCCAACAAGCACTTCATTCCACTCTCTCCACTACCCTTATGCATCTCTGCATACACCTCATCAACCCCAGGTGCTTTCCCATTTTTCAGCCGTTTCACAGTGCTCTTCACCTGTGCGAGTGTCACGTCTCCTGGCACTGTATTCCTTCTCTGCACACCCCCAAAACCAATCATGTTTACAGCCGCACTGCTGTCTCTATTCCCATTCATCAGGCTTTCAAAATATTCTTTCCATCTGGTCCTTACTTCATCTCCATGGGTTAGTAACCTACCACCTGCATCCTTTACACTATCACATTTCTTTCCGCTTTCACTTCTACATTTCTGCACCTCTTTCCAGAATAACTTCCTATTTTCAGAGTAGTTCGCATTCATTTTTCTTATCAGATCATTTACCTCCTCCTTTTTCCTCTTCACTAGTCTCTTTACGTGCTTCTTGCTCTCGACATACTCAGTTCTTATTTCAACTGAACCCTTATCTTGTAACCACTTTAGCCACTTCTTCCTCTTTTCCTCCACCGTTCACTTAACCTCCTTATCCCACCATGCCGTACCCTTCTTTTTTGTTGATACTCTTGCCACACCACACACCTCTTTAGCATTCCTAACTTAGCAATCCCTGTATGCATTCCACAGGTTGTCCAGATCCAATTCATTTCAGTTCACTGATTCTAACTCGTCCCCTGCTTTGGTCCTGTAATCATCTGCCGCTTCTTTGATCCTCTGCATCTCAACTTTCAGTCTTTCACCCTGATTGCTCTTATCTCTCTTGATCCATGTCACTCCTTTCAGCTTGATCTTGCATACCACAATCATATGTTCTGACAGACCTCCACATCGTCCTGTCACAGCCCTCGTATCAGCAACCATTCCCACCATTGACCTCTCTACGAGCACCTAATCAATCATGCTTCTTTCAACACGATCCCTGTTTCCTCTATACCATGTATATTTATGTGCATCTTTGTGTTTGAAATATGAATTACAAATGCACAACCTCCTCTCCTGACACATATCCTTTAGTCAATTCCCATTATTATTATCTCCTGGTACTCCATAACAGCCCATTATGTCATCCTCTGGACCAGTTCCTACTCCTCCATTCATATCCCCCATCATGATCACTTTATAGCTCCTGGGCATTTCTCCCACTACTTCACCCAGCTTATCCCAAAACCTGTCTTTCTCTCACTCCTGTCCTCACACGGTGCATACACTATGATCACTGCCACTTTCACCTTTCAAACTTGAACTAAACATACATACACCTTGAGCTGACACATTTGTAGTCTCTCATTCCATTCTGCCACACCTCATTCATCAACAAAGCAACTCCTTCCTTGCATCTTCCTCTTCTATTCATCCCTGATCATACACATTTCACACCCTCCCACTCCTTCACTTGGCACCCTTTCATCTTCGTTTCACACATTGCCATCACAGCATATCTTGCACTCTTGAACACATTCACCACTTCCACCCTCTTGCTCTCCTCATTCACACCTCTCACATTCCACATGGCCACCTGGGGAGGTATTGGGCCTTCCGAGGCTCTCTGAAACGACTGTCATGATTAAGTGATTTTGGATAGGGGAATCTGGGGAATATATATCTGATGGCAAAAAATTACATCGGGGAGAGGGAAAACAAAAATCTTAACCTCCACCACCAGGACACACAGGAAGTAGACACACACTCCATGGTAAGCTTACTGGTATTCCCACACTGCTGCCAGTGCTACTGGCTTCATTAGCATCGCTGCTAGTATAGCACATTCAGCAGATTTGTACATCACCTCGTACAGGCCAAGTTGATTCCACCCTGCAGTATATTACTAGTTCTAAGAACACCAGTAGACACCTGTGGTACTGTTTATGAACAAGTGCTGGAAGCCTAGCTGGAGATTAAATGTCATTATTATGATGTGGTACAGAGTTCTGTGGAAACTAGAGCAGTTATGGATTATCAGATGTGTTACGACTAGCATCTTGCATAACACTAGCTGATGATATAAGTTACCTTACACCATGCAGCCTTGTTATTCAATGTCTAGTTATGTGAGTAATCATTACAATGATAATTAAAAAGTTATACCCTGTCTTGGTACAACGTTAAGAAATTAATCGCGACCGCTACAACGATATTTTCGACAGCTGCCACCGAGAATCTCATGCAGAATGCAGTGACACACACAAACCAAAATGGCTGCCCATTTTTACATTGGCTGTTATCATTGTCATTCGTTCTATTTTGTGCACAAAAAGCCACAGAAACACTGTTGTTATCACCAAATAACAGTGCAGTATGCACTATTAAGTGAAGTGACTTTTTTGTGTGTGAAATACTGAAACTTGTGACTTAGAAATCATGTCAACCTTATAAAACCATCTGCCCCTTTTTGGGCTGACTGAGCCAAGATCCCCACCCAGTGTTTATATTGGCTGTGATCATTGTCTTTCATTTTATTTTGCGCATGAAAGACCACTGAACATCATTGTTATTACAAAATGACAGTGCAGTTGCTTACAAATAGTGGAGTGTGTGATATTAAGTGAATTGATACTGTATCTCTTTGTGTGGAGTGGTTGTCCAACTGTCCCCCATCCTTGTTGGTGAGGGGGAGGGGACCATGGTGACGACTCGTATCAGCATAGGACAAATTTCAGCTGGGTGGCCGAGGATTTGTAGGTCATTTTAGGCTTCACGGTCAAGGTTACTCTCCCCAGCCCCATTGAAAGCATGTTGTATTGACCTCATTATGCAATAGGTCTTCACTTGACGCAACCTTATTGCATAACAAGGCTGCACTGTACCAGTCAAGCACCATTAGCTGAGTACAAAAAAGTGGTACAAAGTGGCAGTCAGAAGTAGTGAAAATCTTATAGTTGGGATGTATTTATTGTGTAGTCCTTTTTCTTTTGAACTACAGTGGAATCTCAAATTTCGACAGTTTAGAATTCGATGAATCAAATTTTGATGCATTGTGGAGTGGTCTGCCTACCTTACTTTTCGATGTAAAGTCAGGTATTTCAATGCTCTCAGGGCCAGACTCCAACCAAAACAAGCAAAAATAATATTTTGGATGCGAACCAAAATGCTAGAAGTGAAGGAAAATTATAAGAAAAAGTATGAGCCTAACCTAATATCGTATGCAACATGTGTCAAAAAGAGAATGAAAATCAACATCATTTATTCATACAGTACATGAAGCATACGATGATATCGTTCTGAGACAATTCGCAGTCAGATAATTCCCCATCAAAACATAGACGATTTCCCGTCAGGACAATTTGCACCCTGGACGATTCCCCGTCATTCCATAAATATACTTATTATGTAGTGGCAACCATCATCCACTCACTTGATGTAGTGCTACCTACTTCTTCCTTAGCCTTTATCATTCTTTTTCTGTGCCTGCCCTCGTCTCTTCCCAATTCTCCCATCTTTCCTGTCACTACTTAATGCATTTCTTTCCTTTACCGGTGGCTTTACATTGAGTGACAAGCCAAATGGTTTCCTGTAAGCCAAGAAACCATTTACAACACTGGGTGGTAACCATATAACCAAACCATACGTGCTCCCTATGTCTCAAGTGGGTTGGTGGAGGGTTAGTGTCCCTCCCTGTAAAACAAATAACTCAGAGTCAAATGGCCACCCTGTGCGGGATTGTGGCATCTGGCAATAGATAGATAGATAGATTAAGTAATCAATACTTTAATAACTCGAAGATATAATGAGAAATTAAAGGAAGAGAATCAATAGTAGAAGTACTAAAACAAAATGAATTACAGATGGTAGCAAATACAGTAGGCAGAATACTGAAACGAAGAGAAGTACGGTAATTATGAATATAAAGAGCAACATAGAAATGAACAATAGAGACTGAGAAAAAAAATAGTCATGTTTAGGAACAAGAGCTCCCAGATGGGAGTAGGCACCAACAACAACAAGCCATGTGCAAGGCGATGCTCTGTTGTCGGCGGCCATCTTGCGACTGTCCTGCCAGCAGCCAGTCCTCTACAGCCAAGTGCTGCACTTTCAGCCTGTACCTTCCACATGTGGACATGCATTTCACTGCAATTTAGTTGTATGTATTTTCTTTGCATTTTCATCACAATTTACCTGTTTCAAGATGGCAAGCAAGAGTGGTTCTTCGGGTAGCAGTGGTAATGGATGAGAGCAGCCTGGCATCTCTAAATCTTCGCAGCCAAAGGAGAAATGGCAATACAGGAAAGGGCAGAAATACACCAAGTATACACTGCTGACAGTATGGCAACGCAATGCAGAACTACAATTACTTAACCACAGTTATAGTTCATAAAGTTTACAGGGGGTGTGGACAAAAAATCATGATTTTAGGTAGTTAGGTTCGGAGGCCTTGGACCCAAACTAATTTTTCCGATGAGAAGTTCAGTTTTCATTTCGATTATTTGAATTTTGCGGTGATTTTTAGGTACATATGCCCATCGAAGTTTGAAATCCCACTGTATAATGTGGAATATTGTAATTATATTCTAGTTTCTTATGTAACCGGAATATGGACATCACCTTTTAAAGAGAAGTGTATCAACAAATGATCAGAAGACAGGTATATTATCAAATAAATGCTGCTACATGGGTATATTATTAAATAAATGCTGCTCCATGGGTATATTATTAAATAAATGCTGCTACATTAGTCATGTAAAAACACTTTGTGTACAGTGCAGATGTTAGATATGGAGTGTTTATTAGTAAAATATTCATTTGATTTCAGGACCATAGATATGGACTGCTTTTATTTAAAAAATCAGGTGATTTAGCAGATAGTATGCAGTCATGCCAAGTTGAGCACCATGTTGTCTTACAATAAATTCCTGTAACTTTTATATTAGTACCTTATATTTTTATGTACAGTAGACCCTCACTATAATAGACCCCAGTGTAGTGGACATCAGATTTAACAGGCAGTATGAAGGCCACTAAGCTTCCATCAGCTGTAATGAACAGTTGTGAAGGCCACTGAACTTCCATCAGCTGTATTTAAGTATATGAAATAAGCTGCAAAAGGGCAAAATTATGGGCCAAGTCAGTGTAAAATGGGATGAAGTAAGGGCCAGATAGAAAGAATATTTTGAAAGCCTCATGAATGAGAACAGAGAGAGCAGAGCAGCTTTAACCCCTAAATACCGAAGCACGTCAGTGTATGTGTTGACCACTTTAGCCCTCTCAGCTGAATCACATCAATATAGCGCGCCTGCACATTGCTTTGCCCACTATTGTGACGTATATCCCTTCAAGCCAATGAGAACTAACCCCTCCGGCCTCGGGTTGGGTGATCCGGCCACTCTGGGGGCAGGGGGGGGGTCACTCCCCTCTCGGCCCACCCACTGCCTGAATGTTTCATCATCTGTCATGTAATAATCCTCTCTGAAAACCCTCCCATCCCTCTGTACGCCCCAATAGGACATTGTTAGTCAAAGTTTACAACCACGAGGCCCATTCCATCCCCCTCCAGCCCCCCCCCACCTTCCCCCCCAGCCTTGTATACCCCTACCTACCCTACCCCCTCCCTCCCTTTCAGCCGCATACTACCCTTCTACCACAATAAACCATTGCATGATAGCAAGCATGCAGCTTGGCTTGCTCTGCCTCCCCTCCCCCACTCCCCCCACCTCCAACACTTTTACACGTGCTTTATATGTATTGCCTCGATATATATATATTTTTTTTTGTACCTGAACATAAGAAATGCTTCTCTGTATACTATTCTATACATGCAAACACGTGCAATCACAGGCATCTGAGCCCCAGCCCCCTCCCCCCACCACCACCCCTCCACCTCGATACATTTATTGTCTCAGGCGCCGTGTTTCTGAAAGTTCCTTAAGTACTATGAGGCACTGCAGGATTTCTCCCCATACGTGAATTATCTCCCCACACCTGCAAACACACCTGCTTGCATAGTTGATATGCTAAATCACATAGATTTTGTTTGTTTCAACTAGCCAAACTGGTTGTTACCATAAATGATCTCCCAAATTTCAATGTACTCGTTGTGGGCCTTCTCCCCGATCAAATTTTATCTCCCCACATGTACATACACATCTGTTTTCATGGTAGTTGGTCAAGAACAAACTAAAGTGCTCTGCTTTGATGAGAAAAGATGGTTTTATCCAACCTCCATACCTACAAACTTTCTCCCCACAAGGTACTTTATCTCTCCAAAAGCAAGTAATCTCCCCACACCCCAAAACACCTGTTCTCGGGCTTGGTGTGACACATGATATTGCAATGACCAGTTTCAGTAATATAAATAGTTAGTTATCAAAACTATGGGGGCTTTTGAAAATTTTGACAAACTATTTTTTTTTTTTTTCAACTATGACCCTTGATTGTGCAGTAACCATTAGGCCTAGGGGGGAGCCGATTGCGCTGTCAGGTGTGTAAATTCTTCCTCTTTAGCCAGAACATATTGATTTTCCCCTTGGTGAAAGTCGAAAAAACACCCCCAAATTGCGGCTCCAGTGACAGACGAGCCAGGTCAAATTGCGGTATTTAGGGGTTAAACATGATTGGTTTTGGAGGTGTGCAGAGAAGGAATGCAGTGTCAGTAGACGTGATACTCGCACAGGTGAAGAGTGCTGTGAAGCGGCTGAAAAATGGGAAAGCTGCTGGGGTTGATGAGGTGTATGCAGAGATGATTAACCCCTAAGCCGCGGGCTTGTTTTGCTTTGACTTGCGTGTCCCACGGGCATATTCGCGTTCCAACAGACTCTAAAAATATTTGCCAAAAGTCAGTTATTAGTCCTAGAATATTAAAATTACATATACATATGGCACATACCTTCAGCTTTCTCCTGGGATGTTTGTTGAGCCTTCGTTGAGTAACGACTTCCCGACAACCCATAATATGATTACCACAGCCTGATATTATCACTAGAAACACTATTCTATGATTCTCAAATAGTTTGGAATCCATACTCAAAAAAAAAAAAAAAAAAAAAAAAAAGTGAAAGCAATGAAAGTTACAAGCGCATATGACCTTCCCACTTCCAATCGTTCGCCGCTGGTGTTCTGTCACTTATTATTCATAAAAACACTCACAGTTTATATTTCTGTTACTATATAACACTTATATATATCTACAGTCTTTATCCATAAGTTTCCTTCAGTAATAGTAGTTTATTGTCACTGTAGGCATTCAATTTCTCTTTCAGTAAAATACGTAGCATTCACTTTCTTGTCCTGTATACTAGCGTTGAGAGTGAATCTGTCACTTTCACCTTCACTTTCTTAACTCACAGTATTCATACATGCTAGAGTGAAACGTTCACTTTCATTACTCCTAGTATATATAGGCCTACTCGTATTCTTATATTACTACTCATTTACATATCTATTTACATTATTTAAATTTCTATTTTATTTACACTGTGTTAGGCACTGTCACTTGCAGTAACTTATAAAACTGTTTTCCACTGTTCACTTATATTTACATTCATTGCTTTCACTTGCTGTTTACACATTATTTACATTTCCACTTGCACTGTTTTACTTACCAGAAAGATCGTAGTCACTCTCTATCATTTTCATTGACAAATTAGCCAGCAGTCACTTATCCCTTTACCTCTTTCCACACGGGGTTTAGTAGAGGGTGGAGGTCACAGGGCCCTTTGTATGGGGCTAAAAAGCGGCAGAATTTGACAGGCACGAATCCGACGTGCTCTCACCTTGAAAGACAACAGTAAACTGAAGTGTGTGGTGGCCTGCCTAGGCGAAGTGCAGTGCTGCCAATCTCAGCCTGGTGACAGCTGCTAATATATACTCATACGCTATGAAATGACTGGCAGGAAATCTAGACAATACATAATAAATTAGGTAGTTCCAGGTGAATGTAAATATCACTTTGGTTTCTCCCTTCCCTCCTTACATATATTTTTATTACGAGAATAGACTATACGGCATATTTCAAGGGGAAATAAACAGCAAAAATTAGCGAACGAGTACACGTGAGGTGTTGTCAGGTGATAATTAGCCAATTCCAGGTGTATGGCACTATCACTTTTTCCTATTTTGTATATACTATTTGGTATAAGAATAGGGCATAGGGCTTATTTCAGTGGATGAAATTAGTGGAAAATTCCAGGGAGGATTTACTTAGCGTAGCACGGCCGGGCAGGCGAGAGGAGAGGGTAATGGAGGGGAGGTAGGGAGGGGAGTCAAGAACAGGGAGAAATGGCTAAATTGTCAACAATGGATGGGAGTACAGATGAGATTAGGAGTGCTGACTAGTGTTGGACAGTGGCAGTACTGATAGATGATACAAGCCACCACTTGAAAGCCTGAGCAAATTCAAAATAACACAGAATCACAAAATTGACGCCCCGCGGTATGATCCCTTGCTCCCAAGCGTAACGAAAGTGACGCCCCGCAGTTAAGGGGTTAAGTGTAGTGGAGAGAGCAGAATGAAGTGCTTGTTGGAGATATGTCAGGAGGCATGGATGAGTGAAACTGTGCCTGCAGGTTGGAAAAAGGCTGTGATACCCCTGTACAAAAATAAAGGTGAACGAAGTGAGTGCAAAAATTATCATGGCATAAGTTTATTGAGTGTGGTAGGGAAGGTATATGGAAGAATTATTATAGAGAAAGTAAGAGAGATATCAGAAGTCCTAGTGAGTGATGAACAGGGTGGCTTTAGGAGTTGCAGAGGATGTGTGGATCAAATATTTGCAGTGAGACAGACAGTGGAGAAGGCTTCTGAGAAAGACCATAAGGTGTTTAAGGCATTCATGGATCTGTAAAAAGCATATGACAAAGTAGATGGAAAAGGATTGTGGAAGGTTTTGCACATGTATGGTGTAGACGTTAGTGAAGTATGTGTAAGGGTTAATGCTAAGTCTACTAATACCAAGTCGGTTCACTATCCCTCAGGGTGCAGGGAGGCGTGGCTTGTGTGTGATGCCAGTCGGCTTAAGTAACAGAAAATGTATAAAAGGGCAGACTTAAATTAAACATTTATAATAAGGGAAAACGAAGAAGGGGAAGAAGTGCGGACTCGTTTAACCGTATAATATAGCAGTAGGTTCCCTCACACCCCCATACCTTCCCTCACACATTTCAGTCCCATCCCTCACTTCAGACTGAAAATGTGTCATGATGTGGAGAGTGCAGCATACATCCACTCACCACCACGGTCAGGCGTCAACTGAACTTGGGTTTCGTGCCAGCTGACGTCACTTCGATGCTCCGCCCCCTGCGCCAGCTTGGACCTGTTTTAGATGGAAGTGATCTGACTTGGTATTAGTAGACTTAGGGTTAATGGGCATCTAAGTGAATAGTTCATGAACGGTGTGGGCGTGCGACAAGGTTGTGTGATGTCCTTATGGTTGTTCAATATACATATGGATGGGGTGATGATAGAAGTACAAACACGAGTAATGGAGAGGGGGATGATGATGGTAATGAATGGTGATGGATGGAATATCTCAGATTTGTTGTACGCTGATGATGCAGTACTACTTGCAAATACAGGACAAGAACTTGGTAGACTAGTGCAGAGTTTTGCTGATGTCTGTGAATGTCATGCCTTGAGAGTAAAGTTATTAAGAGAGAAGGTGACTCCCAGTGCGATGTTACAGTGAATGGAGAGAGACTGGAATCAGTGAGAGCTCAAAAACCTAGGAACAGTGATAAAAAAGAGGAAAATGTGCAAAAGAAATGGAAAGTAGAGTGACATAAGGAAGGAAAGTAGCTGGTGCAATGAAGGCCTTGATAAGAAACAGAGGCTTGAGGTACGGGTGAGTACCTCGTACAGTACAGTACACTACACTGTACTGTACTGTACCGAGAATTGGTAATGTATAATCATGTGTGTCTTTTAGGATGTATTAATGTGCCATAAAATGCATTTATAGGTGTTATAGTGTTTGTAGGTAGTTGGAAAAGCTAAAACATTGAAATCAGTGACTTCCGCAGTAGGTTTGAGATATTTGCAGAATTCAGTATTCGCAGGATGTTCTGGTACACAACCCCCACGAATATTGGGACTTGACAGTACCAGAATTAAAATTCTAAATCTAGAATCCCCTCCAGTGGTATCCCACACGGCTAATCTTTTTTCCCCCATTATTTCATCTTTTTCAGCATTACCTGCCAACCCCTCTTCCTCAGTACACTACAGGCAGGTCCCATTATACAAGGACTTCTCGGGTGGCGGATACTTACATAACTGAGTACATAGTATGGGGAAAATAAAGTTAGGTAAATTAACCCTGCTTACATCACTGAATTTGGGTCTAAATTGCCCATTTTCACATTATCAGTTTTATGAATAGTGGATGTCCAAATAACAGGACCTGCCTGTACTGTCTGAGGCCAGTGACTTAGCAATGGCTTCACAGCACCCCAAAATTCAACAAGCAGCAGCCCAGCTCCAGCTATACCTGCAGTCACTAGAGCACTGGTTTTAACAAAATAGACTGACTGTCTTACCAACCTTTTCACTTCAGACACGAAGCTTAAGCACACCCTCAGGTATCCTCCTTTAATCTCCCACTGGAATGACACCACAAAATTATAACATTTACTTCAAGCACACACACAACCTTTTGTCAGCATACAAGCAACATCATTGTAAAAGCACGTAAACTTGATGTTTACCTTTGGACAACAAAATACATCTGTGCAAGTAGTATAAACATTGAATAGATCGACAGTGAATCACTCTAGCCCTAGCTAGGTTCTCACCATAACCAACACAGTCATAGATAAACCTTTAAAAACTCAACTAAGCTTTAAGAATATTAAGTGGATCACTAAAGCCACAAATACAAAATTTTCTACAAGATACAAAAGCAGTTCTTGTCAAGAATCACAAGAATATAAGAGGCACTCAGTTCATTGCTTTAAGCCACCCCTGTATTTTTGTCACATCACCCCCCTATAAGAAAAAATAAATATAAAAAAAGTCATCCTCCACCCAGCGCTACACTTCAGGAGCACATACATCCACACATAACCATGCAAAACCTCCAGCCAAACAGCATTCATCATGAACCACCATCAGACTCCAACCCCTCAGAAAATACCCCACCTAGAGAAAGACGACTGCATCTAGCCAGTCTACAATGTGGCCATCTTCCTTCCCTGCTGTAGTGTCAACACAAAGTGTTGTGGTTGTGCACCAAGCTCATCTGGAATGTGAACTCACACAAATACAGTATTCAGCTATGCCTACACTGCAGTGCGACCATCTGCACCACCACACACTTTACCTTATGCACCAAACTATTATATCGCAACACACAACGTCAGCAAAAGATTTTTAGAAGTGACTACTTAAAGTGACCAGTTTCCTCTGGTCCATTGGGTTCATGTCCAGATGAGCTTGGGGTTGCAGCAACAACATGCTCTTCTTTAAACCTTTCAGGATTGATACAACTTTTATATTGTATTCAAGCTTAGGCGAGATGATTTTTTTCAGCTGTGTGTATCATAGCAGCCTAAGTATAGTATGTTATACATTATAATTTACGCTTCATCCTGGGGGCTATTTTCATCCAGTTGTTAAAGTGTTAACCAGTTCAAGTGCTCTATGTGTTTCTTTTTTCTTGTAGGGGTGTTGGACTACCACCCTGGGGACATAACAGGGCCAGAGTACCGACAGCCTGACACAGCTTTGGTGCAGATCATAAATTGTGTGGCTGTCCGACCTCATGGACTCTCACAGGTTCTTGCAGACATATACCCTTATTGTGATTCATACTCAAAACGTAGAGCTATTGGTAAACTTAACCGTGCCGTAGAGAGTGAAAGACCTCAGCCAGGCAGTATCAAAGTGTGTATGCCAACTGGTGCCATTGAAGGGCCAGTTGTGGTTAATATCTGTGGTCAGTTTTACATGGGCAAGGAATATCAAAAGAATATTTATGCTAAAAAACTTGCTGTCCAGCTGCAGGATCAACAGGAAGCAAAAATAGGTAACAAAGGGAGCAGGCATTATGAAGCAGACAACCACTTGCTAAATGGTCTCATCAGTGACACTGCAGCCAACAGGAGGGACTGGTTCAGGGATGGCTTGAAGAACTTAGTACAGGAGGTTATTAATGGCATGAAAGTTAGCCAGATTGTATTTCCAGCTTATATTGGTTGTGGGTTAGCAGGAGGAAACTGGAAGAATGACTATTTACCACTTATCATAAAGTTTGCGCTTGAGATCAAGCAGTTAGGAATACATGTGAAGATAGTGGAAAAGAAACAGAACTCTGACAGATACAAAACTACCATCAAAACAGGTAAGTCAGATAGACAGTCAACAATTAATGAATATGCAGTGAAGCATTCAGATAGGCAGTATGAGACAAAGGTTTATGTAAGGTCAAAAAAGTATTACTCCTAAAAAGGAAGTCGCTAAAGCACCTGAGAAATGTAGCATTTTTGTTGGTCACCATCCTTCTACGTCCAGTGGTGGAGGGGAGGGAGAAGTTATTTTCAATGCTGGCAAACCAAGGCTTGTGTGTTTTTTGTTTCCATGCTTAAATTATGAGTAGTATGTTTCATAAAAGACTGGATGAAAATTAAGACAACCAGAAATGGCCAGTTTGGCCTTTCTGGTAGCTAGCACTGAATTCTTTGATTCAGGGAAAAAACCATGCTTCGTATCTGACAGTTCCTGACCTATAAGAGGAGTCATGGGATACAGAATAGTAGGACATTTCCTAGGTTGGCCAGCTGCTTATGCAACTTTCATGTATTTTGAAAGGCAGTATTTCAATCAAGCGTAAGTCATTCTTGTTCACTTAATCGTCATTCTCCAACTGCATGATATTCCATAGCATCCCTGCCATCTCTTCCGAGGATTTCATCCTACGTTTTTCTTAATCATCCCTCAGGATTTCTTTCCGCATTGAGATTTGTGCAGTGTTTCACCCAGTTACTCTCACTCATTCTCACAGTATGTACACCCTGTGCAATACATATATACAGTACATATATCTTGGGGAATTGACATTACTCTGTGAATGGTCCCAGTTTATATATATATATATATATATATATATAGCACAGTGCTGTTTAGTGCCTCTAATGAGCTGCATCAAGTACACTGGCTGTGTTGGTCAGCTCCCATCTCCCATGAAGGAGGATTCACTGATTAGTGTTGCCTTCCTGGCATGATGTGTCATGGTGGCAGGCTTCATGCTTTCTTACACTTGTAAACACATACATCATTTTCTCACACAGTGTTGTGTGATCACAAAGAGTTATTGACTGGAAATTGTTTTCTTAGTCTCCCCCCCCCCCTCTGAACTATAGTACAGCATATTGACTGCCAAAATTCTTGTACCTTGGGGCACACTCTGAAGGATGCAAATCCTGGAGCATGGATGATTCCCTCACTGTACCCTTTTTACCTTCTGGCTTAAAATTGCCATCTCTCCATCTTGAAGACAGAGTTGTAACACCAGATAAATACTACAATATGAAGCAAGTCATGAATAATAAGGAGTAAATTTCTGAGCTAGACCTTAATAGATCATAGACAGGGTGACCCAGAAAAACCTCCCACATTTCAAGGGTAAATGAAAAAAAAATGGTTAAAGATAATCAAAAAATTATTTGCACACATGAAACTTCATTCAGTACAGTTTTTATTCATGTTTTAAAGATGACATCCTCCAAATGGTGGCCATCATTGTCTGTACACGCTTGGAGGCAATTTCTGAAGGATGCCATGGCTCAACAGGTCATGTCAGGTGGAACAGTGGCTATCTCCTGCTGAATAGCAACCATAAGGGCTTCAAGAGTTTGGGATCAATGAGTTTACAGAGCCACTCAACAGAGAACAGCATCTTCCAGAATACGTTGCTGAATGTTCTCGCATTACTCCCTGCGGCTTATCCAGTCTCTCACATTGAGTTCTTGCACAACCATCATTGGTATGGATGGAAGTAAAGGTCTTTGTGTAAGATTCTCCTTGCAGTTTCCCGGGATATCCCTACGGCTAAAGCATGCTTCCACACAGAACGTCTTGGAGACTACACAACAGATCGCCTCAATGCTTCAATGTTCTCAGGCGTACGAGCGCTCCTAGGTCAACCAGGTGATTTTCTTTTTAAAGCTGAGCCTGTTGCCCTGAAATTCTCAACCCACTGCAAGATGGTTTTCTGATCTGGAATGTTTTGTTTCCGTGGAATACTGAAATGTCTTCGAAAGGCCCTCTGCACGGCGATCACAGAACGGTTGTTTGTGAAGAACGCTTCAACAGCGAACACACGGTGTGCTCCCAACCACGCCATGTTGGCGACTGTGGACAGTTGGGGTTGGGCTACCAACAGACCCTAGCCCCGCCCCTCCCACCTCACTACTGCCAGTACTACAGCCTTTCAAAATATGGGAGGTTTTTTTGGGGCACCCTGCAGTTGTGCTAGGTGACGGGAGAGCACTACCTCGCTCAGCAAGGCAGCAACCCAGGCAGTACGCAAACTCTCGACCCTATGGTCTCCAGTCAAGTGCTCTACCACTGAGCCACCCTGTCCTTCATGCAAGTCATGAAGTGCTGTGGAGAGTTTTCCATTTACTGCTGCTGAGATACATGAAATACACTGGAAAAGGATGAAATTATGGACCTAAGGTGAAAAAAATATAGTCATAGTACTCGTATGATGTAGCGGATGATTTTCATTAAGTACTTTTTTTTTTTTTTTTAATACAAAAAAGAAGGAGGCAAAGACTAGAAGCCTACAAATTGTCCTCTCCAAGAAAAAATAACAAGGCAATAGACAGCCAAATTCAAGATCTGTTCATTTTGAGATGATTGAACACACTGCAGTTAAAAGACTGGAGGTCATAGGTAGTACAAAATACTGACAGAAAACAGTTCCAGAGTTGACCTGTTGCATACATGAAGGACTGGGTGTAATGGTCAACTCTTGCATTAGAGAGCTGGCCAAAAAGGGATGAGAAATTGCTGCTAGACGGGTGCTAAGCACCCGTTATAGTGGTGGAAGGATGCAGGCAGACAGTTCAGAGAAGCAGCGATCACTGACGTAGCTATAGAAAAGAGAGAATGATGCAACAGTGTGGCGAAGAGATAGAGGTTGAAGGGAGCCAGTAAGAGGGGCGTTAATAAGATGAAAAGCCTTTGACTTACCTTGTTGAGAAGAGCTGTATGTGGGGAGCTTCCCCACATGTGAGTTGTGCAAAACTTAAGTGAATAAAATCCATGTTTAAAGTCAACAGCTGTCCAAGGGTAAAGGAGGCACATAATCTCCAACAGTCCCCTGTCAACACTGTCTTACCATCCAAACTGTATTTCAAATTCTTCCCCAAAGGATCACAAAAAAATAATGAATACAATACCTTTCATTGCCCAGACTGCAGAGAAGTATCAGTGAACTTTTCTGACGGTTTTACCTCTATGACTTGGTGATCTAGTGGTACAGCTGTCAGGTTGGAAGTAGCTCTGGCTTATGTGCGGTAGTTGAGGCTTAGGGGTGACCAGAGGTTCTTCTATCAGGTAAAACGTCACAAGGGATGTAGGTCAGCCTCCTACCCTTAAATTTTCTGAACCATGGTAGTCTAACCCCTGGCCCCTGCACTCTGGAAGGGGGCAATATGGGATTGACAATTTTGCCTCTGTGACCTCATACAAAGAAATATGACTAAAAAAGAAAAAAATGAATAGAAGGCCCTTTTCTTTATTAAAAATTTTGTGTATGTGCCTTGTAAAGAGTAAAACCTAAATATATTTTTATAGTGCTACGATATCAATGCCAAAATAGATGAACAATTTTGTATTAAAGTACTGTATAAGTAAGTCATGCATTTCTAATTTGAATACAATACCTGTCTTTGCAAGTTGCAGCCACAGTACTGTATTGTAAGGAGTTTCCCAACTGTACAGTGTTTCTGTCAAGTTACTTCCTTCATACAATACTAGCAGTAATAATGAATGAATGTTGTCATCTTCTATAGGTAACAACTCAGTCAGTCATTCCAGTTATCTCCCCCCCCCCCCCCGCATAGATTTGAGAGCCTTTTCCCTGAGGCCGTCACATACTTTTTGCGGGTCACTTTTGGCACTAATACCCACTGTCCATACTGAATTCTGGCAAGGACTGTTTAATTCAGGACTGGTGTGAAGTAGGGATATTTTTATAACATGTGGTGGGTCTCCTAGAAAATCAGTTTAAGATTGTCTGAGTGAAATTCAGCTAGTCAAACTCTTCCATGCTCTAGTTTTTGATCATGCTCTAGTTTTTGATCAATCTCTCATGTTTTCAAATCACCACCTCCCTCAAATTATTTAACATTACTGTACTTTCAAGAGGAGCTACCCATCCATCAATCCAGTATTACTCCATGAGCAGTGTAACTCTCATCATCCACCAGTCCTAGTTGCAGTTTACAGGACTTTGTGTAATGTATTTGCATCAGTTATGCTGCAACACTGAGTCCAATAATACAGCATTTAAGTCATAGATCATTTCATTAAACAATACAACTACCATTAAATCTTAAGGCCAAATCCATACATGATTGCCAATGAGTATTTTATGATGCAGTCCTAGCATACTCTATACTACATTCTGCCTTACTGTTCTTTACACACTGAACTACAATCAAATGATGAACGTTCAGTGTCTGCATGCTGTACTAAATGCAGTATCTTTAATGCATATTCAGACAGCAGTATTTAATTTTATCAAATGTATCATCACAGCTGGACATAAACTTTATAAATTCAGACCCTTTTGCAAAGTTTCTCAATTCAATGTACATTTTTAGGGAGAAGTTCCCTAAACTTTTTTCCATCCATTGATAAAGTTAGGAATGAATGAAGAAATTTAAGGAACATTTACCTCTCCTGACTCGCGGGGGGGCTCCCTTCTCAAAGGAAAAATTGTATGCTGAATGTGTGAGAAGTGTAATGATTTATGGCAGTAAAACCTCAGCAGCAGTGTGGCAGGACATGAATAGATTGAGTATACCAAGATAAGGATGGCCAGCAGGATGTGTTGTGTTTCCCCTAAATGACAGCATTGAAAATGGGAAAAAGATCAGCTGGGAGCTGAAGTCACTCATGATGTGATACTTAGGAAGACTAACATGGTTTGGATATTCAGAGTGAATGAGATGAGATCCTATAAAATGTCCATGGTTAAGAGACTAAACAAAGATGCTACCCGAGATTGTGTAACATGGAAAGCCACCATCAGGTGAGGGGTTGGCACATCCAAGCATGTACAAAGCCTTTTAAAATGAAATGCAATGTAGAATGCATATGTGGTCCAATTTTTTGCATTGCAATTTACTTCACAAGTTTTTTTTTCACATTCTCATTGCTGTTACTTGTAGTGGGTACTAAGAATACACACTACCATTAGTGATTATCACTGAAAGAATAGAAACATTAGCAATATTTTACTTACACTTAATATACCACTGTACATAAAGTAATATATCTACAATATTAACAAGAAGCAATGGCAATACATTTTAATACTGTATTGAAGTGATTAAATCCTCCCCTTCCCATGTCATATTTTGTCATATATACATATATATATAATCACCAATAAAGATTTTGCATATTTTAATCCAATAATGTTTTCTTATTTTTAACCTGGTAATACATACAAAACTAGTTTTTCACCTCTAATCTATCATTCACTTGTGCACATACAAATTCAAAATTGTAGCTGGAATAATAAAATGCACAATACTGTGCCACTCACTTGGCGGTCACTCACAAGTACAGTCTCTCTCAGTTTCATGGTTATAGGCAGGCTTCATTTTTCAAACAAGTCTTTAAATTTAGAAACTGTCTATTACTTTCTTGGCTACCTAGATTCCATTACAGTATATGTATCTTATGAAGAGGTCATTGCTATAGAATATAAACAAAAACAACAATGCCACACTGCTCAAAACCTGAAGCCTACTTGTAAATGCAAAACTGGAGGGCCTGTACATTATGACACTGTACAATAGTTATCTGGTGAAATGTCTCATTTCTTAGCATAAGATTACTTTCATCCTACTAGAATTTGATGAGAATTGGAATAAATTTAATAAAAACTCAATATTTAATCAACACCTGACAATAGTTGCATTATGCAAATGACTAATTATAACTATGCAAATCACCTGAAAGTAAAGCCACTTGACAACATAAGTTAGTTCACATTAAAATTTACTGACAACTGAGTTTACTGTACTTACTGTAAAGCAGAGCAGCAACTGATTTCCATCAGCAACACAACTAAATTATTTTAAAACGGTATTAATACTACTAAAACTTACTGCACCTGCATGACATTAAACGCTAAAAATTAATAACGAGCCAAGAATATTAAGCATCATCCTTTCCTTCCTCTCAAATCCATGATCCATCTGTAAGGCCCATGAATTAAGGATTCTAAGTGAAGGCAAAATATCAAACACGATAAGTATCTCATAAAAGATGAAAGTAAATTTAAGATCCAGAATAAGTACAATACAGTATTACTGTACAAAGAACTGACTACTGTATACAGCATTGTTAAGTTTATACATTTTTGTTGTTTCGTTTTTGTTTTAAGCCCAGTTCATAGACATTAACACTGCAACAGGTCCAAATACAGACACTAACCTAATATACTGTGTGATTATATATATATATATATATATATATATATATATATACACACAGTATACTGTGTGTGTGTGTGTGTGTGTGTATATATATATATATATATATATATATATATTGTATATACATACTACAAGATGGGGCTATTCGACTCACCGGAGGCAATTCGGCATATTAAGGGGTAATGAGACAGGTGGTCCAGACAGTGTAAATAAGGGTATATTTGACTTTTTCATGTGGTACTATATTCCAGAATCACTAATCTAAAGTGTAAATGAAATGAAGGACACAAGTCAAGAGTGAGAGCAGTGGAAATGAGTTATTTAAGAGAAGCCTGTGGAGTCACATGGAGAGACAGCCTGACGAATGAGGATATAAAGGAGCGTTGTGGTGTAGATGTGGATGTGATAGGAAGCGTTATGAGGAACATACCGAGGTGGTTTGACCATGTGGAGTGGATGGAGGGTGAGAGACTGACGAAAAGAGTATATGTGAGCAAGGTGAAGGGGGGAAGAGGGAGGGGGAGGCCAAGGATGAGATGGAGGGAAGGGGTGGAGAGGTATATGAGAGAGGGGGGTATGAGTTGGGAGCAGGGCAGTGAAATGGCAGGGGACAGGGCGACGTGGAGGTGATTTGTTTGTGGCCACCCCAAATGGGATTGAGGCGTCTGACAAGATAGATAGATAGTAAATGAAATTTAGGGACAGCTTACTGAAGATAAGTGAACTGTGATCAATTTTTCATTCCTGTTATATTCAGATTTTTTAAAACTGTGATTTACAAACATTATTACAAGATTAATTGTATTTTTCTTTGTTGTCCCTTGGATTATAATAACAAGCTAAGTGTTATTAATGTTTATCCACCTACCAAAGTGAGTTAGCTGCTTTCATTTGTAAAATATTATGATTTTGGACTAATGGGGCCATTTGACTCGACCCCCAGGACAATTTGGCTTGACCCCCTGGGACACTTTGACTCAGCACTTTAGGGCAATTTATATGCTGCAACTTGTAGACACTGCATTGCAGATTTCAAAGGGGAGGCAGTGGATGAATCAGTAGAGAGGCGGCCAGCAGTTGAATCCTGGCGGGGGCAGGGAACAGTTTAAGGATTTGAATTTCAGTAAAATCAGACTTTACTGATCTACCAGAAGCCCGCCAACATGTCGTAAAAATACCCCTGCTAATACAAGTATACCAGTCCTCTATGAGACAACCCTAGCATGTATTCAATATGGACGATGGGAGTTAGCATCAAAGTGGTGACATGTGAGTTGTGTAGGATGACTACTGGGCCTTGGGATAGGCCCTGAAGCTTTGCCCAGAGATGGACACATTGGGGGGGAGGGGGATCCATCCATCATCCAACCCTACCAGTATATCGCCCAATGAGAAGCGTAGGAACCCAGGGGTAGGCAAGTTGGTCGTGACATTTAAGATGAGAGTGACAAGCCTCACTCATCCCTGAGTGGCATTACATGAGCAATAAACCCCAACCAACCCTTGGATATGAACCTACACAGGCTCACTCCCATTGGGACACCTTAATTACCCACTAAACCACCAGGTGCCATAATTTGGTTATATGGTTACCACCCAGCATAGTAAATGGTTTCCTGGTGTACAGGAAACCATTTGGCTTGTCAGTCAGTGTAGAGTCACCCATAGGCAGAAGGAAGAGGAAAAAATTAAGAAAAGAAAGATGGGGTGGGTGGGGAGTACAGACTGGGTACATGACTATATGAAGAGACAAAGTCTTACTGTCTTCCAGGATATGCCAAGATATTTAGAGGAAGCGAGCTGGTGTCTGTGAGGAGCTTGTAGTGGCCTACTTTAAAAAGCTTGATGAGAGTCTTGGGGGAGTACCGTCTGCAAACATCATTAACTTTGACAAAACCAACATCAAATCCTAAGGGAAAGCTCCAGATATTTCGGAGTGGTATAAAACAAGCGGAGCATATCGTGAATACAACAAGTAGTTTGACATCCACCATGTAATCCATCACTGCCAGTGGAAAGCACCTTAGTCCATATGTTGTTTACATGGCTGAACACTTACAGTAGTCATGGACTGAAGGAGGACCAATTGACGTGTAACCGAACTTCTGGCTGGTTCGATAAGAACTGAAGCTGGGGGAGCGGAGAGGTAGGTCTCCTGAAGGCACACAACCAAAGGACAGTACTGGGCAAGAAGGCATCGAAGGTTGGAACGATTCGAATGAAAACTGCGAATGCTTCACTGAAAGAAAACACAGAGTCCAACTGCCCCACATCAGGTGCTGATAAAACATTATTTTTATTTTTCAAATATGTCTCTCCTGTGTTCTATGTTAAAATCCATGAAAGCTTTTTAAGTGCCCTAAGTGTTGCAGTACAGACTTTAGTACAACAAAAATTACCCAAAAGTGAGTCAAGTAGCCCCATTTTATGGTATGTACATACATACATACATACATATATATATATATATATATATATATATATATATATATATATAATTTGTACAAGTTAAAATAAGAATGTTAATATTCAAGAAAAACAATAAAGTAATGAGATCATGTAACCTCACACACTATCAACAATCTCACTCAAATCTACACCTGTACTTACACCATCAACAACCTCACTCAAATCTACAACTTCATTTCCTTTATGATATCCGATCATAAAAGTGATCTGTACTTGAATGTTCCTAGTAGCATTGGTACGGAGAGAGGGAAAAACTGTTGCTTTTCAGATTAATTTATGATATACAGATATCCTATTTAAATCCTCTACTCCAGTGGAGCTGATTAGTAATTTCTGTGCAATTTAAGAGTGGATCAAGAGGTCTTGCAACAACCTTATTAGATGATGTCTTTTATTTTATATAGTTCCACTAGACAATCAGCATAGCTGCGACCACCTGCAGTGAAAAGGTTAAGAAAAAGCAATCACTAGACTGATCCATATACTAAAATATCTTTTGTTTGATCAACTATCACTCAAATCATGAAAACTGCACAACACCCAGATACTTTATTATAGTGACTCTTCACCACCCCAACTGGGAATTGCAAATAACCTAAATTTGCCATTTATTCATTACATGGTATCCACTATCAGTATCCTAAACCTGAAACCTTAAAGCTATACAAAATAAACAGCATCCTTGTATACAGTACTTAAATATGATTACCTTGAACAAAATGTGGTTGATTAATTTGAAAGACCTCCAAATTTTCAACAACTGCTTGAATGAAATTTTAAAGTAACAGGGACTACAAACCTTAACTGCCTGACCATAAGTTTTATATGTGGTGCAATGTGAAATAAAGGAGAGTAAGCATACAAGGAAGACAAAGGTACAAGTAGTCACACCAGACAGTCACAGTATTAACAGTCACTTAATGAGTTGCAATACATGTACGCAAACTGTACCTAAAAGGGTATTAGCAGTTCACAGTGAATGTTACTTTTCTTTATATATATTAAAAAAAAAAAAAAAAAAAAAATTACACTTGAATGCACACACATCTTAACACATAAGTAACTTTAAATATTGGCATATGTCAGCTGCATTCCACTTAATATAATTTCACAATTCATACATTATCCACTGCCATAAGTACAACACAGTACAACTTAATGCTTTAAGCAGTCAGACAAACATCATAAAGATAACCTTAATAATGAAAAACCAAAGAACACTGGACACTACTGTACAGTTAATAATTTCACACCACACATACACTGACAGACTAGCCAAGCAAATGTATCTGCAATGGTGTATCCCAAGCAGCATTTATGCAAGTTCTTCAGCATCAAATGAAACTTCTCAACTACTGTACTTTACCACTGCTATAGATTTCTGTTGCCACACCAGTTAACTTGGGTTAGTAAAATTAGATGGGCCAATGCATCAACTCTGATCACCAATGGAATTCATGGAAGTATTCAGTAAGAGTAAAACTGTAATATGAGTTTGATCATAAAAATAAGCATAAACGACTTAAATTCTAAGATTAGTTCTTTACTGCAATGAAGGCAATGTAAAACACTGTAATGCAAAAAACAAAACTTCTGAAGTTTTTACTTAACTGCTACTGCATAAAAATCCTTCACAGAAATGTTTAAGCTGTCATCCATGTCTTAGACTGTGATAAGCTGAAACACTGAATAAGTCCTTTCACAATATAAAATGCAAAAAAAATTGGGTTCATGTCAGAGTCACAATGTTTTCCCAGTTCACTCTGTACCATTCTTTACTGCAATGAAGGCAATGTAAAATAATGTAATGCAAAATATTAAATTTTTTGAGTTTTTCTGCTACTGCATAAAAATCCTTCACAGAAATGTTTAAGCTGTCATCCGTGCCTTATATTCTGATATGCTAGAACACTGCATAAGTTCTTTCACAATATACAATATAATACAAAAAACTTTGGGTTCATGTCAGAAGGTCACAATGTTTTCCCAGCTCACTCTGTACCACTGTTGTGTCTGGATAGGAATAACAATATGTATGAAAAGAGGGGAAAAAAAGACATTCACATTTATCTGGAATATTTTCATAGCCACTCATTTTCACTCTGGCTTTATGCTCTTGTGATCCACTAATATGCTCTTCTTTTATTCCAAACAATTATTATTCCTGCTACCATTGTAGAGTCAAGGTCAATAAATCCATTACACTCCTTTAAAACTGCACCAAGCCTAAGAGATACTTCACTCACCAAGGTTCAAGCAAGTTGAAGAATAAAGTACTGTATGTAAGGGCACTATTAACCTCAACTGTACTTTATTTGAGGACACTACTTACTGCATATCATGCTACAATCACACTACAGTACTAGATGAGGTTATGTTAGCATTATTTATGCATGTCAGGTACATATTGATGGGAATTATACAGAAAATCCACCTTATGAAACCTTACCTGATAAAGTTCTATCACGTACAAATGTTACATATAGTGAGATCAACAAGCATTGGTGAAAAGGGAGAAATGGATAACTTTTAGCAAAAGAATTAAGGCTGCTACAACAAAAGATAATTACTATATACAGTACTGTTCAGTAAATTCTCTAAATAACGAAGTAACTGAGAGGAAAAGTGGGACACTGAATCCAAGAATTTGTTAAAGATGATGTTCAAGAGTCATCTGAATTTATATATTTGGGTTTGTTATATACATAATCCAGTTTGTTAGTTAGATTACAGTACTGTAAAACTCAGTACTGTATACATAATTATAAGCTATGAGTCACTAAAAATTTAAAATCAAATAATAAATTACAGTACAGTTAAATAATGAAATTAACCAGGTAAGTGGTAAAGCAGCATTAGAAGTGTTAAAACTATCCTAGGTAGAGCAAGATGGAATGACAAGGTCAGCTGTTGATTGGATCTGTTGTAAACGTCCAAATCTTATTCAGTGTATGTGAAGACTGTTTGCTCAGTGTTTGTTACAACCAAAATTCGGTAAACAGAAGTTCGTTATTAAGAGGGTTTACTGCAATTCAAGAGTATATGATGGATCCACTTCATCAACTGCATTTTCTTGTAAAACCAGATTATACTACAGGACAGATTCAATGATCTTCTTAAAGTTCAATACATTCCAGAGTAAATACTGTACTGTAGCACTTCCACTGATGATTACAGTATCAAACTTAGTGAATGTTATTGGTTTTGCTATTCAGTATATAACATGGTAAACATTAAGCAATTAAAAAATAATTACTAATGTCCTTAGGATATCATATAACCAATATACTGCTGACAAGTACCAGGTATTTACAAAAGTAAGACCAAAGTTGAATCAGACAGCACTTAGATGAAGTGACAAATCTAACTGCATATTACAAAGCATGTTCCAGACTAAGCAAAATCAAAATCAAATTGTTATCTGAAACATAATATTTAATTCCAAAAGCCAAAGAATCATTAACACCATTTAAGACGAAGTAGGAATGGTATTATTTAAAATATTAATGTATTGTAATCCTACATCAGAGGTTTGCAGTACAAGAATACAAGAGGATATCCATCACATTACATCACACTTACATGACAAGCACAATAATTATGAAAAGCAGCAATAAGAGTAACATTACCAGCAGAAATACATCTTGTTAATACATACACTGCTTGACTTTCAGTCCTGACATGAAATAAATTATGATAATCTGGCACATAATGAGATGACAGGTAATGATTTATACCTTCCAATACCAAGGCTATAGAAGTACACATATCACAGATGCGTAACAGAATACAACAGTATAAAATGGCCATGATAAAAAATTATTCTGCTTTAAAACAACTACTGAGGTTTCTCTCTATCAATGCAGCTTTAAAAATTTAATGTTAGGTACTTCACTTAATTCTGCTAATTTGAAACCTGAACTTAAATAAAAATGTTTATGATGTTTTCTTCAATAATTGGCCATATTATAGCATCAAAGCAATAAAAAAGACAGTATATGTATATAAAAAAAAGAATAAAATAATATTAGTGGTGCGTGACACTTGCCTGAAGTATAACACATATGCTGAACCACGGAGTTTAAAATTCTCAGTGGCTCAGTGACCTGTACAACTCTTCCACACAATATCTAAGAGTTATGGCACTATTTTCAAATGCTTGTATCAGAAAATATCATAACTGACATGCCTTAAATAAAAAAAATGCTGCAGACATGTAATCATTAATGTGAGTCAATATATGTTATAAAAATAATTCTACCAATTGAAACGTGTACAGTACAATGATCCACTGATTATCCTATATAATGGTGGAAGGGTGAGTTGGATGAGACGAAAAGTCGGATAGTGGAGACTACTGATTTTCTCTCTCTCTCCCTCAGCATGTACAGTATATATGAATGCATAAACATGCACGTACAGTACTTACTCTCAATCCCGGTGTATCTTCTATACTGTCCACTTGTCAACCAATTCTAGACAGTATATATATATATATATATATATATATACACAGTAGAACCTCGGTCCTCGAACACAATCCGTTCTGGAAGGCTGTTCCAGGACCGAATTGGTTGAGGACCGAACTAATTTTCCCCATAAGAAATAATGTAAATCATTTTAATCCGTTCCAAGACCCCAGATGCTTACCTATTTAAGTTTCAGCACTGTTACCAGTGCTTTCCTTGACGAGGTGACTGTATATTTCTCTTGCCTTTTCACAAATTATATACTCACTAACACTGTCTCCTGCTAACTGTTTCTCATTGATGAAGATAAGCAATAATTTTTCCACTTCTTCAATTATTTTCCGCACTACTTTCCTCTTTTCACTGCCAGTAGCCGTACTGGATGAACTTGCTTTCTTTGGAGCCATTATTAGAGGCTAATACTGCACTGAATTAAGAAAAATGTGAAGCACAGCAGGACGACCACGTTGACGAACAACAAAGGTGGACGCGTGACTGTCGGTCGGCCAGCTTCCCTTCGTTTGGCTACGTTCAGGTTGGTCGAGGTCCGATATTTTGGTCGACCTCTGGAGCAAAAATTTCTTGAATTTTTTGGTTGAGGTCCGATTTGTTCGACATGTGAGACGTTCGAGGACCGAGGTTCCACTGTATATATATATATATATATATACTGTGTAGAATTGGGTGACAAGTGGAAAATATAGAAGAAACACCGGGAGTGAGAGTAAGTACATGCATGTTTATGCATTCATGTATACACTACATGCTGTGAAAGAAATTTGGCTCTACCAACATTGACCTCTAATCACTTTCAAGCACTCTTTCTGTGGTACCAGATCTTTTTGCATTCTTTGTAAATATCCACATCTCAGTGTATTCCTCTTTATCCACTCAACAATACCACACCTCGCTCCTCTACCTTTTTTCTCCGTTCCATAATGCCCATGAATTTCACCATTTCCTGTTCCTCAAAATTTACAGCAATAATAATGAAATGACAAATACTTGTTATATTATTGCACACCACTGACATATAACAATAACTGCCTAATCTATGTTCATAAACCAATTCCTCAATGCCAAGCTGAATTGGCAAATTATATTTCCATTCACTGAAAATCCAATTTTACCTCTTAACTCATGGAGCACAGGGATATTTACTTCATTTTAGTCTTGCCATTTCCTAACAATCTTCTTCAACTAAGAATACCTTTTAAATTGAAAGAGTTTTACATTTTAAACTTAGTAAACCCCATCGCTAAAAGGGCTTTCATAAATTTAATCAAATTATCTAGCACCAACAACAATTAACTAAAATCGTTTTGCAGAAACAAGAAGTAACTAAAATCATCTGGCAATAGAAATCCACTGAAATCATAAACTGCAAAAATTCATAAATGTCTATTATCTGATATTTAAAATGTGCCAGTGATTGTTTCTGTACAGTAATGTCTGCCTTGGAAGCAGGCTGTGAAGCCTATGCCCAGAGTCGGACACATTTAAAAAAAAAAAAAAAAAAAAAAAAAAAAAAACAGCTTTGTCACTGCCAGACTTCAGCTGTCAGCTCAGAAGAACCCCTAAAACATTAGCAACACTTCTCAGAGTTCAAATGATCAGGACAAGAGAATAATGCAGGAGGATAATTGATGAGGCCATATAGTCTGATGATCCTAGAATGGTGAGGCTGTCCACTCTTATAAGATACTTCAGTGGCATCATGCACTACCACAATTTCCTTCTTTGTGTGTGCGCATGCAAGACAAGTCTCTACCCCATAATTTTTAACACACTGGAATCATTTGCCAATTCTCTAACATAATATGGCCAACCAGTAAGCCTTCATGAGCAACATATCACTTCCTGTGCCTAATATCAATACAAAATATTGCACCATCTATTTACAGAGCATCACTGAACCCTACTTAAGAGAATGTAAGGCCACATACAAATTAAAAGTTCCATAAATTTTCAAACTGGACAGAACATATTGATAAATAATCTTCATATAATCTGCATTTGTTGCAGCTGAGTATCAAAGTAAATTTAGCAACAAATGGCAACGGTATTTACATTTTTGCCCTATGAATGTAGTGTTTAACTTGTAAAAATACTGAATGAATATTCACTAAACTACAGCATGTTTTCTCCCCATGCCTTCCACAAAATAAAACCAAAGATTCCACTCTAAAGTACTCTCACACACACAAATGCACATCATGATAGGTTTAGCAACATATATATGAAGGTAGCAGCCATTCTGTCACTACAGATGCACTGTTGCCTCCAGTAAAACAGTTTGGTATCAATAGGTCTGACCAATTAGGGAGGATCCAGTGAATCAAGATTGTCCTGAGACTTCATGTGGCAGTGTGCAGCTCATAATAAATATACCAATAAGTGTGTGCTCCAAAAGGTTGCATGTTTCCTACAACAGCAGTGGTAAACTCATTTTACTCTAACTTGGCCTAAAACTGCCCTCTCCCTGTCTTCAATGCTGAGTTTTGGCAGAAGATTAACACTTGAAAGTTATACTACTGTAGTAATGAAGAAGCGCTATGGGAAGAATGCAGTCACAGCAATATCCAATTCTGCCACTAAGCTTCATGAAATAGGTCGCAAAAGAATGAAAATCTGGGCCAAGTTTAGGTGAAATGAGTATAACAGACAATGTTACAAAAGCCATGGGAATAGCTGTGTGATAGCCGGGTAAAGGTGGAATGTACAGCCCCTGAAGTGACAGATTCAGTGACTCTCCACTCTGCTTCCTCATCTCTTTTAAGTAACACAGCATGATATATTATAGTATACTCAAGGTAAGGTTATACAGACAGCAATATGGTCAGGAACAAAATTTTACCAAATATTTCCCTCTTCTACTTCACACTATCCTCTGTTAGCTAATATTCCAAGACTGGGAGAGGGCTGGTATGTTTCTTTTCCCAAACATGATTCCCACTGATATGATGCATCAGGATGAAGCTGACAAACATGCCCTAAATGTGAAGTCAAAAGTGAATGAGAAGGTAAATTCTGTCCCTGACTGATCCAATTTGTAATGGATGCATTAAAGTTAGGATCCCAAACACTGGAAGCATCATATGTTTTGAAAACCACAGGGGATTATAAGTGGTAGCTGCAAAACTTGTTTAAGTGGTACTTGTAAATTTTATATGATGATGCAACTGTACATAACAACTTACATATACCTGTACAGTGGGTCCTCAGACAGCATGTCTAACTGATTCTAATAAAAACTATATTATTCAGGTACAGGAAAACCATTATAAAGGCCTGCCTGTATCTGGTCACTTGACCAGGGATACTTTTTTTTTTTTCTTTTTTTTTCCCCTATACCTCCATCAACAAGTATCCTTAACACCATGCCACCAACATACATTATAAAATGTACACACACACACACACACATACACACTGATGCACATGTACACAGTCAACTGCACCTGATTGATGTGACATTACTCTCAGCTCAATCTGATTGTAACAACAGCAGCATGGGACTGCACTACCCCTGTATCAATTGCATTACTCACTAGTGGGGGTTACTAGGGATTACAATTTTAACACTCATATTTGCACCTGCTGACGTGTTACCCAAAGGCTCATTGTAGACCCAACTAATGTACTGCTGTGAAGAATACTAGTAACTGCATATTTGTTACAAAGATGGCCACAATCAGTCCTAACAATATCCTAGCACAACACTCTACTTCTGGAGGCTGCCTCAATTATACTGATACAAGTAAAGCACTCCCATACTGTACAGTGTATATCTCATCTTCCATCACCATTGGTACTGTCAACCTCTCTATCCTCTTTTGGGTAAAAAGCCACACACACTCCACTCACCCTCTTTAATAGTAAGGTAATATGTGAATTCCTTTACTGATAAATGTCTCCTCATTGGCAGCACCTTACCAGAAATGACCCATGAAAATATTATACAGTATTATGAACTGGACCTTACAAAAGGTTCACTCAAAAAATATCTAACCATATTTTTTTTCTCGTGAGCCAGTAGGAGCAGGGGAATGCGACTCAGTGAAGCATAGCCTTGAAACACTGTGCGCATGCTCAAATACGTTCAGTGCTACAGCCCAGCCCAGTTCTGCCAAGTAGTGTGAATTTGAGGACATGTTCTTCTTGATTGTCAGATTTTTGTTTTGTGCTATTCAGAGCTTGGACTTCAAGAAAAAAATTATAACTCGCGATGAGTCTTGGGGGTATGGATACAACCCAGAAATGAAAGCTCTATCGTTTCAATGGAAGTCACCAGAATCACCAAGGCCAAAGACTGCATGGCAGGTTTGGAGTAGGGCTAATGCTCATGCTGAGTTTTTTTTTTTTTTTTTTTCAACTATCAGGGTGTTGTTCACTACGAGTACACTCCAAAGGGCCTAACAATCAATAAAGATTACTACCTGAGAGTTCTCCATCACCTACAGAATGCAGTGTGTCATATGACGATAGTTGTGGGACAAGGAGGACAGGCAGCTCTACCATGACAATGCTCCAGCCCACTCATCCCAGTGTGTGTGTGTGTGTGTGTGTGTGTGTGTGTGTGTGTGTGTGTGTGTGTGTGTGTGCGTGTGTCAAACACAGGATTACACAGGTCCAGCAGGCACCCTACTCTTCTGGCATGACTCCCTGCAACTTTTGGCTATTTCTTAAGTCGAAGATACTGCTGAAGGGCTCAAGATTTATGGGCACAAATGAGATCAAGACAACTGCGACAAAGATATTATTGCTGATCCCAAAAACTGACATTACAAAATGTTTCCAGCAACAGAAGGACAGCAGGGACAAGTGTGCCAAGTCCCATGAGGCATAATTTGAGAGAGGTGAAGTCAGTGAATGTACAGTGAAGTTGGATGGTGAGGAATTGGAAAATGTGAGTACGTTTAAGTACTTGGGTAGTGTGATGAGTAAGGATGGAGGTGTGGAGGGTGAAGTGTTTGAAAGGGTACAGCAGGGAAGAAAGGTTGCTGGTTCTTTGAAAGCAGTGATAAGAAACAGGGAAGTGAGCATGGAGGTGAAAAAGTTGCTGCATGACAGTATTGTGATACCAACTCTAACGTACGGAAGTGAAGCTTGGACATTGTTGGAAGGACACAAGTCAAGAGTGAGAGCAGTGGAAATGAGTTATTTAAGAGGAGCCTGTGGAGTCACATGGAGAGAGAGGCTGACGAATGAGGATATAAATGAGCGTTGTGGTGTGGATGTGATAGGAAGCGTTATGAGGAACACACTGAGGTGGTTTGGCCATGTGGAGAGGATGGAGGGTGAAAGACTGACGAAGAGAGTGTATGTGAGTGAGGTGGAGGGGGGAAGAGGGAGGGGGAGGCCGAGGATGAGATGGAGGAATGGGGTGGAGAGGTATATGAGAGAGGGGGGTGTGAGTTGGGAGCAGGGCAGTGAAATGGCGGGGGACAGGGCGACTTGGAGGCGATTTGTTTGTGGCCACCCCAAACGGGATTGAGGCGTCTGGCAATAGATACATAGATAGATAGATTAAAGGCTGAATTCAGTAAACCTCACCCCCCCCACTGGCTAGAGGTCAGATACTTTTTAGTAAGATCTTTTGTGTATGTGTGCCCAAGCACATACATACATACATACATACATACACACACACACACACACACACACACACACACACACACATTTATGTATATATATACGTATACCTCAATATACGATACCCCTAGATGCGATACTCCGGCTTAACAATGGGGGTACAAATACCACCATACCCCGCCTAATGATGGCCAAACCCCAGTTTAACGATGAGTTTTTATTTTTGAAAACAATTTTGATGAGATTTGAGACTAAAATTGTGTGTTTAGGTTGATTTATAAACTGTTTTTTGGCTTAGATTAATGTGCTTTAGCCATAGGTGGGGTGAACATTGTCATTTTGGGGTACAGTTTACTAAGCTTGATTTTTTCCAGACTTACATTTGACAATTTTCGATTTTATTTTGTTGGTTTTATTGAGTTATTTACAGGAGTTACGCTTAGGTTAGCTTCCTTCACAGCTGTTGGGCCATTTAGATTGGCTTTAAACTTGTTTTTGGGCTCATATAGGTGGGTTTTGGACTTGGTTGGGGGGGAAACCCAGGGGTGAAAAATGCATCCCATTACTTTAAATCTTAACTCTACCACGATATATGATACCCCTCCTAACGATGTGATTTTACCTAACCAATTGCAATGTTAAACAGGGGTATACCTGTATATACATCCAGTATATATGGAAATCTGTGTGTGTGTGTGTGTGTGTGTATATATATATATATTTGATCAGACAATGAAGGTAATGGACAGAGTTTTAAAAGGTATGATTAGAGAAAGAGTGAATATTGATGAGATGCAGTTTGGGTTTATGCCAGGTAAGGGGACCACTGATGCCAAATTCATTGTTCGACAGCTTCAGGAAAAATATATTGGTAGGAGAAGGGATCTGTATTTTGTTTTTGTTGATTTGGAAAAGGCCTTTTGACAGAGTCCCTAGAGAGGTGGTGAAGTGGGCAATGAGAAAGCTTGGCTTGGTGGTGTGGCTGGTTAGGGTGGTTATGGCTATGTATGTGGGTGCTCGCACCCAGGAAAGAGTGAATGGAGATTTGAGTGATGAGTTTTCCGTGAATGTTGGTGTGCATCAGGGGTCAGTTTTGAGTCCCATGTTGTTTATCATGGTACTTGAAGCCCTCTCATGTGACTTTAGAAATGGACTCCCATGGGAGATGTTGTATGCTGATGATTTGGTGTTGATTGCAGAGAACGAAAGGGAGGCAGAAGAAAGGTTTAGGAAGTGGAGAGATGGTATGGGGCACAAGGGCTTAATGGTAACTGCAGATAAAACAAAAGTGATGATATCTACAGTCGGTGGCGGTACTGTCAAAAACGAGGGAGAGTGGCCATGTGCAGTTTGCCACATGGGTGTGGGAAATAATTCTATCTTGTGCAGTGTTTGTGATAAATGGGTGCACAATAGATGTAGTGGTATCAGAGGCAGACTGTGGGATAATGCTGATTTTATGTGTACGGCGTGTCTGGGAGAGCAGGTGGAGATTGTCAGGCATGAAAGGATTGAACTTGCTGGTGAATCTCTTGACTGTGTGGAAGAGTTTTGTTATTTGTGAGACATGTGTGCTGGAGATGGGGCTGGAGCTAGCTCTGTGGTTAGGGTGAGAAGTGGTTGGAAGAAGTTCAGGGAGCTCTTGCCTCTTCTGACATTGAGAGGGCTCTCCCTACGTGCTAAGGGGTCTTTGTATGCAGCATGTGTTAGGAGTGTAATGCTGTATGGTAGTGAGACCTGGGCGGTAAAGGAGGAGAATATTCACCGGCTCAGACATACAAACATGACAATGATTAAGTGGATGTATAGTGCGTCCCTGCGTGAAAGGTCCAGAGGGGCTGGGTTTACGATGGAAGAGTTGAGAGGTAGGATGAGACTGGAGTGTATTGGTGTTGTGATGAGGAGAGGTAGATTGAGATGGTTTGGACATGTGGAGAGGATGGGAGATGATAACTGGGTGAGGAAAGTGAGAAGTGTTACTACTGGGGGTGGGGTTATGAGGGGTAGACCGAGAAAGACATGGGATAAGGTCATCAAGTGTGACCTCAGGGTTAAGGGACTGAACGGGGAGACTGCAATGGATCATGCAGAGTGGAAAGCCGCCATTAGGTGACCAAGGCCGACGCATGCAAGCATGTTGGAGCCTTTAAAAATGAAAAGATATAAATATATACATATACAGGACCGGCCTAGCCCTACCGAAGAAGGGACGATATAGCCAATGTATCTCTAGCCAGTGGCTTAGGCTGTCTGGTAGAGACTGTATGTAGGGTGAGAAATGCTTGTGAGTGATTGTAGTGTGGCTTTGGATGTGTGTGTAGTCTGTGAACTAAGTGTAATCGGCCCACCTTAAGCCGACTGGGTGCAAGCATACTAGTATGCGACATTGGTTCAACCACAGCACCCCTTGTGTCTGCCAAAGTAGCAAGCGGCTTGGTGAACGCTTCCCAAAGTTTTTACAACTCTGGCGGGAGGCGAACCCACGCTCACCAGCATGTGAAACGCACACTCTACCACTGTACCACAGAGGCTCCATATATATATTATATATATATATATATATATATATATATATATATATACACAGTAATCTCTGTAATAACCGGACGCCCATTGCCCAAACACCCCAATTTCCAGAGATTTTGGGCCTGGGCCTTCGGAACCCCCAAATGGCCAAAAATCGAAAAAAATCCAAAAAAAAATCCAAATTTTTTCCCAACTGTAATTTGAAATTGGCATGCGGGGCTGAACAGCTGTGTTTACACACGGCCCCTTCACCCCTTCCTGCCTCCCCCCTCCCCAGTTACTGTCTAACTACCATCGTGAGTAGATGCTCATTGCAATGGATGCCTCACGTGCTCGTTTTTGTGGATAAACAGTGAATAAACTGCAATACCTCACCATTAGACCACATGGAAATTTACTGTGTTGTGCAGTGTTAAGAAATTAGAATTTAGAGTGCAAAGGATTAAGCGTGGAGTGCAAATTGGCGGTTGAAACTCGCGTGCTACAATTAAGAACAGAATGTGCAGTGTTAAACAATTGTAACTTACAGTGCAAAGGATTAAGTGCAGCACAACACTGGATTACTGTATGTGCTTCAAGAGCATTTTCACCACTGCCAGAGCCTTAGAGGAGGCGACCACAGTTGTGCTGTAAGTACCCTGTACACTGCTAAATATTTTCCATACTCATTTCTAATTTCTCATTCTCTGGCTCCTTTTCATTTTTCATGCTTTATGTCCATTATTGGTGTGAATAGGGTCTTGAATAGGTGCTATGCATGTCCGGTATGGAGTTATTTAGGTGGCTTTCAAAGTTAAGCTGGGTTAGGGTCCATAAGTACCAGTCCAGGAGGCAGGGGCCCAATATCCGGACATGCCTTTGGCTGTATTACATTGGATACTGGGACGATTACTGTATATATACAGGTATATATATACATATATATATATATACAGTATATTGAAAGACACCTTAATCCTACAAGGGGTGGACACAAACAAATCGCCTCCATGTCGCCCTGTCCCCCGCCATTTCATTGCCCTGCTCCCAGCTCACACCCCCCTCTCTCATATACTTCTCCACCCCATCCCTCCATCTCATCCTTGGCCTCCCCCTCCTTCTCCTCCCCTCCACCTCACTCACATACACTCTCCTCATGAGATTAAGGTATGGTGTTGCCACATGTCCCCGCCAACCCACCTGGGTAGTGGCAACAGCGGGGAGTGACATTGCGCGGCCTATACAGTCTTCACATGATCACCTTACAGTTAGCAATAACTCTGCATGTGTGTGGCTTTGCCTTATCACCCTATTGTTGGCAATAACTCCCCATGTGTGTGGCTTCTTGCCTTCATATTGGGGTCTTATTTGTGTTTTTTTCAGTGAACCAAAGCTTTTATGAATCATGCCTAAAGTTCAGGAAAAGAAGGGCAGGGTGAGGCTTTCTCTTTTGCAAGAAACTGGAAATAACTTAGAAGATGGAGTGTGGGGTAAGCCCTGGGGCGGTGATGAAGGAGTATGGGCTAAAGAAAACCCAAGTGTAAGACATAGGCAAACACAAGGACAAAATCATGAAATTGAAACTGCAACCAGAGGTGGGTGCTAGTGTTAGTGAAAAACCTAAAATGTTGGAAAAGTGGTCTCTGAAAAAACGAAGTTTGAAAAATTAGAGGAAGTGTACAGCTGGTATAAGCAGGAAAGACCCAGGGACTGCCTGTGCATGTGCCTAAGATACGGAGCACTGCACTGAGGTTTGCTGAGAAACTAGGAATCGAGGACTTTGTGGCAAGTGTTGGGTGGATAACACGATTTTGTAGGTGACATGACATTACACACAGAAAAATTGTGGGTGAGAAGTGCAGTGCTGACTTTGAAAGTGCTCAGCCTGTCGTTGAGGAACTAAAGAAGATTAAAAGGGAGACAGGCCTTCTGGACTAGCAAATTTATAATCCTGATGAAATGTCAGGACCAACTTCTTAAATGTGAGGGATGAATGACGCCGGTCACTCTCATCTCAAATGTCAGGACCAACTTGCCTAGCCCAGGGCTCCTATGCTCCATATTGGGCAACGTAGGATTGGATGAAACTCTGCTTTTTTGGAAAGCCCTGCTTAACACCACACATGCCAAGAAAAGCCAGTCCAGTGTGCCAGGCAACAAGCAGTGCAAATCATGGGTGTCTGTGCTGTCGTGTGCAAATGCCGATGCTTCGCACCAACTGAGGCCAACTGTAGTAAACAATGCAAAGCAACCATGGGCAATGAGGTCCATCATGAACAGTTTGCCTGTGGATTATGACAACAATACCAAAGCTTGGTTCACAGGCAGGATAACCAAGTCTTGGGTTTTCGACTGTTCCATGCCCTCAGTCAAGGGGTGAAGGATGAGGGAGCACAATGTGTAGCCAGGTAAGGTTAGGGCTCTGCTGGTGCTGGACCAGACCCCAGCCCAACCCTCAGAGGAAGTGCTGACACCCATGATTGGAAAATCAAAGCCACGTTCCCTTCTGCCAACACAACTTCCACCCTGCAGCCCATGGACCAGGGAATCATCAACAACTTTAAGCAGCATTATAGGAGTCTGATGTTTGACAACATTCTGGTGGTAAAGATGGAGACAGAGGAAGGACAGGACACCAGAGGGCAGTGCAGTGTTGAGGCATGGAAGAAATATAACAGGAATGACACTGTCCTGAACATCAGGAAGGCATGGGACCTTGTGGCCACCAGGATACTTATTCATGGGTGGAATGTGATATTTAGCCAGAGGGAGCACATGCAGCAGCAACACATGGAGGCAGCAGATTTTTAGGGCTTCACTGCAGAGGAGTGCAGGGAGGCTTTTCACCAAGCAGGCAAGGCTGAAGTGGGCATGGAGGACATCCATGAATGGATGGATATGGATGCTGGTGATCCTGGCTACCACATCCAGTCCAAAGAGGAAACTGTGGTGGAAATGACTGCAGAGGAGGTACTGGCTGAGGAGAAAGTGCAGGAGTTTACTAGCAAAGTCAGACTATCCCAAGCCAGCGACAGTGTTGACACACTTTTGGACTTCCTCATAGACAGCAATGATGAGGATCTCCAAGTGCTTTACCCTCACCTGAGGGAAATGAGAACCAGAATTAGGAAGAACAGAGGGAGATGTATACCCATAGCAGACTAAGAGTGATGACTTCTCCAAGCCACCACTACCACATAAACCTAAGGAAAGGAAGGACAGTTGGACATCAGACATTTCCTTGCCATCCACCTCTAGCCTCCCCTCAAATGAAGCTGATGTCTCTCGGCCCTCAACCTCTGACCAAGGGACACCTACACCATCACTAACACTATCCCTGATGATCCCAAGTCCTTCCATCACCCCAGCATCACCTCTAGTGCTGATGAAGGGTGACTCTGACAGTGATTAATCCACCTCCAGGCCTGACACTGGTTTGGTGGGGCCAGTATGGCTACCTGTGTCAGGCATATTTCAGCAACAAATGCAGAACCCCTACTTTTGGAGGTAAGCCTTACTGTACAGTATTTTACTATCCCTATTTACTATACTACAGTATTGTATGTGTGCATATTTTATTAGAGTCAGTACTGTATGTACCACTGTTAACATGTGCACAATAATGCATTTAAGTGTGAGTATTAATTATAAGTTCAGATGTCTGAAAGTTAACATAGGTTGCTAGGTTTGGGTGCGCATTGTCAGGAACTCAGCCTGACCATTGGTATCAGTGATTGGGCAGAAAGTTTATCAAAATACCAGAGAAATTTCCTTTACATGTAGCCTTGGTTACAGGACTCTATTTAGTAGGAAATTTGAGAAAACGGAATATGGATTGGCTGAATTAGTTTGTTATATCTAGCATCTACTGTATATACATACATTCAGTCCTTGAATAACATATGGCTGAGTAATGCATTTTTGTACTTACACAGTCAGCACAATGTGACAGGTCCTAATCAACACGGGGAAAATCTCGAGCTTATGTGGGAAGTGTCAGCTGCCCTGGCAATGCAATCTGAAAGTCACGTGCAGTGATGTCACCCACCAGGCTCATCATGCCTGGCCAGGTTATATCCGGGTACCTGTCCTGGGCACATAACTGTATACTCAGTCCTTTTCACGTCTCTCCAAGTTCTACCCGCTCTGTGCAACAAGATTTTTTTGTGTGTTTGAGTGTCAAGCGAGGACAATGGCTCTTAGTTGTGCCACATAATCAGCCCTAGCCACCCAGAAAGCGGCACATTTTCACATATGCCCAGATGTATGAGATGGCAAAGGAGTTAGAGCAGGGAACGAGGCAGGTAGAAATGACAAAAAAGCATGGCATGAATGAAAGGACCATCAGATGTTGAAGAAGGAAGTGCAGGAGCAGCAACATCTCAACAATGACAACAACAACACTGGGGGTTGGGGGTAGGGGGTAGGGGGAGAGTGTTGTGGAGCAATGCATCAACAACGGATGGGTACCCAGCCTAAATTTGCTTTCGTTAATGCTATTTGAATACCATTCATATTCTTAATTACAATGGTTATATCTCTTTCAGTGTTTCACCTGATGGTGGGTATAGGTAAGGGGTAATTTATGTGGGGTAGGGTGGTAAGAAGGAGTAAAAGTGAGAGTTTTAGAAAATTGCCAAAACACACGGTACTGTTATACATGCAAACATATTGTTTGAGCAACGCAACTTTGAGCACCACGGTCCTTCTCCAGGCCATACCATCTGCATTACTCGATGACTGACTACATATACAGTCAAGTTGCCTAATTCACGTATCTGTAAGCCGTGGATTTGTAATCAGTGGTACTTTGTCCAACCAGTCCCAATTTTTTTTATTCCACAGAAAAAATTGAAAAACACAGTTCCTAGGTTCCAAAGTGGCTCATTTCCGAGGAGATTTATAATATCCGGGCACCCATGATGTATTCTGCGGCTGCTAGCCAATCACAGACAACCCAGACCCAGAAGCCAATCACAGCATGGCCCTGGTGGCAAGTGTGTACACTACAGTCACCATGTTTTGTTTACCTCCTGTCCCGCCAACCGCCAACTATGTGTGTACCCCTGTGAGCTCTGAGTGCTACTTGGCTTTTTTTTTTTTTTTTGGTCAAGGTTACCTCTCCCTGGGCTCTGTTATGGATGGCCTCAACCCCATTTAACTTTGTAAACTGTGGAAATCGTAATCCGTGGGTAGGTACCAGTCTCTGAATGCTGTGGATTAGGTGACTTGACTGTATATGTGTGTGTGTGTGTGTGTGTG